>NC_141992.1:110984454-111317579 GCF_049901715.1 Pseudonaja textilis
AAATCAGAATAATTCACACTGTTACATAGACTACGAGCTTGCGGCGAGAAGGAATCGATCGGTATTTTCAAGCATCTCGGTACGGATGAAACTAGCATCGGCAGATGAACTGCAGAAAGAGGGATTTTTCTTCAGCTTGAGAAGCACCTGGAAGAGAATGTGCAGTTTGACTGGAGCAAACTTTTTAAAAAGTCCTGCCATTTCTAGTATTGATGCGGAAGAAAGACGGGGTTTAAAAGAAACCGAAGCTCAGATTTTTATTGCTACGTGCTCAGCTTCGTGGAAAACAGGCGCGCTCAGAGGCGACGTTAGACTTTACGGATTTTTATCGCAACTATTCGTTAATCTTGGCAGAGTCCCAAATCCTACACAAGGTTGAATGGGAATAGTTATATAGAAAAGAGACCGGCCGGGCGAGGAATATATTACGAAGTCGAAAAGGCACCTCGGCCTTCAGCATTTATTTCCCTTTGGCTGCCAGGAAAACTTGATTGGGGAACATTATTTTTACGATAAGCTTTTATTGCATTCAGAGGATATAGTGGGGGACCCGGTAAGTTTTGAGGGGACTCAGAAACGTGGGAAAAATCCACTTCTAGAAATTATACATCCATAGCTCAGTGTGGTAAGGGCCGGAAGCAGTGTTGCTCTGCTTCCGGTCCAGGCTGGAAGTTGTGCTAGGCCGCTCCGGATCCCTAGGAGCTCGGCGTGATGAAGGCCATCATCCAACGTGTCACTCGAGCCAGCGTGTCAGGTTCGCGGGAGCCGTTTTATGTTCCGATTCCGTTTTCTGTCAGCTGCCCAGCGTCCGTGGGCTCGCGTTTACCCCCTGACGCGGTGATTTAGAGGCCGTGTCTTCAGCTCTGCCATGCCGACGGGGCTTCTCGTAGCCGAGCTCCTTCAAAACCAACCAACGGATCGTATGTTCCGTTAAGCCCTGATTTGGCTTGAAATGTATCCTCACTTGGACATTGCTCCGAATCCCAGTTCTTTGTGGCAAGTCCGTATGGTTCATGTATTTGTCCACATCCTTCTTTTATCTTTAAAGCAACTTAAGTGTGGAACAAAAAAAGGAAGTGTGAACAGAAGTCCTAAATTGTTGATTCGTTATCTTATTACACAATACGCAAGGTGCTCTTTAGAGAACGGTAATTTGTGAGGATCAGCAGTCTCTTATGTGTTTTATACAGCAAGTGCAAAATTTATACACTGATATTATATCTTCATAACAACAGATTCGACAACTTGCATGTCTTTATTTAGGCAGAAGTAATATCCTGGCTTGATTTATTCAAAAGATTCTACATTATTTAATCATTTCATTGTAGTGTGGGAGTTTTAGAAGCATAATGTCTGTAATGTTTATTATTTATAATGTTTTTATCATTGTGGACTAAATCCTCACAAATTAGCATAGGATAAAAATATATAAATCAAAATAGTTAAGGGAACATAACAGAGACAGAGAAAGTACACTCCGGAAAGACAGTGAAATGTTTGGTAAAATAAAAACAGAAAATAGGAACTGCTTATATGCCATAAGAATAATTATTAGATTTAATACAAATCCAAATTCCGAAAACATTTGCACAGAGGCTAGCTTAGAATTCCCTTTAATTTGTGGACAACATTGAAATATCCTATTGATTAAAATAGGACGGTAACCATATGCTTTGCTTCCTTTGTCATAATTAGGTGGATGCAGTTACAGCAAAATTTCAGAAAAATGTTGATTCTGAGGTAGATTGTTAAAGATTTCTTTTTGTTTTTATTTTTAAAATATTAGTTGCCAGTGCATCCATGCAGAATTGAAATGTTATATGTTATAGTATAATAGTTACTGGTTGAAGGATTATAAAAGCAACAAGCTCATTACATATTAGTAGATGCATAAATCTACTTTCAGAGAAAAACAAATATAAAGACCAGCATGCCTTTGGGATGTAACATATATGACCTCCTTAGCCGAAGGTTTATTTGTAATGGGTTTGTTGCTTTTATAATCCTTCAATCAGTAACTATTAGAACATAGTAACACAATTGGAAATAGAAGGCAAAAACTGAATATATCTCTAAATGCAAAATATTTAATAAATCCTCATACAATCAATTTATATATGATAGGATGATATCAATATTTTAATACTTAAATATTTTAACATCTAAAAGGAATCTTTCAGACAAAATTCTATCTAACCAGTAAACCTCTTCAATAGGAATTTTACACATATACACTTCTAAACCTGACCACACAAACTAAAATATTTCACATGCTTAGGAAATACAGCCAATTTAAATAAATCCAGATGTTTTATTACAGAATTGTAAACCATGCAAAATTTAACCAATCTTGATGTGAGAAGAGAAACTAGTTTATTAAAAAATATGTTTTGTAAGCAATTGTTAAAAAAAATCTATCTCCACTGGAAATAAAATTGTGACACTTAATACAACTCTATAAAATAAGTTGCTTTCTGCATTTAGGAATAAGAAACTTTTGCATGTGTATGTATAGGGATATGACACAAAATACATTTAACTTCTTAAAAATATCCCTTATAGTTGGTGAGGAACAAATAAGTTCCATTGGACATGGCATTTGTGTGCTGTTGGGTATCTCTGTGGAAGACACACAGAAAGAGCTTGAGCACATGTAAGTATTTAACTTTTCTTCCACTTTGCAATTTACATATGTTTTACTTAAACAAATGATAGTTCCTAAATTTTTGCATCAGTTGTTATATATAGAATCTACAACTACTGTAAATCTCTTTACATTATCTTTGCTCCCCATTTTCTGGTCTTTATATTTGTAGAATATAATGTAGAATATATAGTACAGATAGAATATTGAATAACTTAATTTCAGAAAAGTTTCATAAAGGCCTCTGATTTTTCATACAGGGTTCGAAAGATATTAAATCTCCGTGTGTTTGAAGATGAAAGTGGGAAACACTGGTCTAAAAGTGTGATGGATAAGCAGTATGAAGTGCTATGTGTTAGCCAATTTACTCTTCAATGTATCCTGAAAGGAAATAAACCAGATTATCATATGGCAATGCCGTCTGATCAAGCAGAATCTTTCTACAACAGTTTCTTAGAGCACCTTCGCAAAGCATACAAGACAGAATTAATTAAAGGTAAGGCAAAATTAAATGATGAATTGAAATATTTCTCAGGTAATAAGCTAGGTTCCTACAGAAATTGCTATACTTTGTAATTTATTACACTATAATTCTTCTTTTAGTAAAATGATGTATTTGGTTTTGGGTATGTGGGAATGAAAATGAGTGCAGATATAAGAAAAAGTCTATGTGAATCACAGGAGAGAGAGATCATAAACACATGAAGAAAAAGATGAATTTTTGAATTGGCATATTCCCCATTTAAAAGCTAGGGTGAAGAGTATATTTGCCTCCCTGGTTGCCTGGGAGACTTCTGACCTAAGGGTCTCACAAAAAGACAATTCTTGATTTCTTTCAGTTGTGTTTATGTGTTTTATAAGCCTAATTTCTTTCTTCTGCTTTGATTCAAGAGTGAACCAATTCCTTTTACTTAAAAAAGGTGTGAGAGAAAATATTGCCTCTGGGTGTATATTTCTTTGAGGCGTTTCTTCTTTTCACCATTTTTTTTTTCAAATTCTCCTTCCCCTGTTCACCATGAGTTTGTTTTAAATCAGGAGTAAGTAACCTGAGTCCACAGTTATTCCATGGCCACTAGAACACCACTGGTGGAATTTTCATTAATGCCTTTTTTCTATCTGTAGGCAACAGAGGATGGAATAGATACTGCAGTGGCATTGATTTCTACATTTAGCTCCCTAGTCCTCAAAATTCACAAAAAAGAGAGTAATTTTTATTTCTGCCACTTAGTGATGTTACTGTATCCTCAGATATGCCCCACAATTTCCCAGTGTCTGCTTCAGGGCCAGTCAGAACCATGCAGTAATTCGGATCATTTTACATTTGATTTGATATATTTACATCTTTTAAAAAATTGTTTTCTGGGCTAGAACATGGCACTTGTTAGCTGTGTATTTAGTCCCCAGTAAAATAAAAAAGGTAAGATCTAGATTGATTTGGTAGTAGGAGAGATATATACAAAGTTATCATTTTGAATTTTTTTTACAGTTTGAATCTCATAGATTCAAGAAGTTATAGATTTGAAAAGAAAGTATTAAAAAGTCAAGATTGAATTATCTTCATTATGTTTTGGTTTGAATTAATGGTAGAAGTATGATGATTTTAACAAAAGGAGAATTAAATATTGTTTATGGACAAGTACCCTTTCTCTTTTTGCCATCCAACTTTAATTTTTCAGATGGCAAATTTGGCGAATACATGCAGGTACATATTCAGAACGATGGACCTGTGACCATTGAACTGGAGTCTCCTACAGCCCCTGTTGACTCTAAACAAGTATGTTGTGGTAGTGCTTTTCTTTACCTACCTATTTTGAGATAGTCCGTATGTTGATATTAAAAGCCTTAACTATATTCTGCGAGCCTCATGTTTATGTTCTGACCTGAGAATAGCTAATCCTCATCTGGACAATAATTATTTTAAAAAGAAGTGAGGTTTCTCTTTGAGAGCATTAAAAACTTGTTAAGAAAATATTACTGCAACAACAACCATGGAAGAATGATAAACTAGTGATGATACTTTTGGATCATTATTGCTTTTGCCTCTTTTTCAGCTGAGGTTTTATATGTTGCCAAAGCATTGTTACAAAACCTTGAGTGTATTTTATTGTTATGTTTATAAGTTACTTAGAGTGTTTGATAGTTTTATATATCAGTCAATAATCTCGATGTACTTTACTGACACTGGATTGTAAGAGAGGATAACTAGAGTAGAATAGAATACTTTATTGGCCAAGACAAGGAGTTTGTCTTTGGTGCATATGCTCTCAGTGTACATTAAACAAAACATTAATCAAGAATAATAAAATATAACACTAAGCAATCAAATAATACTAGGAAACTAAATAAAAAATTAAATTGTAAAGATACAAGCAACAAGGTTATAGACATCAGTGGGAGGAGATAGATAATAGGAAGGATGAGAATAATAATAATAATGCAGTCTTAGTAAATAGTTTGACAGTGTTGTGGGAATTACTGTATTTTTCAGAGTATAAGACACACTTTTTCCACCCCCAAAAGTGGGTGGAAATGTCTGTGCATCTTATACAGTCAATGTTGCCAAAGTCCCGCCCAGCCACCGGCCCCTACCCTTTGGCCTCTGCCTCCCAGCAATTTGCCTCCTTACGGTAAACACCCTGTTTCAGTTTCAGCACAGCCTGATTAGCACAAGCAGCTGATTATCAGTTGGATCGGCCTCTCAACGATCAGCTGTTTCAGGCTACAGGGATTGCCTATTGCCCCCTCCGCGTGCCCCATTTTTGGCCTCTGCATCCCATTTTCGGCCTCCGCACACCCCGTTTTTGGCCTTTGTGCCCATTTTCTGCCCATTCCGATCCACACCGCCTAAATCGGGTGGAAAATGGGCCATGTGGAGGCCAAAAATGGGGCGTGCAGAGGCCGAAAATGGGATGCAAAGGTTGAAAATGGGGCGCGCAGAGGGGGCAATAGGCAGTCCCTGCAGCCTGAAACAGCTGATCGTTGAGAGGCCGATCCAACCAAATTTGCTGCTTGTGCTAATCAGGCTGTGCTGAAACTGAAACAGGGTGTTTGCTGTGTGCTGCAAAGAGGCAAATTGCTGGGAGGCAGAGGCAAAGGCAAGTTTTTTTTCCTCCTTATTTTCCTCCCTAAAAGCTAGTTGTGTTTTATACTCTGGAGAGTCTTATACTCTGAAAAATATGGTAGTTGTTTAGCAGAGTGATGGCATTTGGGGAAAAACTACCCTTGTGTCTAGTTGTTCTGGTGTGCAGTGCCCTATAATGTTGTTTTTGAGGGTAGAAGTTGAAACAATTTATGTCCAGGATGTGAGGGATCTGTAGCCCTCTTTTTGACCCGTGCAGCATACAGGTCCTTAATGGAAGGCAGGTTGGTAGCAGTTGTTTTTTCTGCAGTTCTAATTATCCATTGAAATCTGTGTCTGTCTCTGTCTTGTTGGGTTGCAGAACCGAACCAGACATTGATAGAGGTGCAGATGACAGGCTCACTAATTCCTCTGTAGAACTGTATCAGCAGAACTGTATCCTTGGGCAGTTTGAGCTTTCTGAGTTGACGCAAAAAAACCATTCTTTGTTGTGCTTTTTTGATGACGTTCGTGGTGTTACGTGCCCATTAAGTCTTTGAGGTATGATAGAACCTAGAAACTTGAAGGTCTCTATTGTTGATATTGTGTTGTCTAGTATTGTAAGAGGTGGTAGTATAGGAGGGTTTCTCCTATATCCTAGAAAAATGGATGCTGACAGAAGTCTGAATAGAAAAGAGGAAGCAATTCCTGTTTAATTTAAGCTAATGGGAAATGTTAGATCTGATATGTAATGGATCCAGTAGATTTGTGGAATGTGTGTCTTATTTTACATTGTATTATAGAATATATCATATTCCATGTTCTGTGAACAATTATTTCCACCAGGAATTTATTGTTTGCTTCTGTGCTTTCTTTCAAAACTTCTGCTGATCTGGCCCTTATTTGTCTTTTTGGTAGCTCTTTTTGCTCAGGGCAACATTTTCAATGAATTACACTAACATTGCATGTATTAATTTTAGATGCTACAGGGTCATGTAATAATAGAGTATTAACTGAGTCATATCATTTCTAAGACTGTGTGATTAGTAGTAGTCCACTTGTGCTTTATTAGGCTGATACTAGAGTTCTTAAGTTTCAGCTGTGTGCATATTAATATGAAACAAATATTGACAAATAAAAATCTGATCAAAGTATTAAAAATAGGTAATCAAAAATATCATTTTAGATATACTATAAGCTGTATTCTGCATGAATTAGTTGCTGCAAAAATTATTTTAATTAGATATGATTCTTACATTCTACTTTGTTGTGTTTTGAGTTAAGAAAAGGACAGGTAATTGCACAACCCAAATGAATACATTGCCCCTGATTGCTATTCTTTCCCCTAATATGAAGTAGTGTCAGCACATTCCTATACATCTGACATCGTAACCATACAGGTCAAACTCGAAAAATTAGAATATTGTGCAAAAGTCCATTTATTTCAGTAATGCAATTTAAAAGGTGAAACTAATATATGAGATAGACTCATTACACGCAAAGCAAGATAGCTCAAGCCGTGATGTGTCATAATTGAGATGATGATGGCTTACAGCTCATGGAAACCCCAAATCCATAATCTCAGAAAATTAGAATATTGTGAAAAGATTCAATATTTTAGGCTCAAAGTGTTCCACTCTAATCAGCTAATTAAGCCATAACACCTGCAAAGGATTCCTGAGCCTTTTGGTCTCTCAGTCTGGTTCAGTAGGAATCACAATCATGGGAAAGACTGCTGACCTGACAGTTGTGCAGAAAACCATCATTGACACCCTCCATAAGGAGGGAAAGCCTCAAAAGGTAATTGCAAAAGAAGTTGGATGTTCCCAAAGTGCTGTATCAAAGCACATTAATAGAAAGTTATGTGGAAGGGAAAAGTGTGGAAGACAAAGGTGCACAAGCAGCAGGGATGACCACAACCTGGAGAGGATTGTCAGGAAAAGGCCATTCAAAAGTGTTGGGGACTTTTACAAGGAGTGGACTGAGGCTGGAGTCAGTGCATCAAGAGCCACCACACACAGACGGATCCTGGACATGGGCTTCAAATGTCGTATTCCTCTTGTCAAGCCGCTCCTGAACAACAAACAACGTCCAAAGTATCTTACCCGGGCTAAAGAAAAACAGAACTGGTCTGTTGCTCAGTGGTCCAAAGTCCTCTTTTCTGATGAGAGCAACTTTTGGATCTCATTTGGAAACCAAGGACCCAGAGTCTGGAGGAAGAATGGAGAGGCACACACTGCAAGATGCTTGAAGTCCAGTGTGAAGTTTCCACAGTCTCTGTTGATTTGGGGAACCATGTCATCTGCTGGTGTTGGTCCACTGTGCTTCGTTAAGTCCAGGGTCAATGCAGCCATCTACCAGGAGATTTTGGAGCACTTCATACTTCCTTCCGCAGACAAGCTGACTTCATTTTCCAGCAGGACTTGGCACCTGCCCACACTGCCAAAAGCACCAAAACCTGGTTCAATGACCGTGGGATTACTGTGCTTGATTGGCCAGCAAACTCACCTGACCTGAACCCCATAGAGAATCTATGGGGCATTGCCAAGAGAAAGATGAGAGACATGAGACCAAACAATGCAGAAGAACTGAAGGCCGCTATTGAAGCATCCTGGTCTTCCATAACACCTCAGCAGTGCCACAGGCTGTTAGATTCCATGCCAAGCCACATTGAGGCAGTAATTGCTGCAAAAGGGGCGCAAACCAAATACTGAGTACATATGCATGCTTATACTTTTCATAGGTCCGATGTTGTTCTATGTACAAGCCTTGTTTTATTGATTGCATGTTATATTCTGTTTTCCTGAGATTGTGGATTTGGGGTTTTCATGAGCTGTAATTCATAATTACAATTATGAATTACAATTACATCACAATTATGACAAATCACGGCTTAGACTATTTTGTTTTGCATGTAATGAGTCTATCTCATATATTAGTTTCACCTTTTAAGTTGCATTACTGAAATAAATGAACTTTTGCACGATATTCTAATTTTTTGAGTTTCACCTGTATAATCTGTACTATATTTTCAGCTTGGGCTGGATTTCAAACTGGTCTAGTCTGTTGAATCCATTGAAACCCATTTTTGATATAGTTGAATTATAAGTAAGCTAATACTAAAATTTTATATTTATCCTGTTATTGGTCCCTAATCTACACTTTCTAGGAGTGGTTTATTCCCATAAAGAAACCTTCCAAAATGCTTGCTATTGTTACTTAATCAATTTCTTTTTAAATAAAAGAAAGAAAACAATAGCCTCAAATTATTTGCTTCATCTCAAGCTTCTTTCTAAATAAAAGCTTTGAAAGAAAATAACAATAAATTATTCTGTAGAGTCTTTTGGCTAGGGCTTTGTACCCAGGAACTGTAAAGAGTTGGCGAAATAACATCAGTGATATGTAAGAAGCTGTAATACTTCAAGAAAATTACTACACTTACTAGAAATATATTGTTAATGCTATTACTAGAAAAAAAGAAAATCATTTTAATATTTAATGCCTATTCTGCAGTATAACTATTGTGCAAATCCCATATGTTTGTTTTGCCTGTTGGAAACCAGACTGTGCTATAAGACTGACATTTTGAGATATGCTGTGACAAAGTAGAATCGCCAAGGAGTCTGTTCTGGAAAGGTTGTTGATATATATGTAAATAAGTTCTAATAACAGTCTTGTAATGATGAATATACATTGCCAGCATTCTATTTAAAGATTTTCATTACTGATCACAGGATGATCTTAATTATAGAAAATCATTAAGTGAGGATCTGTCACTTGCACATTTTTTTGATATGGTTCTGAATAATATTTGCTTCCTGTCAGTTTATTTGAACTTTTTCCTTGAGTGTTTTAAATATGTAGAACTTAAATTGATTCAATATAAAATTTAGATAGTCTGGTCATTTTTTGGTTTTCTTTTTTCCATATTATTATTGTTGCTGCTATCAAACATATCTTTGGTGATTTACAGATTATTTTGGACAATCCTTTTTAAAAGATTTTGGTGGCAAATCTTTACTTATTCAGAGATAATTTCCTATCCTAAACTTTTACTACACTATAAAACAGTGAAACAGATCAACGAGTGGCAGACTCATATACCAACTCTTCTATATATTTTATCTTCTCACACCATTTCAAAGTCTAATAAACATCACCCACCAATTCCAGGTACATATATTTGCTCACTATCAATGGCATATGAGATCTGTTATCAATTCCCCACAATATTCTATGCTGAACCAAAATAGCCAATCTGTGTGCAACAAGATCCATGGACTCAACTGACATAAAAATGGCAATTCCTAAACATTCTTGGAAAACATACTAATTTCATGGGACATTCTTTCTTTGACCACAAAGTGGCGATATGTGAGAAAAGTCCCTGAGACAACAGAGGTGAAATTTGTTAGAAGAATTTCAATAGCCTTTCAGGGCATTATTTCTTATCAAACAAAGTATGTTAACTATTCACTGCAAGAATGTCTGATCATGTCTAACTGCTGTTTTATGCAGTTCTGCCCTGCACTTTCTCTTTATGATTTCCTCCTCTCTCACTTTCTCCTATCAAATTGCATTTTTCTCAGGACAATAAGCTCATTTATTTATTGGTGCATCTATTACAATAAACTGACACAGCTACTCCCTTAAAAATAAGAATGTTTTAAAAAATGTATGGATACTATGTCCAGCCTCCAAAATATTTATAGTTCTCTGCTTTCAGCCTTTTTCATAACTATTCTGCCCACATTCCCCCTACTCCCATAAGTTTATGCATGTAACTTGTTCTTTTCTGAGGTCTATACCCCCGTATATCTGATGAAGAGGATTGGCGTAATCTGCAAAAACTTCCTGTTCTTTACTGTTTGTCTTGTTTTGCTGCAAAAGGTTAACATGGTTTTTTTTTTGAAATTGCACTACTTCCATTTACATTCATTCACAAATGTGCTTTTCCATCTTTTCTTTAACACAGTTAGCAAAACTTGAGAAACAACAACAGAGGAAAGAGAAAACCAGAATGAAGGTTCCTTCTGAATCAAGCAGAGAACGAAATCTTCCTAGAAGTAAAAATGATCCAAGTGCAAGCAGTGGGGCTGAAGGAGATGTTTCTTCTGAAAGGGAACCGTAACTTCTCAAAGCACCTTCAGGTATGAACTTTCTGCCCCTGCTCTTGTTGAAAAGGTCCATTTCCTGCCATTTTAAGTCTTGTGTAAATTATTATTTTCTTTTCAATCCTTTTTCAATATTTAAATCTGCTTCCACTTCATTTCATATAGCTCAGTTTTAGTGTGTGTGTGTGTGTGTGTGTGTGTGTGTGTGTGTGTAGTTACCTCTCTACCTTTTCATTTTTAGTGGTGTTTTCATTCCCCCTCTCCTGCTTGGGGCAATTATTGATAAATAATTAGAAATTTCCTTTATTCCAAAAACATTCTGGACTATGGTCATAGCTATTTATGTATTCCAACCTCTTAATCACTGAGAGACATTTAAGGAACAAAACATTTTAAAATGTCTTACATATTCAGGCTATGTTTCTCCACTTGTTTGTAAACTTTTAGTGACATTTTTTTGTGATTTGGTGTAGGGCAATTTTTCCTGCAATATATTAATTAAAATATGCCAAATAGGGCCTAGGTCCAGATCTAAAAGGTATCTGTTAAAAGAGCTTTATTTCTTGTATAAGTTAGCACAGGGAAAAATAATAATGGAATGTATAATGGAATGGAATTTACCTGGAGCAGAGGGAGGGAGGGAGGGAGCTAGAAAAAGTATGTTACTTTTAATTGAATGTATGCATAATTAGCGAAGCCATGTACCTTGAAATTTTATTGTTATCTGAAAAGCAATTGCATGTTCTAGGATGGGATCGAATATAGTGTATCATAAAAATGAGGAAGGAAGGAAGACTAGTCAAAGGTGATATGTTAATCAGTAGAGGAAGAATCTTATAAAATATAAAATTATACTGGAAAAAGTGGTCATTAGTTTCTCTTTTTCTCCCCTTCTCTCTTTGAAGTTATACATGGCTGAACTTGAGAAAAAAATAATAGAAACCACAATTATGAAGTAGTTTTTTTTCTATCTTGAAATAATATTCCTTCTTTAATAACTGCTATGTACTATTCAGTTGATCAGGGAAACTTATAAGTGCTATAAACAAACAAAATAAAAACAACCAAGTAAAATCTATAATTAAAACATTACTTGATCATTTGTAGAATATTTATTTATATTTGCCTTAACATACTGATGACATTAAGGTAAAACTTCCAGGTAGCTTCGAATAAAAAACAGTAAAAACAGTTTAAAGGATTAAAAGGAATGAAAGAAAGTAAAATAATTAAAATGAATAGCTAGAAGCCTGTATGTGCATTAAAAAAATTTTTTTAAGGTGATAATGTTAACTTCTGCTGGGAACGCCTTTCAGAGTTTGGGCCGCAATATAGAAGACTCAGTCCTGGGTTGCCCTTAGATGAGCTCATTGTAACTATAGGGGAACCTCTTTGGATGATATCAATAAGCAGAGGATCCTTCTTAGTGATTTTTATTTTGCTCAGAAGTGAAGTATTAGCCAGTGCAATGGTTAAGTACAGGTGTAGGATTTTTTTTATTTTGCTTTCTTCTTGAGCCCAACCTGTTTGTCAAATTTTGTGCCAGCTGAAATTTCCATTTGCAAATGTTAGGATTAAAAAACATAAAACACTCTTAAAACGTTATAGCTTGGAGTTTACCAATAGATGAAATAATAGTTTGAAGTTACTTTTTTTTTCCAGAAAGCAACCATAGGTATCCGCCATAGCTGATAAAAAATGCTCATGATTGTTGGTCCAGTCTGAAAAAACCAGAAAAAAGATTTGAGGCCTGCAGCTATATACTGCTTCTGGAGAATAACTTCATTCAGAATAGATTTGTTGCACAGGAAGGTTAAAAAATATATTGCAGTTTGAGCACTTCATTTTCTGCTTTTTTGTTTTTAAAACTAGAAGATCTGGACAAGTATCAATGGAGAGACTATAATGGAGAGTACTTACTCCCAGTAAAAAGAATTTGTTTAGGACATTAACACTTTAAAGCAAAGGTCTTCAAACTTGACAGCTTTAAGACCTGTGGACTTCAACTCCCAGAATTCCTGAGCTAACATGACTGGAGGAGGAATTCTGGGAGTTGAAGTCCACAAGTCTTAAAGCTGTCAAGTTTGAAGACCTCTGCTTTAAAGAGACTGCTTCTTCCATTCATTGACAGATAAGAAAAAAGCACAAAGGATGTTCTGAAAAATCTTTGTTTCACCCCACTATCATGTTTTAGCGGTTAGAATGTAGTACTGCAGGCTAATTCACTGCTCACCATAGGAGTTCAATTCTGACCTGCTCAGACTGAGTCTTCCATCCTTCTGAGGTCAGTAAAATGAGGAGCCAGATTGTTGGGGACAATAGGCTGACTCTGTAAACCACTTAGAGAGGGCTGAAAAGCACTGTGAAACGGTGTATAAATAAGTGCTATTGCTATTATATGGAAATTCTTCAGATGCTGTGAAAATTCCTTTACTTTTCAAAAAGTTCAGAATGAGCATTTTTGAGAGAGACAGAGAGAAAGAGAAAGAGGGAGTGGGAGATAGATAAATAGAACTCAAAATTGGGTGACGTTCACATTTGCTACCACAATTTTAATTTAGTTGTGGCTAGTTGCTGTGCTGTTGTACCAAAAGTCCAGTTTGCCAGATTGCTTTTAAATCCTTACTGTTAAAAGGGTTGGATGGCTCTTATAAAAAGGAAAAGAATAAAAGTTTGTGAATGACAGTTGATAACATTACTGTAGGTGGTCACTTTTATTACTTTGTCATACTAAACAATTGTTTTGCTGTAGGTCCTTTATATTTCCTTGTGTGCTGAGACAAATAGCAACTTGATTTAGATGAATGCTAATGTTTGCATAAAACATGGCACATAGCCCAAGGCAGTAATTAAAAGAGACAGGCTATAATTTGGAAAGAGTGTTGGCTCAACTCTCAGTTTGTGATGAAATCACTAGATTTCTCCACCTCTCTTTGCAACATGTAAGTAGCAGTGTTGCTGTTTTACTGTAGAGGAGTGAAAGAGTAACTGAGGATATATCATTCATACAGTGGTTCAAAATAGAACCTCAACCATCTCTGGGCTCCCTTGTCTTGAGCATGGCTTCCCTTTTGGCTTTTAGTTAAACATGAACCATTGTTTGCCAAGATGTCCAACTTGATAAGTTGTGATTAGTACCTGCCCTCAAACCAGAATTAACTTTCTGATTCAAGGGCAAGTGTTACCCATAATTTTCCTATTCAGACCTCACAGCGCATTATGATGTAACATTAAAGGGATTTGCCTATATGTTGCTGTGGGTGCATAAAATTGCCATAGCTATATAACATCTGAAATACCTAACATATAAAATATTGTACAACCGCTAATCTACTTTTTTTATTTCCCAAAAGAACAAGTCAGTGCTTTAAAGGCTGATGGATGTGATTAAAAAAAACAGTCTAGCATCATCAGATCAATACAGGTGACGCTGCTTGCCTGGCAAAGCTGCCATCTAATTGTGTCACTGGATTGCTGGAACAATTTATTTTTACCTTGCAAAGGAATTAATTAATGTGTGGGCTGAGTAATTATTTGTCCGCATGATGGAGCAATTCAACAACCACTTCAATGGTGAATTTTCTGTAAGTCCTGAAACTATTTTTGGTGTGTCTAGGGTAACTCTGCTTTTTCAAAATGACTCACTGAACATTTTGCTCAATTTTCCTCATTGAGTTCAATGACAGATTCATAAAATTCTGAAAGAAAGCCATTCAATCAAACAAACGACTTCCTATGTTTTCATTTTGAAAATTGTTTTTGCTCTCTGACTTCTCACGATGAAGATATTTAAAGCAAACATCCTGGGCAGTGGTAACATGATGTCTCTTCATTTTGAATCATTTAAATCATGAAACAAATGAGGGGAAAAGGGAAATAATGTTCAAATTCAGTGACATAGTAAAGAAAAAAGGATACTGGACATGTTGAAGGAGAAGTATTCAAATATCAGAATACAGACTCCTCTGATAGAAGAGGATTGATAAGAATCATCAAAACTGTATCACCTCTAGTGACTACATAGATAGGCCTCCATAATGATTGGTTCCCAGTCTGGTCTTCATATCTTTGAATAGCACACACATGACACTGTAATCAAATTTGGTCCTGATCATTTTTTTCTTCTTCTGTTTCCTTATACCTTTCTCTGCATTATAAACTTCTCAAGAGAGTTGCATCCAAAATACAAAAAATTGAGCATTATTTGGATGTTGAGTAAGAACTCTGGACTGGTTTGTTTCCTTGGCTATCTATGGTATTCTCAAGACTCTTTTCCATAAGCATCAGCATTTTTTCTATCATTCTTCTTGATCCAAATTTTGCTTCTATAGATCTCCAGAGAGAACTGGTTCGTTGTCAGCTGCTCTTCGGAGCTACCGGTTCTATAGAACCAGGCCGAACTGGTAGAATCCCACCCCTGGTAGCATTCCCCCAGACTTAGTTGGTACACAATTTGAGAGTCCTGCTAGACTCAGAGTTCCTGTTTGATGAGCAGGTAGCAGCCATAGCTCAGGGGATGGAGTTGGGTGGGAAGCTTTGCACAGATGAATCTTGGGTACCAATTGCACCCTTTCTTGCTTACATCATTCTTGCCTTAGTCATTTCCCATTTGGATTATTGCAATGCACTAATGTCCTGGAAGACATTGTCCTTGGAGACTGACCTTGAAGACACTCAAAAACTACACCTAGTTCCAGATTACAGAGTAATGCTCAAAGGTTTACCAATGTTATACCTTTATTGCGCAAGCTGCACTGGCTCCTAGTCTTCATCCAAATGCAATTCAAGGTGCTAGTTATCACCTGTAAAGCCTTACATGGTCCAGGATCGGGATATTTGCAGGGCTGCCTTTCCATACAAATATCTGCTCATCCCTTTAGATCACATAAGATAGGCATCCTCCAGATTCCTGCTGTGAAATCCTGCCACCTAGTGGAACACGGAAGTGTGCCTTTTTATGGCTGTTCCTACTTAGTGAAACAACTCCCCTCCCTCTAGCAATTCAGCAGGCCTCTAACCCTTTTAAGCTTTTTTCGGAAAGCCAATAAGACTTGGCTCTTTACTGAAGAAATGGGATAGGATTGAATAGATAGAAAATATGGAATGAGAGGAGTTTGCTATGGGCCATCCCAAGAGAATAATTAAGGCACAGAGGTTTTGTTTTACTGTTTTATGACTATTAATTATAAACTTGTGAGCCTAAGATGGGCAGACATATAAATCTTAAATAAACTGCTTTTTTTATAAAGGCATTTTTTGTTCAGTGCCTGGAAATCCACAGAAGTCAGAGCTCCTGTCTGGTTGTTGAGCCTTGCAAGAAGCAGCTTCCTTCAGGAAATTAGCCTCTTCGTGCAAGTCCAGTCATTGTTGTGCCCTCTCGTGACAGAAGTCAAAATATTTGATATTTTAGCTTCTATTCTGAGCAAATGGGGTAAATGGGAACTTTTCTATCTGCTGATTGGGTATCGTGGGAGTTTAAAATGCTACACTGACAACAAGTTTAACAGGAATCAGCAGAGTGAGACAGTTACTAGTAGGTTTAATATAGTTCTGGGCTACCCTGAAGAAAGATCATATCAAATGTACACAAAGTCATTATTCCTCTCTTCTTGGCATTAGTGAGACCACACCTGAAATACTGTGTATGATTTAGAACTCATCATTTTCAGTTGAATATTAACAGGCTTGAGAGGATTCAGAGGATGACAACAAAGATGGTACAGGGAGCTGAGGACGTGCCCTATTGAGAATAGTAAAGAACTTGGGATATTCAGGGAGCCATATATAGATAGGTACATGTAGAAACTACAGGGAAGAGTGCATTAACTATTTTTCCATTGCCATATAAAGTAGGACTGGAAATAATGAGTATAAGTTGCAACTACCTAGATTTCATTTCAGTATAAGGAAAAATAACTGAGAGTAAGATCTGTACAATAATGGAATAATCTATAAAGATTGTGTAGGCTCCATCTCTGGAGATTTTAAAGAAGATTTTAGATAGTGCTTTCTCTTTCTCATGGATGGGGTAAAATGGTTTCCCATACATTGCAGGTTGGAGCACATAACCTCATAGGCTCTACAATTGTATGATCTCTGACAAGAAGGCACGTGGTTCGAAAGATAGTCTTAGTGTAGGAATCTTAGGAAGATTAGTCTTTAACAACAGTAATACTAGCATCTTAGGAAGATTAATACACATGTGTAATTTTAGGAAGATTAGACTTCCTGCTAAGTTTTGCCAAACTTATTGCTTTCAAATCCATGCTGAATGTTCTTGATTTTTTTTAGTGATATTATTCCTATAACCTGGATTACTTTTACAATTCTAATCATTTACTGATTGTAAAATTCAGTGGCCGCTATTCAGGCATCAAGGTTGAGCTGTCTTCTTTGTCTTCTTTTGTTGTCTCTCTCAAGTCCATAAAGCTTTTAACAATTCCCCCCCCCCCTCCATTTTTATCCTCCCTGTTCTCTTTCCATTCTTCTTTCCATTCTTGGCAAAATGAATGTTTTGATCATGTGTGAATGTAAGTACTATATTTTTTTGTCTTGTCTTTGTGTTTTCAGAAAATATGATGTCCCTTTGCAAATTATCTGAATTGGTGGCTTTTTGCATCAGGCATACATTCCTTGTATTATTTTGACTTAAACACTGCCCAATTTAAATCAACTGGGCAGCTTATAACATAAAAACAGAACATAAAAAATTTAGATTAAAAACAGCAAAAAATATGTGGCAGATTTGGTCAAGACAATATCATAAGAACAAGGATATTGTTCTTAACATTCCATTGTCTTGTGCCATCCTTTTAAAGACTACATCCAAGAGGGCAGGGTGAGTTTTTTTTTTCTGTTATGGAGCATCTTCTTCTATTGTATTTCATGAGGGATATTGGTAGTGAGTAAAATTATGAACTATACTTAGTCCTCATTTAACAACCACTCATTCAACAACTGTTTGAGTTGCTATGGTGGTGATGAGTGGTAGTTAACTACCAGTCCTCAGAGTTCTGGCTGCCCCAGCACCTGGAGTCATATGATTGCAATCTGGACATTTGGCACCCAGGTCACACTTAAATAGTTGCAGCATCCTGCAATCACATAACCATTTGTGATCCTCCCTGCTGGCTTTCAACAAGTAGAATCAGTGGGGATGTTGGCAGGGAGACTCACAAGTTATTCTGGTAAGTCACTCACACTGTCTGTCTCTCACTTGGCATCAGTCACCCTCTGGCACAGCCTCGGTCAACTTGTGTTCGCAGGCCTCCCACACAGCCCTGTCTGCCTTGGGCCTACTGTGCTTGACCCATATGTGGCATTGTGCCTTATCTGTCTGCTGGCCTGCTTCCAATCTACCTGGGACTTGCTTACTAGGGAGTGCCAGTATTGCTGTCATTAAATGATGTCACGTGACATCACACTTTATGAATGCATCAGTAAGTGATAGAAATTCCTGTTCCAATTACTGTTGTTAACTGAGGACTACCTGTGGGCTAATACCATATTAGAAAGATATACAGTACTATACGTAAGAGTTTTACTTGTGTACAGTTAATTTCATGGATAAAATAATAAATGATGCATTGTCAGACGTGAACAACTAGACCTTATATAGAGTTCAAGCTAGTTACTTTATTGTTCTATGCCTAATCCAACTTTTGCCTGGGAACAACTAGATAAGGCTCAAAGACATTCATTGCCCTCTTGTGTTTACATAACAAGTTCCAGAATAATTCCCTGCTTGTGCCCTCTTCCAACTGGGCGTGTTGCTCTTCAACAGACATAGTGAAAAGAAGTTGGGACCAAGTTAAAGCTTTGATTCCCAAAACATGGGCACTTGTCCCGGGCTAGAATTTACTTTGAAAAATAAAATTCTCCGTGTTGAAAGGATCCACAATTTCATGCCATTAAGCATAAGAAAATTGTACATTTTTTTCTTTCTCTTTCACCACTAAAATTGGCAGTAGCATCATCCATCTAATTTAGATTCTGTTTACCTATATTGTAGCATCATATTTGGCAATTACATCTTTGAGTAAATGGGAGTGTAGCCACAGAGATTTCTTGGGCAGCATTAACTACACAAATCCAGTGAATCACTTTCATGTTGTTCAGGACACTAAGAAATGTACTTGTAGCTATTGAGTGGAAAGATTTTCCAGAAAAACTGCCTCAGCTATTTATACTGAGAAATGCCAGGCAAATTGCTCATGATAACATATAGGGAGATTATTTTGAAAGTTTGAACAGATGTTTAAAATGCTATATGAAATCATTTGGTCTCTTTTTTGTATGATTAAAGATTAAGAGTTAAGGCCAGTGGCAATTAAAATGTATCTGGAGAATGGAAGGGTTTTTTTTCTGTATCACATGATATATTTTCTTTCTTCCCTTTCTTTTTAACAGGAAAGCTCATAAAACACTACTGGTGACCTTCTGTGCTCGTTAGCTGAGGATGCTAAATTTTTAGATGAAAAATTATTTGATGCAAAAGGAGAATTTGACAGAAGTGAGGATCTCCATCATGCTGTATTACAAACTACCAAAGGAATATTATCAATGTCCACCGTTAATAGGTTTTAAAGCAAGTTTCTATTTGGGTCATTTCTTATTTAGGATATTTTCATTACAGAAATTATATAACTATCCCTTCCATATAGTTAGGTTTTATATAACTGAAATGCCCACATTATTTTACCAATGCATATAGTTCTTGGCATAAATGCTCTCATCATTACAACAGTTCCTCCCTCTGCTCTTCCAGTGGGCATGATCAATCTATCAACAGCTGAAGAGGATGGCTGGAGGAGCAGAATAGAAATGCCCCTTGCATTTTGGAAGCTCAGTACAACTGCAGGTGTTCTCTGTCTCCCCTACCCCACCCCACCCCACCCCAAACAATCTGAATCCTCAAAGGAATCCCCAGGTTGTTTGTGTTTTCCAGGTTGATGAAGAGGTCCATTATTTGTGTTTTGAGCTGTGTGATGCTTAGAATGTCTCTTAAAATTCAACTCAATACTTGAAATTAAATGTCCCTCCCTCAGTAAAGGAGGGTTACATCCTGATAGAATCATTTTCCAGCTGAAATGTGTGGATGTCTTTCATACTGTAAACATTGATAGTGTAGTGGGACAACTCTATCAGAGTTACTGTTTTAGAAATCAGTCCTGTGCGTGGATATCTATAGAGCTCTTTCTGACATTTTTCTGTACTTCCTTTCCATACTGCCAGACATTATGAGAAGGCCCATACCGTGTGGGACAGAGTCTCCTGCATCTTTTACCTTCCAGACACTGAAGTGAGGGATAGTCATAGCAGTAGCTCCTTCTCTGTGTACAAGACTGTTTATGCTTTCTTGGCTCTACCTGAAGGAGCTGTGCTGCAGTAGCCCTCGTCTCACCAGTGATAACCTGTAGGCCTCCGTTACGGATGAGGCAAGTTTGTTATGCAAGTTGTAGCAGCATAAATATAATAGATCTTATGATCCATTTCATTAAAATAAATTTTCTCTTACTTTTTTTCTTTTAAGAGCATTCTTCTACTTTTGGTCCATCTAATGTACAGGTATCAAACTCTCATGTTTGCCGTCACGTCACTTTTGCAACATTTCCCCCCTTCGTGGAGTTGGGGTGGGCTTGGCCTGTGCGTGACACATCTGGCCTGTGGGCCACCAGTTTGACACCCCCGATCTAATGTATCTTTTCAGAATAAAGTATAAAATGCATTGTTTGTGTGTTGACTGTGTTTGGCTGTACAATCTGTGGAAAAAACTGAATTCAAGTTAGATTAATTTACCAATTATTTAAACTGTGAACTGTGTGTGTTTATATGTGTCAGTTAAATTTTTTCAAAGCAAAGGACTTTATTAATAAAGTACAGCATCTGAACAACTTTTCTATTTGCTAAGCCTGTTTTTTTTTTTTTTTTTAGGAAATTCAATGTGTTTTAGTGTTAGATATCAATATTGTCTATTAGGAAAGTTTAATGAAATGCTTCTTTTCTTTTAATATTTAAAAGAAAATATTTCTGAGGCAGTTCTTACTTTCTTTAGGTATCTCTCGTGTTCACTGGGTGCTGATGACCAGGGTGGCATTCACAC
Source organism: Pseudonaja textilis (assembly GCF_049901715.1). Lineage (NCBI taxonomy): Eukaryota > Metazoa > Chordata > Lepidosauria > Squamata > Elapidae > Pseudonaja > Pseudonaja textilis. The sequence goes on from NC_141992.1 coordinate 111,005,373, forward strand.
AGCATGGGAATATGCGATTCAAACACCAGGCCCATCCAGCCCTGCATTTTTTACTCAGTCATATGGGAAAGAAAGCTCCAGTAGGAGTAGAGTTGGAGCAAAGGAGACCTTCAATTGCCATTTTTCAGAAAGATGCTGTTTCTCTTGGGAAAGGGCTTTTTGATTACAACATAAACACAGTGGCCTTGAGAAACAGTGATGCTCCTCTTATAAAGCTAATAAAGGCAATCTGATCTTACCCTTGCCCCAAAGTGAAATGGTAGAGGCAACAGCATCTTTGCAAACTACCCTGATATATTGAAAAGTTGGAAATATCATAGTTTTACAAATCAGGGCTAGCAAATTTATTTTCTTACTACAGTCTTTGTCAAATACAGAATTTGCTATCATTCCAAATGGTGTATCTTTCGATTTTATAGTAGCCTGTGATCCATGATTATCTGTATCCTAGGAAATAACAGCTGTTTAAGATACCTGTTGTAATCTGATAGTATCACTGTTTAATATCATTGATCATATGATGGCAGGGTATTGTTGGATTTATTGTATATAAATCATACATGTTGCAATATAAGTATTCCTTGAGTTTTCATACTAGATTAGTTACACCAGTGGTTCCCAACCTTTTTGGTACCAGGGCCCAGTTTTGTGGAAGACAATTTTACTTGCTTGCCAACTGTTCACCTCCAGCTGTGCTGCCCAGTACCTAACAGACCATGGACAGGTACCGGTCTGTAGCTCAGGAGTTGGGGATCCCTGAGCTATACATTTGAATAAAGAACAGTATGAAAAAATGAATTCTATTTTAATTTGAAGTAGTATAGATGTTTTTGTCAATGATCCAGAATTAGTAAAATTGCTGAAGGTTTGGCAGCTAACTACCGTGTTTCTCACAAAATAAGGCCGGGCCTTTTTTTTTTTTTGACCCCTGAAAAAACAGCTAGGCCGTCTTTTCGGGGGTGACTTAATTTCCTCCTCCACCTAGAGCGGCCCATACGCACATACCTCGCCGCGAGACCACTTCTATCGGCCGCTGAAAGCTCCCCAAAGGCAGAGTCCCCAGCTGCTTTGGGGCAAGGCGTGGCTGCCCATGTCCCCTCGCCTTTAGGCAGTCTCTTTTGGGCGATGGAAGCTCCCCAAATGCAGTCACCAGCCACTTTGATCGGCCGGTAGAAGCGGCCTCGGGCGAGCGCACACACACACACTCCCCTCGCCGCGAGGCCGCTTCTTTGGCAGACTAAAGCTCCCTTGAAGGCAGAGTCCCCAACTGCTTCGGGTGAGGTGTGGCTGCCCATGTCCCCTCACCTTTAGGCAGTCTCTTTCGGGCGATGGAAGCTCCCCAAATGCAGTCACCAGCCACTTGATTGGCCGGTAGAAGCGGCCTTGGGGCGACGACACACACACACACACACACACACACACACACACACACTCCCCTTGCCATGAGGCGCTTCTATCGGCAGACAAAGCTCCTTGAAGGCAGAATCCCCAGCCGCTTCAAGGCGGCGTGGCTGCCCATGTCCCCTCACCTTTAGGCAGTCTCGGGCGATGGAGCTCCCAAGTGCAGTCACCAGCCACTTCAATTGGCCGGTAGAAGCGGCCTCGTGGCGAGGGAGTGTGTGTGTGCACTCGCCCTGAGGCTGCTTCTACCAGCCGATCGAAGTGGCTGGTGACTGCACTTGGGAGCTTCCATCGTCCAAAGAGACTGCCCTAAAGGCGAGGGACATGGCTAGCCACGCCACGCCCTGAAGAGGCTGGGGACTCTGCCTTCAGGGAGCTTTCTTCTGCAGATAGAAGTGGCCTCGCGGCGAGGAGTGTGTGTGCACTCGCCCGAGGCCACGTCTACCAACCGATTGAAGTGGCTGGTGACTGCATTTGAGGAGCTTCCATCGTCCGAAAGAGACTGCCCTAAAGGCGAGGGACATGGCTAGCCACGCCACGCCCTGAAGCGGCTGGGACTCTGCCTTCAGGGGAGCTTTCTTCTGCAGATAGAAGTGGCCTCGCGGCGAGGGGAGTGTGTGTGCACTCGCCCCGAGGCCACGTCTACCAACCGATTGAAGTGGCTGGTGACTGCATTTGAGGAGCTTCCATCGTCCGAAAGAGACTGCCCTAAAGGCAAGGGGACACGGGTAGCCACGCCATGTCCTGAAGCAGCTAGGGACTCTGCCTTCGGGGAGCTTCTGTCGGCTATTGGGGTATTCTAGCCTAGGCTACCTGCAGGGCACTCCTAAAGGCAAGTTTTCTCCCCATCCCCCCACCCTTCCCCCTCCCATTTCTCTTTACCTCGTGTAGTTCTAACGAATGATGTGAGAAATGGCGAGAAAAAGCATGGTTTAAATAGGCCTAAATTTGGGGGGCGTGGCTTAATTTCACTCATGCCTAGAAATCATGCTGGGCCTTCCTATTGGTGGAGGCCGTATTGTTGGAGAAACACGATATTGTCTGTTAAATTAAGTTTGGAATGGCCCAGAGTTCCCAAAAGTAGCCCCTTACCATTAAAGTTATGTAGTTGCTATTTTCAAATCTTTTGCTCTCATGTATTCATTTAATTATCTGAAAGAAGTACAGGCTAGGAGAATTTAAAAAAATCCTGATATTGTGAATTCAGATGTAACCCAAACTGAGCTGAATCTTTTGCAAATAAATTTTGCCTCAAGATGCATTTAACAACTTGTATTTCAAGATAAGGAACATTTGAACATATGCCTTGGTTGATAAATTTCAATTAAAATATTATTTAAATATTTATTCTATGCAGATCTTTCCATGCTGGGAAATTTAAGACTTATGAAAGAGACACAGTGGTGAAAACAGAGATAACCAAATCTATCCACTCCCAGGTGTGGTCTTTTTACTGCTGCTGCAGCACATTACTTCTTAAGTTGGTCATTTGTTTTGAAAGTTTACTTGTTCTCTCGCATATACTTCTGGATGAAATAATCTATTGGTTTCAAGGTCAGGTGTCAGTACACTAATGGTACCCACCTGCATATCTTGACCTGGGCATTCCAAGTGATGTTGATAAATCATATCTCAGAGGCTACTGGCATTTGATGGGGGAAGAAACTCTGAGAATCAGGTTAATTCTAAGCAAGAGTGAGGGGCTTTAGATACTGGGAGAACCATTGTCACCATATTTCTTTTCCTCATTTGAGATTATGCAATCTGGGGGTCGTCCTAGGCTTTAAGGTGGCCCTCAAAGAGCAAGAGGAAGATGTAGCCAGGAGGGTGTTTGCACAAATTCATGTTGTGCACAAGTTGAACTGTTTCTGAACTGGACCTCCACACAGTCACTTCCTTTGTGCAACTGATTCAAAATGCAACATTATGCACATTAATGGACAGAGCTTAGTATGCCCATATAACAAACCCACAAGCTGCACTGGGTGCAATTCAAAGTGCTAATTACCACCTATAAAGCCTTGCATGCTAATTATTTGAGGGATCATCTGCCCCCCTGGTTTCTGCCCATCCCGTGTCCTAGAATTGCCATATTCTGGGTCCTCTACATGTCATCCAAGAACATCCAAGATTCTGGGATCATATCCCCTAAAATCCAAAGCATCTCCACCCTGCTCTACTTTCGATGACCCTTTAGGATCTGGCTCTTTTCTCAGGCTTTTTGACTCTTTGAAAATGTTATTGTTAGAAAAATGTGAGCGTTCCCCTCTGAGTTTAACGTTTCTTTCGTTGATTGGCTTTTGTCTTTCTCATTTTTACTTCTATTTGCCTCCCAGAGTCATCTGGAGTTGGATAGTCTTACAAATAAATTAAGCAATATCAATATGAAATCAATTCAAACCTTAATCATATTTCTAAATTTAGACCATACCAAAACACATTCTTCCATTTTATCCTTCTTAAAATATGAAGATATTTTTTAAAAAAATCAATAAGGAGCATATAACTTGATTCCATTCCTTAATGTTAAAGAACTATTCATTTTTTTTGTATCAATAAACATTAGTTTTGCCAAACCCCAGGCTTCATATAATTGAAATTCTTCAAGAAAAGTCAAATTTTATTATGTACACAAAATGCATGACAAAAATTTCTTCATTAAAAATAAACAATTGTAGGCACACTGTCTATATACACCTTATGGTACACCCAAGCAGCTCACCCACAGCCTTTAACTATAAGAAATCTTGCCTGTCACAATAAAGTACATCCACCAATGAGATTACAGCATACAAACCAACTAAAACTTAATGCTGACTGGCTGTCATATCTGATTACACAATGTGTCCACCCAACAATGATTTCTACTTCATTTTGTTACTCAAATGTAAATACTGTTTGTGAAAAGAGGTATGGTAACACCCTAGCTCTTATATACAAAGTGAGATAACAATTGCTCGTTCTTCAAACATTTATAAAAAGAAGATGTGGAGAGAAAGACTGAAATGTCCTCAAATGAAAATCAACACAAATGAACAAACTGCTGTTTCAGATTTGTATGAACCTTTGATGACATCTAGAAATGCTTCAGCGAAAGGCCCTGGGCTTCAGAGTGATCTTATTTTTGAAGAAATTGGGCGCCGCATCAAAGGTGTTGGCAGTCAACTTGTGAAAAAGGTGAATGCTGTCTTTCAGTGGGACATCATGAATGGTGGAAAGATTGTGGCCCAGTGGACCCTGGATTTGAAGTCTGGTTCCGGTCAAATCTATCCAGGAGCATCTCACGAGCCTGCCAACACAGTTTTTATTCTTTCTGAACATGATTTCATGGAGCTTGCTTTGGGCAAAATAAAGCCCCAGAAGGCTTTTCTGATTGGGAAAGTGAAGGTGAAGGGCAATATTCTACTCGGTCAGAAACTGGAGATGATTCTCAAAGACTATGCAAAGATTTGAACTCCTTCCTTCCTGGCAATTGCAGTTCTCTTTTTCTCTTTAGTCAAGATGTTGGTTATAGAGGAGGATGAGATTAAAATGTGGAGTATTTTAATGGCAAACATAACTCTTCAAGTTTACATTTCCTTTAAAGATATTTGAACACTCTGGTGTATCAGACTGATAAATAGTAATAGTATACTATTTTTTTCCCTCACAAATCTTTCCTTTGTAGACATGCCATTGTTTCAGCAACAGGGAAGGTGCGGCTCAGAGTCATGAATAGTCATGATATGCTAGAGAAAACCCTATCGTTTACTCTCTGTGTATGTGTGTGCGTATCTTTCATATACAAGAGAAAGAGTGGGTACAGTTTCATGCCTCTTGTAACAGAAAAACTATGAAGAAATTATAATGAGGAAATCCTCAATCTGAGTTCTCTTTGTAAAATTAAAATTCGTGGGAAATTAAGATATTATGAGTATATGAGAAAGTGACATTACAATTCTGGCCTTGTAATGGAAAAAAGTCTGCAGCCAGCTATTTTGTTCACATCAAATGGGTATATATAAAAGGATAGAACATTACAAAAAGACACCCCAGATTTATAAGCATTTAATGGAATTTAGCTATGGTTGATATATCTAAAGATGTCCATGTATACTAATTCAAAACAAATCCTGATCAGACAAAATGGCCTTTTCCATTTTTAGTAGCACCTAATTTTGTGCATTAAGCTGGGTCTTGAAAGCATCACCAGACTGACTGGTTAATATATTATTACTTCATAGCTTTATATATCAATCAACTTATTTATTATTTTATTTATAATATTTATATGGATGTCCAACTCAAACTACTTGACTCTAGGTGGTGTACAAGAAAAATAAGCATCTATAGCAAATGCAACATAAGTTAAATATAAGGAAAACAGTCCAACTCACCCCACAGTGTTGTAGGGATAATAGGAGGAGGATGGTATTTTGGATATGTTCAGCACCTTGATTTATTTGTAAAAATAATAAAGGTGGGATATAAATAAACAAAAGCAATACAATGCATTAAAACTCACTAAAGCAGTAAATTGACAACCAGACTAAAATATTGTTCTGTCTGTCCAATTGGAATTCTTCTCAATTTAACCTGAAAAGTTTGAGAACAGGGCCAACCTTAACTCCCTTTCTAAAAGTCTGCAGGGTTTGATGTTTACTGTATATTGTTGGGGCAGATCATTTTAAAAAATGGGGCCACCACCAAGAAGACATGCCTCAGGTCTTACAAAATGTAATTGTTTCAGTGATTAAATGTAATTGTTTCAGTAAGATAACTGGGAGGATTCCTCTTTGTTGAGTGAGGGATAACCTGATACCTTTGGAAGCAGGTAACCCCACAAATAATCCAGTCTTATGCCATGTATGGCTTTATGGGTGATCGCCAGTATTTTGAGTTATAGCAGAAGCTTATTGGAAGCCAGTTCAGCTAAAGGGGTAGTAATTGGAGTAATTGGGCATTACTAATTGGAGTAAAAGGGCACGATGAGGAATGTCCATAACTACCATACTACTATGTTTTAGACCAGTTAAATCTTTCAGATGATCTACAAGGGTATTCCCAATTGGGAGGTGACTCATAACTGACTGTGACAAGTGCTTCTCTGCCATACCCTCTAGCCATAGCTGCCACTTGCTTTTCCAGCAGGAGTTGTGAATCCAGGAGGATTCCCAACTTGTGCACTGAATCTGAACTGGGCAGTGCAGCTCTGCTCAGAACTGGTCAATGGTAGAATCTCCAGTTCCAGGACCCGTGGACCAAATCAAGTAGATATTCAATCTTGGAAGAGTTAAATCAAAACCTGTTCTTCCCCTTCCAGTTCTCCACAGCTTCCCGACACGAGACAAGAACCCCCACCACTTCATCTGGGTGGCCAGGGATAGAGATCTACAATTGGGTATCATCAACATACTAATGATACCATGGCCATGCTGATGTTAATCTCTGCCAGCACCTACATTCATATGTTAAGAAGGAGAATGAAAAAAGAAAGCCTTGTGGGTCCCCATAAAGCAGGGATCCAGTACAAGAAAGCTGCCCCAACCCACAACCCTCTCTTAACATAATGGGACTGCCAGGATTGTTGTCATGAAGTGATGTGGTCATGTAATCTAGCATCACATAGGGATGGAAATTCCAATCCCAATTACTACACTGTGTTCACAATTATTAGGCAAGTAAGCATTTTGACCATATCATTTTTAGGCATATTTTCTTAAATATTCAGGTTTGAGTTTATTAACCTTTTGGATTGACTGAGAGCACTGTAGTTGTTCAATAATAAAACTAATCCTCCAAAATGCAACTTGCCTAATTATTGTTCACACAGTGTATTTATTGTTCAGTGAGGACCGCCTGTAATTACCAACCGTTAATGAAATATTCCCCAAATTGGGGTATACAACAGATTAATGACATGAAACTACATGAATACATGAAATATAAAAGAAGCAGAATAGTAATGACAACAAAAGACTGAATTGACAAAAAGGACAACAAAAAACTGGTGAAAAGTGAATAGATGCATGAAACACAGCTTACAGAAGTAATAGGTAAGGAGAGTTTTGAACAAGAATGCCACAATGGAGAAGGCCCTTGGGTTTCTGGAAGAAAGGTAGATATAAATCAAACAATAAATAATAGGCAAGAAAGTACCACCAAAGAGGATATTTCATGTACCTGGTAAAGCTAAGAATTCCACAGTACCTTATGAAACAATTAGCTTCCAATGAATTAGTCGCTATCCGCATAAATGTTCAGCTGCAAATATTGTGAATGTGCTTTGACAACAAGGTCATAGTAACTGCTCCAAATTCTTGAGCTTAAACCAATGCAAAACTCTGTTTTGCACAAAGGCTCTATTATTATTTTCCTATTTTGTCATTTTTAAAAGGCAACAGATGGTGTCCTTGGCTTTTCTTTCTGAAATTCAGAGCTAATAATATTTCATGGAAAAGGCAAATAGCAGTGGTTGAAGCTTTCTTGGGTCTATAATTCCAAGCAGCATTTGATATTTTCATGAGAACACTCCATGGGTTTGTTTCTCTAAATACAGAATTTGAACATATGGTACATCAAAACCAGAAGGCAGGCAGAGAACAATTTGCAAAAAAACAAACAAAAATTATAATAACAAACAAAGGGAAATGATGAATAAAGGGAAATAATATCTCATGTATCATGACATTATTTTGCCCCAAAGTTTCCACCCTGGTTCTTTCTTGAGAATATAAATTATGGAGTTAATTCTTCAATAGACAATGATTTTCTTTCAAATTTTCAAGTACATTCATGTAGGTTAAAATTCTCAAAGTATTGTTTGTCTGTATAATATAGATTAACTCACTGACTTAAATTTCCAAGTATTTTTATTTTATTTTAACCTCTTTCAGTGAAAGTTGCCTACGGCACCCCGCAAGAATAATTTAAGTATTGTTAATATTGGAGATAAGGCAGATACAGTACTTCATTACACATTGTTTCTGATTCCAGAGAAGCAGCAGAATGACCCACGTTCAGATCAGAATGCTTCCTCTTATTTAAACTGGGTGGGTTCCCAAACAACAAGGCACTCTAAAACTTGTAAGGAAGTAAGAATAAAGTATGTTTTCACATTTAATTTTGAAAACACAGAAATTCAAAAAATACTGAATGAAGTGCATGTAGATTTAATATTAAAAATTACCTGAAACAAAAGCCAAGGGGGGGTGGGAGTGAATTTCCTTTGCAAAGTTTAAAACCTCTCAGTTTACCAAGAAATAGACATTTCTATTTACCTAGAAATACCTAACTAGAAATTATTCTTGTGAATTGTATGCATGATTTGATAATTGTGCTGTCATTTTTATAAACACTAGGTGACAAAATGAAGGATTTAATGCATGATCAAATCCCAATGGCAAGCAATCATTCCTTGAAGGCCCTCTGGAAAAGTTCAGTCTTCTCCAGCCTCTGGAAGGTGGCCGCCAAGAGAGTTGAGCAGGACTCAAATTTCTTTTACCTTAATTGTGGTTCTTCGGCCTGTTCCTCAGGATTCCTACTCCCCGTTACAAATGGATTTATTACTCCTATCAATGTGCCAATAAAAGTAAACCACTAGCATCTTTAATCTATGCCTGATCTTGAGTCCTGACTGAAAAACGGTCAGAAAATTTGCTTCCCATAAATGTTATGCAACTGAATCCCTGCCGTGTGTGTCCATAAACCGCTGGATCCAGGACAGGCTTAAGCGTAGAATGCATCACACACTTCTTTAGAGCTGTTCAAATCACCCTTTCTTGAAGAGTGCCGTTGATAATATCTTGCACACATCACACATATATATACTCAGTTTTGCAGATGAGACAGGAGGGCTCCCCCCTCCCAAAGTAGGGATTATACCAGAGAAATCCACAAGTTCTTTCAGTCCCTCATAACAGAGTTAAGTGATACCAAAGTCACCACATAGATTCTGCCCAGGATTTCTGGGAATCTGAGCCATTTGGTTGGTAAAATGTTGCACAATCAGGTGTCAAGCATCTGTTCATCCCTCCCCATGAAGGAATAAGGCTGACAGTCAAGTAGCCCATAAAGGAGAAGTGTTGGTATTTTGCCTCCTTTATTAATATGACAAAAGCTAAGCATTAAGTTTGTACTTATGCTTGATCAGGTTCACTTTTGGTCTTTATCCAGGGGGTTCCAGGGCATTATTTCTGTTGTTTCACCTCCCAAAGTTCTTCAGTAAACAAAAACACACCATGGGATTACCACAAAGAAACAGGTTGCACAATTTCATTGAGAGCCCTAGTCACCTCCTATTGGCAAAGGCTAACCAGGAAATAATTAGAACTGCCTGTCAGATCAAATTCTCTTAATCCATCAGCCATGGAGTGGACCCTCTTGGTGATTTCTGCCCTGTGGAGGTGTGAAGGGATTTAAAGATGATCTTGGAGTGAAAGAACTTCTAAGGAGGAATTTATACAAGAATGACATATTCCAGAGGTTGAAGCAAACATGAGAAAGAAACTCAGAATAGTCCCATCTTGATTTTGCTAACATCAGAGGAGTCAGAAAAACATTTGGATAGGCTTTCAAGGTTCTCTTATTATACTCTACAACAATAAAGTAGTATTCCTGAGATCCTGGTGATTTTTGCTTCTTCTCTTGGCCTTCCTCAAAGGCTGAAATCAATCCAGTGGGTTTCTCCAAGTTCCTCTTGAAAGTTATCAAGGCAGTAAAACAAATGGGGATGAAGAGAGAGTTGCTAACAGATTCTTTGCAAGAAGAGAGGAGTCAGTGAAATGAAGTACACAAAATGGCAGTTGTATTTATTTATTTATTTATTTTATTTATATTGCTGCCTATTCGCCCATGGTGACTTGAGGCGGCTTACACAATATAAAACCATATTTAAAACAAAAAATAAAAATAAAAAACAATAAAAACTAACAAAAAAAATCAAATAAATTAGTAAAGTACAATAGAACAAAATTTGGGAAAACAAAATAAAAAACAAACAAAAAACCAATTCCCATACCCCACCCGACAGCAGATCACACTAGCCATTTGATGGACTCCATCCCTCTCTGGGTTCCCCAAGCCAGCTGGCAAAACCAGGTCTTCAGTGCTTTTCGGAAGAGTGCTAGAATGAGGGCCATTCTAATCTCTGGGGGAGTGATATCCCAGAGAGAGGGATCCACCACGGAGAAGGCCCTTATTCTCAGGCCCACCAGGTGTATCTCCTTCAGGGGTGGGACCCGCAACATTCCCTGCCTCCTCGCTCTAATGGGTCAGGTAGATGTGACTGGCAAGAGATGTTCCCTCAAATAACCCGGACCCTGATGAGTTGCGGGTCCCAGTACCAGGATGAATCAGCTGACGACCTGCACCCAGACAGACTGTCTGGGTGGGCTCCTCTTGATGGCAAAGATGACAGACACAAAGGTTTCTTTTGGTGAGAGGAAAAGAGCCCAGAGCAAACTTTGCCCCTCTCTTTTATTGTGCAGCAAGCAGGGGGTGGGTTTAGGTTACATGAGGTTAGACAGGAACAGGAAACACTGCCATATATGGTTAATCCTTATGCTATAGCTGACTCAGGATTTTGTACAGGAACAGGAAACATTGCCATATATGGCTAATCCCTAGTGACTCAGGTTTTACACGTAGCTGTTCCTATAGTGTCACCCTATATATGTATTGTATGTGTATTGGGTTGTCTGTGTACGTGACTTCCTACTGATGTGTCATATCGCAACATCTCCTCTGTTTTTATCTTGTTTTTAGGGCTATTTACTCACTATCCTCACTGTTATGTCCAGTCTAGGTCCTCCGACTCATCCTGTCATAGGTTCATGAGAATTCGTGGTTCCCCTTTGGCAGCATCTTTGGTGAACTCGTTATCAGAGTCATCGGAATCTGAGGAGAATTGCAAGAGGGCCTTTTTCTCTATTAGCGCATTAATTTGTTTTTATTTTGAGTATAAATCCGAATCAATTTGGCCAAATTTTCTTTTAAGGATTTCTAAGAATTTACCTATCACACATGGTCCAATGGTACATGCCAACAAGAGAAGGATAAGTGGACCAGCTATAGCAGATAACAATGTTGTTAACCATGGGGAAAGGTTAAATAGTCCTTGATACCAAGTATGTTGTGAAGCTCGTTCCCTTTCTCTTAATCTGGTGTCTAGTTCTTTCATGGAATCTAGGACAACTCCTGAGCTATCAGCATAGAAACAACACTCTTCTTTAAGAGCAGCACATAGTCCCCCTTGTTTCAAAAACAAGAGGTCTAGGCCTCTGCGGTTTTGTAAGACCACCTCAGATAAAGAGGTAAGAGAGGTTTGCAAGGCAAGAATGGATTTTTCGACCCTTCTAAGATTTTCATCTATGGTGGCACTTAACTGGCGAAGATGCTGATCAGAAGTAACAAGGCCAGCTATACCTGTGGCCGTCCCAGAAGCCCCCAATCCCAGCAGTACAGTTAGCATCAAAGCAGTTACTACTTCTCTTTTTTGCCCTAAGGTTATATTGTCTAGGTTCTAGTAAAGAAACAAAATCTTCTGAGTTATATACATCAATTTTGGGAAACAATTGTACCTGAATACAAAATGATTTTTTGTCAATAATACATAATCATTTCAGCAAAGTCAAAATGTAATTTGGGGAAATAGGAAGAAATCATGGTGTAATTAGTTGTAGAGTTGAATATTTGCCCATAAGCGTCCTTGATTGTCCATGTGATGTTGTGTGGTTTGTGGGTGTTAAGGCTGGTGGATGTCCCATCAGTCCAGCGAAACGAACAGCCAAGCAGGAAGAAGAGGAGTGCTGTCATCTTTTTCGGATGATGGCTTCGCTGGTTGTGGGCGGTGATATGGGCGGACACACCTTGCAGGAACCCAAAGAGTTCTGTCAGGAAGCTGGACTGCTGCGTAGCCTCGACCCCAGGTGATCAATTCAGCAGGTCCTTTCCATGCAGGATCAGGTAACTGTCTATGATAGACTAGTGGTCTCGAAGTGGGAATAGGTGGTTTAGTAAAGTGTCGAGATGCAGCAGACAGGGGAGGGGTGCCAGTGAGATTGAGGAAGTTAAGCGTATACAGACAAACATTTAACACATTTTGTAATACTGGGAGGCTAGGGGGCCTTTAAGGCCTTTTGACCCCATGTATGGTTGCAATGCCAATTTTAAGGTTTGATGAGCCCTTTCAACAATAGCTTGCCCCTGGCTATTGTAGGCAATCCCAAACTTGTGGATAATGGACCAGTGATAGCAGAACTCAGAGAATTGAGAGCTGATATAGGCTGGTGCATTATCTGTTTTTAGATTTTTTGGCAGTCCCAGTACTACGAAGGTCCGAATACAATGATTGATAACGTGCTTTGACTTTTCTCCCCTTTGAGGGGTTGCCATGATGAAACCTGAATAGGTGTCAATAGACACATGAAGGTATTTCCAAGGGGCAAAAGGTGAGAATTGAGTGACATCCATTTGCCATGTCTCACAAGCCTCTATGCCCTGGGATTAATCCCTTGAGGAAAAGTTTTTGCTTGCAAACTGCAGAGAAATGCCAAATTGTTTAACCAGAGCCTTTTTGTTTTGATGAAAATAACTATGACTTTCCCCTGCTAATAGAGGGGAAGGTTGAGGCATCTTAATACTGATTGGAAGTATTTTACAAGCAGTATCAGCTACCTGGTTCCCTTCAGAAAGGAAACCTGGGAGATGTTGATGACTACGTATGTGGGCTACGAATAGAGAATGGGTCCTAGATTGAATGAGCATTTGCAGCTGAAGCAACAGTGTCATTAATGATGGTTGTATAGAAGGAGATAGATATGCCTCAAAAATATGTAAGACCAATTGGGAGACATATAGACTATCCGTTATGATGTTAATTGGTTGTTCAGGAAATGTTTTCAAAGCCAAGTTAAAGGCAGCCAATTCAGCTTGTTGTGCTGAAGATTGGGGCTTTGTCAATTGCTTGTGCCAGTTGCCTTGATCATACCAGACACAGGCACCATGAGTTTTAGAGCCATCAGTGAAGATTGTGATGGCTTGAGTTAGTGGAAAAGCAACTACTGGAGAGGAAAAGGTAATAGGTACCGTTTTTATTAGCTGCAAACGAGGGTCAGAAGGAAGATGGCAAGAGATGGGACCAATCCAATTTTCCAGAGCGTCCTGTAATACATCAGATGTCTGAAAAAGGGGGTCCCATTGAGACAGTTTGAAGGGAACATGTATTGCCTGGAGATCATGGCGAGTAGGGCCTTAGCTCGGTGACGCCCCTTAGTACAGAGCAAGGCGAGCTGAAGGGCCCGGGAGGTAATAGTTGCCCTAGGAGTATGGGGAAGGTGAAGCCATTCAATGATGCACAGCTTCTTTGTTTTGGGGGCTGTTTGGAAGAGAATAGCTGTGAGGAGAGCAGGTGTGGGCAAGATAGCCAAAGATAGCAAACAGTTGGGGATGATGCGATCCACCCACACTTGCTTTAAGGTATTGTTGACTTGGGCTAGTGCCTCCAAGTGCTGTCTTGTAAGATGGACCACATCTGAAGGATGTTTTCAAGCCCGTAAGGGCATGGAATAGAGGGGAAAGGGTTGCAGTAGTGACAGAAAGATAAGGCCGTGCCTAATTGAGCGTGCCAGGATATTGTTGAAGTTGTACAAGGGTTGGAGAGGAAGGGAGAGTCAGAGAAGGTAAGGCAGGAGTGGTAGCAGAAGACAGGAGTTTGTGACCAAGATATTGAAAGGGATAGTGAGATTGTATTTTTCAGGGGCTATGTGGAGGCCTGCTGTGGTCAAGAGTTTAGTGAGGATGGGAAGGGTTTTTGCAACTGTGCCTTTAGGGCCTTCAGCTGCGACCAAGATGTCATCCATGTAATGGTATACAAGAAAGGAGGGATATAGGTTGCGATATGGTTGGAGAGCCATGTCAACATAGTGCTGACACATAGTGGGAGAGTTTAGCATCCCTTGAGGAAGGACTTTCCACTGATACCTTTTGGTGGGTCTGGAGTTATTCAGTTCTGGGACAGTGAAAGCAAATAGAAGCCTATCTTGGGGTTGAAGAGGGATGGAAAAGAAGCAATCCTTAAGGTCAATAACTAGAAGGTCAAAATGCTGTGGGATAAGGTTTGGATTGGGAAGTCCACATTGCAGGGCACCCATTGGTTGAATGATAAAGTTCACGGCCCTTAAATCTTGAAGTAGACGAAATTTCCCAGATTTCTTTTTATAACAAAAACTGGGGTATTGTAGGGGCTGGTAGAAGGTTCAATATGACCAGCACTTAATTGTTCAGAGACAAGAGCAGTCAGAGCAAGCAGCTTCTCTTGGGGAAGTGGCCACTGATCTACCCATACAGGAATGGATGATTTAAGGGTAAGAGGGAGAGAAACAGACATGATGAGAATCAAGGAATGTGAAAGGTAGCTCCAAGCTGTTCTAAAAGATCCCGACCCCACAGATTGTAAGCAAGGGGAAGGATATAAGGTTTGATGAGAGCAGAAGCAGAAGCATTAGGGTAATGGCCGTAAGCCAATTAGAGCTGACCTGAGCGCTTTGAACTCCACCAACACCTTGGACAGAAGGTGATTGTTCAAGGGGCCATTCTGGGGGCCATTCAGTGGTTGAAATTACCGAGGCATCTGCTCCAGTGTCCACCAGTCCTGTAAAAGGACGACCATTAAGAGACACTGTTAGCAGAGGTTTTGAAGCTTCTATAGAGCAGTCAATAGCCATGAGGGAGGGGGAAGAGGAAGTGGGGATGGAGGAGGGAGAATGATAAGAGTGGCTACGATAGTGTTAGCAGGTAATGAGAAAGGTCTATCACCTACTGCTGTAAGAGAGAGGCAGTTAAGAGCGGATGAGTCATAAAGAAAGGGCGGCGATCACCCTTCCATGATCAAAGAGGAGTTTGGGATGAGCAAGATGGGCGTGTGAGGTGAGAGTGGGCGGGGAAGTGTAACTGTGAGAGGGAGGGTAAAGACAGATCCAGGATCCTCATAGATGATAGCAGTTGCAAGCAGAACAGGGAAAGCTGATTGGGACGAAGTAGATGCAACCTTGGAGGCAGGGCTAGTTGCTGGCCCCGAAATTAGTTTCCCGAGGGGGCATTTGGAGAGGGATGTGGATTAGAGCGACATTGGCTAGCCCAATGGAAACCTTTACGACAGCGAGGGCAAACTGTTTTTGGCTTGACAGAGGAAGGAGGAGGTCCCCTTCCCTTGGGTGCACTGCCACCTCCTGGCGAACGGCACTGAGACTTAAAATGACCAGGTTTGCCACAGTTGAAACAATTCCCTGCACGAGGGGTGGTCATGGCAAACGAGGAGGTAATGGCTGAGGCAAGGGCAGTGGCTTTATGCGCCTCAGTTCCCACGTTCTGACATGCTTTAATATAGTCAGCAAGGGTCTGATGTGGAATGGACTGAAGAGGTTTCAGGATTTGTTGGCAATCATCATTAGCATTAGTCACTGCAAGCTTTGAGAGAAGCTCAGCTTGCGCATGGGGTTTTCTATCTGCCGGTTGAGTGCATCTGATAGACGGTCAATGAAAGAGGTATAAGGTTCAGAAGGACCCTGAAGAATTTTATGAAAAGACAAAGAGGGTTGAGATGGGTCAGGAACCCTACGAAAGGCATTAAGAGCAGCATTACGCATGATAGGATAGCCCTCAGTAGCCATTTGAATCTCATCTTGTGGGGTGATCACAGCTCCTTGGCACAAAAGGTGATCCAAGGTGACACCCTGGGGAAGCCCTGCTGTTGCAGCCATGGAGACGGCCAAGCGGTAATCGTTGTGCCACGCTGCAAGCTGGGAGGACGTCAAAAGCATTGAAGCCATTGTTTGCCATTCAGAAAAGAGAATATTATGGTTGTTAGAGATATTCTCCAGCATGGCACGCACATAGGGTGACTTTAGACCATAGTTGGTGGTGGCAGATTTAAGATCTTTCATAAGATTCCATTCCATGGGGGCATACTGAGCAACTGGATTGCCTCCTGCCACTGGGGCTTGGAGGATCATGGGGAAGCAAGAAAGATCTTCTGCATTAATCTTCCCATTAGCTAAAGCTTCCTGAAAGGTGTTACGAAGCAAGGGGGAGGGGTATTAGAGGGGAAGGAGTCAGGTTTTGTAAAGGAAGATTTTGAGGCTGAAATGCTGTAGGGAGGGGAGGGGGGAAGGGGGGAGAGGAATGCGAGGAATGTAAGGCTTTTGTTGAAGGGGAGGAGGGAGGGGGAGCGGGGGGCGTTTGGAGACAAAGAGTAGGTGGGTGGAGTTTCTGCTGGAAGAGGAGAGGGGGATTAAGGGGGAGGAAGGAGAGGAATGTAAGGCTTTGTTGAAGGGGAGGAGGGAGGGGGAGCGGGGGTGTTTGAAGACAAAGAGGAGATGGGTAAAGTTTCTGCTGAAAGAGCAGGGGGAATTAGACAAAGGAGCTGCTGAAAGAGCAGGGGGGATTTGAAGAAGGAGGGAGGGAATCTTGTTGATTCAAAGTTGAATCAGGAGAAGGATAAAAATATCAATCGCAGCCATGAGCGCTCTCCAGGTACAGAGAATATGTGGCGCTGCCCGAGGAGGTTGATGGATCCATTTCCCAATTTTCTCCCATGTGGAGCGTTTAAGAGTGCCATCCTCGGAATAGGCTGGGCAATGTTTTTGAAGATAGAGCAGAAAAGAGATTATAGCTTTCCTTGAAAGAGGAAAGACTGTCATGCCATTAGTTCTTTGCAGAGCATTGGCCTTCCTGACTAAAAAATGAAGTTCATCCACATGCTTGGACAGAACTTTGGAAAGTGGGGAGCCCATACTTACGAATGCGCTTGCTGTTGCCCAGTGGGTAGTACGGGAGTCAGGGCGACGTCTCCCTAGAAAAGGAGCACGTTGTGAAATCACGTCGGGGTCACCAGTTGATGAGTTGCGGGTCCCAGTACCAGGATGAATCAGCTGACGACCTGCACCCAGACAGACTGTCTGGGTGGGCTCCTCTTGATGGCAAAGATGACAGACACAAAGGTTTCTTTTGGTGAGAGGAAAAGAGCCCAGAGCAAACTTTGCCCTCTCTTTTATTGTGCAGCAAGCAGGGGGTGGGTTTAGGTTACATGAGGTTAGACAGGAACAGGAAACACTGCCATATATGGTTAATCCTTATGCTATAGCTGACTCAGGATTTTGTACAGGAACAGGAAACATTGCCATATATGGCTAATCCCTAGTGACTCAGGTTTTACACGTAGCTGTTCCTATAGTGTCACCCTATATATGTATTGTATGTGTATTGGGTTGTCTGTGTACGTGACTTCCTACTGATGTGTCATATCGCAACAGGACCCAAGCCATGAAGGGCTTTAAAGGTGACAACCAGCACCTTGAATTGCACCCGAAAGCAAATCAGCAACCAATGCAACTCCTGCAGGAGAGGTGACACATGTGCACACCGGGGTCTGCACAAAACCGTGCAGGTTGCTGCATTTTGCACCAACTGGAGCTTCCAGATGCTCTTCAAGGGCAGCCCCATGTAGAGCGCGTTGCAATAATCAAGACGGGCATTATAGTATTTGCAGAAGTGGGCTTCCAATATGTATTGTTCATCAATATTTTAATTAGTCTTTTTCAACGCAGAGGAACAAATCCACATTTCTGGAGTTCTTTTTTATAAGTTGATATTTCATTGTTACTTTTTTATTATAGATGGATTGCTTATACATGTAATTGTTAATTTATACCTTATAACTTGCCAACAGTTTGAGATGAATTAAAGGGTTAGGGTTAAACTTGCTGTTTCTGCCTTTTTTGATTGCCTATATTATCAATGTTATTGTTTTTGTTCCTTTAATATATGTACGCCTATACAACCTCTTCCATTATGATACGATGTAAGATATGAAAGAGAAAAGCAACTTTGAATCATTTTTGCGGATTTTTGCTATAGCCACTGTTAGGGATACACCCTAGCAGAATCTGCACGGCAGGCAGGCAGGCAGGCAGGCAAAATATGTGAGATAAACGTTTTTGTAGCTTACACTCAGTAAAACAGATACACAGTGCTAATTAAATAGTTTATTCCAGTAAGAGTTATAGCATAGTCAAACAGTCCATATATCATTCACTAATTCAGTCCGTCCAGGGATTATTCAGTTGCAAATTCCAGTGTCGAAAAAGAGAGGTCAGTAAACTTACAAATATCAGTCCAGTAATATATCTCCTTGCAGTGGAGATATGAAGAAGTCAAAAACTCCTCTCTTCCTTCAGCAACTCAGCAGTAGGGGAAACACACAGTTAACAAACCATCAATCCATGCAATCCAGTAATTGTCAGGGAATTGTCAGGTTCTCTTGCTCCCTCTTATGGTGGTTTCACACTGCACCCAAAATTACATGCTTTGCAGTTTTAAAGTGACACACACTTAAACTTACAATCATAGTTTATATATATTATTTTACCCAAACTACGTTAGGTAACCTTGTTATTCCTAACAGCCACAGGAATAAAATAAGTTATCTCAAAGGACATGCAAAAATCCATTACTTTCTTCCTCTTTAAGAAATATTAAATTAATGAATTCACATTCAGGAAAAATGCTCTAATATTCAAGTTTTTGATATTTTTGGATCTTTAGCTTTCTATGGTCACATATACATAAAGGCTTGAACTATTCTCTAGTAACTTGTTAATATAGACCATAAATTTAGTATTGCACTTTTGCAAATTTCCAGCTCATTTGCAAGTGTTAATGACACACATCTTTAATTACATGGCTGGATTTAGCTTTATAAACATTGTGTTTTACACACGAGTACCAAATTGATATTTTTAGGACTAATTTAAAATGTGTTGTGATTAACTAACATGAAAGCACAGAGAAGGTTTCTCCCCCAAATAAATTACCTTTGAAGTGGGGAATTCTTGCATTTCTGTACAGCCTCATTGAGAGCGAAGATTTTAGAAAGACTCCTCTATCCATAATTCCACAATTTTTCTGAAGACATCCTTTTCAGGTACCAGAGAGCGGAGGGCTAGGGTTAGGGTTCAATTGGAGAGAACTGTTTTAGGAATTTGTGGTGCCTAGATAGGATCAGAAATCCTCTCTTTGTATGAATAAGAGTCACTGAACTCAGAAAGACTTATTAAAAAATTTATGATTGCTGAACTCAGGCCCAAATGCCTATTGAGTTTTCCATTATCCCTCTGCCTTCCCCTCCTCCCTACTGTTTCATTCCCTCATTTCAATTATCCTTGTAAGTGCAACTCTTCTTCTCCTCAACTCTATTCTATTTTCCCTCCTTTGTTATTTCTGTTAAAGGGTGGGGGCAAGACAGTTGTGTGTGCTTTGCCATGTTTTACAGACAATTAATGTTAATCATACTTTATCCACCCAGTACCTTTCAACTATAATAACAGAGTTCCTTCCAACTCTGTTCTTGTATATTCTGTATTCAGTTAATTTTTGTCTTAGTCTTGCCTCTTTCTGGAGTACAGATCTGACCGGTGATGTATAGAGGTAGTTTTGACTTACAACTAAACTGAACCCAATATTTCAGTTGGAAAAGCAATCAGAGTCCTTCCCTATTTTATAATCTTTCCTGCCACAATTGTTAAGTGAGTCACTGCAGTTATTAAGTTATTAACGGTTAAGTGAATCTGCTTCCGCATTAACTTTATCAGAAGGTCACAACATCCCATATTCAGTGTCCCATGGTTGCCATCTGCAGCCTTCATTGCCAGCTTGACAAGCAAAGTCAATGGGGAAGCCAGCAGGAAGTCACAAATGATGATCATGTGATGTTGACTAATGACCACGTGGGATTCACTTAACTGGCAACCAGAACTGCAACAGCTGTCATTGTAGGTTAGCATTAATCATATGGCATCATGCTTTATGACAGGGCCGCTTACAGGATTGCCAGTCCCAATTACCATAATTAAGCAAGAATTACCGGTAGTTCCTCCTTAGTCAGGGAAGCTGGCTGGGTGACTTTGGCCCATTCTGTCTCTTTCAGCCTACACTGGGAAATAAAATATCACCTATTAACTAATCTACACTGGACCAGCTTGGAAGATTATGCTCCTTAAGCTTCAATGAAGAGGAGTTCATCATGCAAAGGTCATAATGATGATGACAATGATGACGATACAGCAACAACACATAAACATTTGTTATATGCATAAACAGTATTTTATTGGGAGGAAAATCCTTTAGGATTATTTTTTTTAGTTAGATTTGGCAACTAGGTATTCACAAACTGGAAATTCATTTTATTTCAAGCAAGAATAGAATATTCACTTGATCAAATCTTCTGATCTGGCGATATTATACAGGAACAAAACTCAGAAGATAAGAACTAATGGCCCTCTTCACTCTTCACGTAACAGCTAGTTTCCCATCCTAAAAGCCCAGCCAACCAGGCAGAGTTATCGAAAGGGACAGCCACATGTTTCAGAATGTATGGAACCACAAGCTGGCAGCACCTCTTTTACTCTGCTTGTTTACCTGGGACTGTGTGGCTATTCTGCCAATAAGTGGGGCTTACACATCCACACTAGTTTTTCAGGTTCGAATTAAAAGCTCTGCACATCCTTGCTAATTTATTACTTACTTAAACATCTACATACTGCCTGTTCCCTTAAAAGGTTGATAAGACAGGAAAGCTAGATACTTCACAAAATATTTATAAATATAATTTTTATGTGTATTTTTCCTTTTTTTCTGAAGGAATCAATGTTAAGTTCAGAGTCATTCTTCCTTTCAGTATGTAGATTATTTGTTTTAAACTATGGAAAGATTTTTCAGCTATTCCTGCTCTGCTCCCTAAGAAGAACAATCCTTGTCATTGCTCAAGTTCACACTGGCTACAAGAGAGACATCTTATTCATTTGGGGGCAACACTGGATGACTAATATAAATGTGTTTTATCAATTTTGGATACAATACATAAATACACTTTGGCATGTGTACTGCCATGATTGAGCATACAAACTACATACAGGAAATCTCCTGCTGCAGGAATGGACCAATGATAAGGCAAAAGACAATCATATTTTTATAATTATGGGAGAAGCATAACACAGGCACTTCCCTTTTTATCTTGCCATAAGCTCAACACCTTATAGCATTTTGATACAAGTTTTTAAAACATTTCTTGTACCTAGATTAGCTTAAAGACAATAGGACAATGCAAACAAAGGAGATAGATTTATAGAGGAATCATCTTGATGAGGTTTAATGATAGGGAAGTCGCAATATCATGAACAGTCATAGATGCAATTATTTGCAATACTTAGTGAGTTACAAGCATTTTTCAAAAAGTCTTGAAGAATGTAAAAGGAAGAATTCTGGCACTATATGCTTATGGGCAGATAAAGGTCAGTTTTAACTGAGTGTCATCTGAAACTCTGGGGGGTGATACAGGAAGGCCTGGAGGAACAGGGTCGCGATAGGTTGGACATGACTTCTTCACAACTAACAATAACAACATCTGAAACGTTCAATATCTTCAATGACATAATGGGGAGGAGGAAAATGAGAAGAGGATTTACTTCTCAAAGCTATTGTAAGTATAAAAATGAAACAAAATACTGTATAATAAAGACATAGAAGTATGGAGTTCTCGATAATCTATAAGCTTGTTCATTTCCTTGCAGATGTTTCATTACACAGTTAGAAAATATCATAAATGCTTTCCCAAGGCCTTCCCCATCCCCGAGATGTGCCACGCTCCACTTCCCATGCCTTGGGTCCCCACAAATCTTTTCCCACTGCCACTAGATCCTCCCAGGCCTTAGGCCTGATTCCCATCCCACCAAACATCCTTCTCACCACTTACGTTTTGAAGAGCTTTGAGGCCTTCCAGAGTGCTGAGATGACTTTCTTGTTTGTGAGGCCACGTGGCACAATTCTGAAAGCAGCTGTGCCGTCCACAAAATGATGGCCACATTTGGGTTGCTGCTGCGCAGCCTGGTGACAAATTGCTTCTGTTACCTTAACAAACTTTGCACAGTGCCACAGAAACTTTTTGCAGCATTCAGAAGCTTCTGCGGCACTATGCAAAGTTTTCTAAGGCAGCAAAATGAAGCAGTTTGTCTAGCAGCCACAATTTTGTCCCAACCTGTTGGTGGGTGTGGCAAAATAGTGGCTGCATTTGGATCACTGCAGCACAATCCAGGGACATGTGGCCTGCCCTCCTTCCTTCCAGAACACGAGGTCTGGAGAATTTCAGAAGATAAGTGTGGAGTGTGATGGGCATGTCGGAATGAGCCCAAGTGCTGCAGGCTTTTGGTGGAGTGGGATGTGGGGAGAGAGACAGAAGGGCACTGCTGCAATCCTGCAATGGATTATTAGATCAAACAACTGCAAGCCTTGTACAGCCATCGTAATTTTGAAATGTGGTCATAAATTGGGGGGGGGGGGGATCGGTTGTAATTTTGAACATCTATTAAATAGCATGTTATTCCTCAAGGATTACCTGTATATTAAGTCATTAAAAGTTTTTATATTTCTCAGGATTCCTATGTGATAGTCTTGTTCTGAAATTATATCATGATCACCAAAAGGTTTTCAGGAAGCAAAACCTTTGAAAACAATGTCATCCATTAATTCCCATATTTCTCACACTTATTAGTACAGATGATATTATCTAGTTGGGTTTGTGAAACATTGGCAAGCAAACTATCAAACGCAGAGAGCATAAAAGACTCCATAATTCAGCCCTGAAATTGATATTGTCCTCCAGTGGAACATAGAAATAAATAATTTCTATTACAAATGCAAAGAAATAGTGACTTAATGCACTTATAAAACATTTAAATCTACCTTTAAACATTCCAAAGAAATGAGATGGCAAAAAAAAATTCAACCACTCTTCTGCAGCTCCTGTTTATTTCTTTGAAGGCTGGTCATGAGAAGGACCCAATGAGCCATATCTGGATTTTAGGCATAAAGTATGTGAATTCTGATTTTGTGAGAGCAACAGTTATCACTAAGTCTTACAAAAGGGGTCAGCTTTGTTGGAGTTATGACACTATGGCACTAATGTCAAGAATTGCTGCATCTACTGATCTCAATAGTATTAATAATAATTTTATTATAATAAAAAATTCAAGTGCTCAAAATCTAATCTTAGAATGTTGACTATAATTGACAGTAATTTTAAATTTAATTTTAAATTTTTGAAATTTTATTACTTTTATAATAATTTTAATTATTTTGATATTGGTGTCTGCAATGTCACTTAAATTGTAAGATAGCATCTACTATCATGCTTTTGGCTATTTGCTGTTTATTAGTACATGATTCCATAGTTTTATATGTAGGTAATTACAAGGAGTCAAAGTGGATTTGACATCTCCTGGTTAGAGGACTGCTGCTCACACTGGTGAGCTACCAAAGAAGATTGCTGTTGTATTTAAAGCTAAGTGATAGGTTCATAAACACAAAAAATACAGTTGTACCTTCTCAAAAGCTAGTGAGATAACTTAGTATCATCGCAAAAAGAATAATGCATGTTCTTTATATTATACTTTATGAAGCTTAGACAGAGTCAGTACTAATCCTAATACTTACCAGGGTTCTATAGTTTTTGCTTTGCTCAAACACACTTTTTGTTGTTGAATCAGCAAGTGATACCATGTGGCTGATCTCTTGGAATTAAGCCTGATCAAGTCTGTGAATACTTGGAAAACTTTAAGTTTTGTCAGGCAGAAGCAACCAGATCCACATGTATAGAGTTCAAACTAGCTACTTTATTATATCTGCCTATAATACAGGAATCTCCCCAGACCGCTTGCCCTCCCTTGGAAACAGAGTGGGGTCAGTCATTGTGCATCCTTGTGGATGTGCAATGTTTCAAGGCTAACTCCCCAATTGAGTTTTCCTCCCTGCCTGGCTGGGCATTTCCAGCTCTTTGGAGAGTGAAATACAATGGAAAGACTTAGCAGCAAATCATTCTGTACTATTGCTAAGAAAGCCACATAATTGTAGTCACTAGGAGTCAAGCTTGACTTCACCTATATCCATTTTTAATCAAGCAGATGTATGTTTATGAAAAACTAATACAAGCATATAACTTTATTATTTACCAATTAATCAAAGAGGTATTTGAAATCTACATACAAATTGCTATAATTCTGCCATGTTTGCCTTAGACCTCCTCTGGGAAATATTGCCAAATTCTTTGGGCAGAAACAACTGCATGTGCTGATGGTGGTTGAGCTTCTTGATATTACAGTTATGACACAATAAAAAGGAAAATAATAATTCAGAGGGTGGAGTGTTTTGCTTTTTCACAAATCAGGGTGGTGCAGTAAGCAAATGAAAATAGCATTGCTTGAACTGGGGCCTGAATACTTGTTCAGCAGCAAAGCTCACAAATTGACCTTGAGCTAGTCATTAATTTTCAACCTAAATTATCCCACATAGTTGTGAGGGGAAAAAAACCTAGTGGCAGGGAAAGGAAGAAACAACACATTCCAGTGCTGACCTCACTCAAGAAATAGAGAAAATAATATTAAAAATATAATAAATTACTTGTGTACAGTACAGGTGCTGAAACTGAGAAAGCAACATATTATCTAACCTATCTACAGAACTCAATATTATTGAATTGAATAACTTGTATAGTCATTTGTTAAATTACATATTTAGTACTGAATTTGTCCAGTTCAATAATATATAATTTATTATATATATTTATATGGCATCTTTCCATCCACCAAAAGCACTTAAATTTCTGGAAGTTGCAGTGCTGATAAGGACTTGGAGATCAAATGCTGTATCCTTGCCCAGTGGAAGATCTGCAATGCAAGATGCAAACACAGAATCTGCCCAGTTAGCAATTAACAATCTCCAACAACGAAAGACCATGCCCATCCAAGAGTGTTCTACCAACAAGTTACTGCTTCCTTACTTCCTTGTTATTACATTATTACATTCATATTAAGTACCTTTCATACCTTTTAATTTTTTTTTTGCAAGTGAGGGACTTCTATGATTCAATAACACCCATGTGCATGCACATACATATATAAACAAATGCCTTTACCTAAGATGAGCTTGCTAACAAAGAAGCTAATCAGAGCTTTCCTTCTTGGTATGCCAGCTCTCAAAACATCCATGTTGAGTCACAGAGGCTGACTAGATGTGACAGCTGATGCTTTCCTACCTTCTGCTTATGAGAAGAAGTTGAAAGTATTGGAACTTGCACTGCTTTAGATTTGATTCTGAAACTGTGTACCATTTAAAGGGGCTCATTCATCTTCTGGCGTATTCCAGACTCAGAGCATCTTTTTTGAATGATTTCTAAAATGCTAAAGATCTCTAAACAGATCTCTGATGCAAATGTGCATCTCTAGGTATAAATTTATTTACTGTGTACTACAGAATTGCTATGATGCTGTGGATTGAATAAAGAACCTCTCTAGGCTTCCTGTTGTAATTACTACATTATTCAATTTCCAGTTGGGAAAGATTCTTTAGAGCATCGGGTGAAGTTGATTTTCTGAGTCACCAAGTTGGGTACTAATTGGTAAAATATTATGGTGTTTCTAAGTAGTCATTTCAGTGAGTAACATCCTTGATAAACTCATTGCCTTAGTGACGTGAATCTTAAGGAAAAAATATATTACTGTACTGCTAGGAGTCCCAACTCAAAATATATTTTAATTTTGGTATGCTACTATTGCACTGGATACAAAGAGTCCATATAACTACTGTATAAAAACCAGTAATGATTGATAGATTTATCCTGCATTAATTTGTTTGGTACATATTAAATCAATCTACTTTTCTGTATAAAAAACATTATGTGGGAAACTCGATTGCACATCTATTTTGTCCACAAATACTTCATCTTGATACTATGGAGATGAGTTAAAATGAGGATTATATAACGTGATAGAATAAATCTACATCAGATTTACAGTTGTTAACATATTTGTTGATAAGTTCAGTCTTTAGGGACATTCTGAGCAATGGTGGCTAGCTTTAAAAAGGTTGGCAGATCCAGTGATGAAAATCCCACCCTTTTAATCAAGGTCAGACACTACTCACTTGTAAAAGACATCGGGTCATGTCCACCATTCTGAAACCAGTGATGGTCACTATGGATGTCCTTGGTCGTCTGTCAGTTTTAATCTTGTTTTCAATGAGATTAGACTGAACTTTCAAGCATGCTGTGAGAAAACACACGCTCAATTACTTTGTTGTATGGTGTCTCAATACTATGCCTGTGTGTAAAATACTGTAGCTTTCTTCTGCTCATAGTTTAGCATTATATAAACTGGAATATTCAATGACTGAGATCTGTTTGCTGTCAAGGAAGTTATCTGTTTATGTCTAAAAATAGATTTAATGTACTCTTTATTGTATGAATTAAAATCCTTAAATATAACTGAATTGTATTTTCCATAGTTTGGTTTTAGTTTATTTTGGGTCAATGTTTATTCTGTATAGCCCAGAGAGTCTGATGGATGTTTATTCAGAGGTAAACCCAACAGAATTGACTAGACTTACTCCCAAGTAAATATGTTTGACACATTTGCCATAATCTTCTCCTGAAGCAGAGGAATGCTGAGTGTTCCTTTACAGGGTATAAACGATTACACTCTCCCTCCAAGTCCAAACCCTATCGCTTTAATCTCTTCTGTAGACTTTTCCAGCAATGCCTACTGGCGATGGAAAAACAAATGAGCTGAAGTTCATTTATTTTTCTTCCATAGATGAGCATTTAACTCTTGGAAAACAAAGCACCCAAAGCAAAGTTGGAGGGGTCAGATACTGTAGCCCATTGGTCAAGGGCTCCAGCTTAGGTTTTTTGTTTTAAATGAGAACAGAGGTGTTATTTAACAGAGGGGTTGGTTCAGTCATTGTTAAAGTACAGAAAGTAATACTGTCACTGCTAGGTTGTTAATCAGGCTAACATTGGGTCCAGAGAAGTATAGGAGTTCACAGTTTGGGGAGGAGGATTATTTAAAACATTTCTCTAAGCATTTACTTTTCACAGCTAAGGAAATGAGTCCAGTTAGATTTAGGTTTCAAGTTCACAGTTGTTTTGACTTTCTTCTAGGTAGAGATGTGTATGGGTTTGCATTGTCAGAGGGTCAAAAATGTTATAAGCCAATCTAATGAAGATGTAAAACGTTACATACTCATACTTTCATTTCCCCAGCACCATAGAAATATTCAATACTACTTCTAAGTGCTGCTCTCACTTCTAGCATAGTACCGAAAGAACTGTTTAATTCCTGCAGATTAGAAAAGCACCAAAAAGGTATAAAGTTAAATCTAATAAATCTGCATATACTTTCCAGTCTTCTGTTTTTGGTTGTTCTGACAAAATTCTCCTCAGGTTTCTCCTCAGTTCACCTGGGAATTGAGGCAAAAGGAAGCAATATGCTAACCAACTCCCACCCATTTTACCTGGTTTACAAATTGTTTAAAATAATAAGAGAGACAACGAAAGAAAAAAAAAAGATAAAGCTGGTAGGAGGGAAAAATTGGACAAAGCACTGACAATATTATGTAGGTGGCTAATGAAATGTCTGCAAGAAAACAACCAAGCTCAGTGAGCATCCAGGACTCCACTCCATAGTGCACATTTTAAAAAGTCCAATTCCTAGGTCTCCAAATAGTATAATGTGGTGGGAATTGGGGAGCAAATCTTTTGTGTGTAACAAAATGCTGCCCATCCTCACTTTAACTCATCCCAATCTCCTGAAAAACAGCCATTTTGATGGAGCCAAGGATCTTCTAGTCATAGTCAGTGATAGGCTTTCTGCATCTGGTCAGGAGGATGGCTGGAAGCATACCCTTACCTAAGAATTGGATACATTTATTATGGCCAAGCATACAAAAACATCTTTGTGGCAGCAGCCTCCCTTGGGATTCACTGCTGCAGTTAGATAGAGGCTGGGGCAGTGGTTTATAGGAATTGCCCAGCCAAAGAGTGGGAGGGTAGATAACATATTTTGCCTTAAATTGTATCTGTCCGAGTATGCAACTGGCATAGCCAACCAGAGGTAGGAACCCTGAGAGGAACTTCTATCTTTTTCTATGATGGCAAGGCTGAGTTCTATTTCCCTGTGACACTTGAGAATGGAGCTGGAAGTCTCAGGGTGTCCACTGATGTCAGACTGAGGAACTTCTCTTTCTTCTTCCAAAGAGGCTGGGTCACAAGAGCATTTAATATGTGTGATTTCCCCCAAGATAGAAGGGATGGAATGTTGCTGTTTTTCTGAGATGATGTCCTGAAAGTTTTTTTTTTTTTTTTATAAAAGAACATTGAATACCAAAGTTGAACCAGAATAATATCTTTCATATCACAGAAATAATGACTTTTAAAAAGTTACTAATGGCTGCCTTTCCATATCCACCCTGGCTCGGGTTTGACAAAGTCCAAGACAGGCAAAACTGTTCTTAAGCTGTTTTCATCCACAGAATAACTGAATGCAGGAGGCAAAAATAGCTGGCTTAACCTCAGGATGACTATATTCTATTATTCCTCTTTGTTCACTGAATATGTTCAGGTCTACATAAACACTTCATGTGAGAACAGTACAGTTTTCATTCAAAGAGCACAAAAACAATAGATTTCTGTTTAATTTATTGCTAATGAAAGAGGGCACATCAGGTGTTTTTTTCAGATGCAGAGCAATAATGTTCCAGAAGAAGATACATTGTTCTTTACCCATCGCGCCTCTTTGATAACAAATTTGATATCAGAAATGTCAGAACCTAAGTTGACATGGCTGTCTACATCTGCCAACCTCCTTTTGCAAATGTGGATGATGGTCTGTAATAAAAGCGCTGCTTTTTGTCTTATGACAAAAATAAGCACCGGATTTAAAAACTGTATGCCAGCCTTTCTCAACTCTACAGTATACTCTCCACACATGATAGATTGAGTTCCTATGAACTCAGCCAAGACTACTGATTGCAGTTGATAAGAATTGTCATCTAACATAGTTGGTGGGAACTGCATTAGGAAAGGAAGATCTACACTTCCATTCCCCCATCAACCTTCCTCCAAAGTTCTGAGTTGTGCAATTGGTCATTTAGTCTATCCATTCAGGTGCAGGCCTCAGTGTTGAATACTTCTGCAGTGCTAGCTTTCATTGTAGATTGCTACTTGCAAATCCTTAGGATCTGTAGTGAAGACATTTCAAAGCAAAATGGTTCCCCCCCAGAATAAAACATTTTCTGACATTAATTCTGCCACTTTTATTGCCTATCCCTATTCTGTCCTAGTGCAGGAGAAGTCAAAGAAATGATGGATAGTATAGAAGATAATGGAAGACAAGCAAATTTGATTGTGTCCTCCCACAGGAAACAATCTACCCAGTGTTGTATTAGTTTCCAATCTCTGACATTTTAAAGGAATGTTACCTTGGAACTCTTGTCATTAACAGCATCTCATTCCTTAGTTAGTAGAGGTTGCAAAATTTATCACCTGACAAAAACAGACAATAAAAAGGAGAAGGTACTGTACTACTTGCCTATCTGCTTCTACTTATGAAAATAGCTTCCTTGCAGGATCAGATCTGAAAGCCCTAACTTGTTGGACACATAGTCCATCTCCTGTGTGGCTCCCAAGCTGTGAAATGTACTTTTTAAAGAGTTGAACTAAAATTTCATTCATTCTATTTAAAATTTCTTGTTCCCACAACACACCGCTGGGACCAATTGGTCGTTGTTATAGGCGTATCAGAAAACGAATCAAGAGATGCAATCAACCAAGCTTCAGGAGTTAGTTTTGTAGCAAAGTAGGTCCTGATCTGCATAGACTTAAACTAATTTAAATTAGCCATGTTGTGGTTCCACTATGCTTACCTAATTACACAAACAAAAAAGAGAGCTGCCTGAAAAGCAATTATCTCTCCTACAAAATATACTGCCAAAATCTGATAACCACTCAAAAGAATTCTTCTTCCCTACACATATAATAGTTGCGGTCCCTAAGCAATGCCTACAGAAGTAGAAACAGGCAGTGATGTAATGAAAATTTACCAGTATACTTGAATGTAGTGGTTTATTGACTGATTAGTCTTGCAACCTTATTAATAAAAGAAATACAGCACATAGTCTAATTTTGGAATAAGACTGATAGGAGGAAATAAAGTGATAAAATGAAAATATGTTAATACGAAGAGACAGTAATCAGATAAATGAATTTTCCTTACAAGGTACCCTAATTTGTTCAATATATTGAGTTCATATTCTTGAATGAAGGTGTTCACATGATACTAAGCAAATAGAGGGTTTATATTCTCCAAATAGTGGTTTTTGACTCACTTAGGGTACTTGCGTTCTGCCAAATCTGTAAAAACATTTGATTGGGTAACTAGATTAAGGGGAAACAAGGCCCTAGGAAAGTCGCTAATGTCTTATTTGTTGTATATTTTCAATCAAAGTTCTTTAACAATCACAGTATCTTTTTTTGAAATATTAAATATTTATAAATTTTCGTTGTTAGCTGCTTTGAGTACCTTTGGATAGAAAAGCATGATACCAACAAAAAGAAAGCAAGAAAACAATACCATGCTTCCTCAAAAATATGACATACTCAGAAAGTAAGTCCTTGCTTGATTTTTACATGTCCACTCAATATAAGCCCTACCCCCAAGATAAGCCCTAATTAAAACCCCACCCACTCCGGGAGACTCGGGTTGCAGTGTGGGGAAGGCAACCCCCCTGCAGCGAAGAGGAGCCCTCCAGAGCCCAACGAGCAAGAAACAGCCCCCTATCAATGGCGGCTCCGAAGTCCGGACTGCCACCGATGTAAAGAAGCGAGTGAGTGACCGTTTGTGAGATCATTGGGGAAGAGTGTGGCAGAGAAAATTAGTGGCAGCGAGGATGATTGGAATGCTATAGATTCTTATAAGGCTGTTACAAGTGTCTGTCTGGAGCCCTAAAAGAAAGTGGCCAAAAAGCAGATGCGAGGCAAGTGAAGTGAAAGGGTTTGGCAGACAGAAGAGAGAACGAGTAAAAAGGGAAGTTTACGAGGTTGGGAGACTAGCGGCTGGAAGGTGCCTGGAAGTTGTGGAGGATTTGGACTATCTCATTCGATTTTTATTCTGAAAGACTTAATTAAAGCGGAGACGGGAAGAAGATTGGAGCTGACAGAACAGAGACAGTGTGGCACCACAGGCGATACTTAGAAACTTTGAAGCTATCGTAACAATATAACTGATATAAACCACTTAAAGCCCTTTAGGGAGCATACTCATCTAATTGAGGAGGCGGTTCCATCTGAAAAAAATCAGGAAAATTGAACTTAGGAATGCTAAGACAAAAAGTAAAGTGGAAGCTTCCGAATGTGCGGAGATACTGTAGAATTGCAGTCACTACTCAGCATTTTTTAACCTCCCCACTTCCGGTGCGTTTGGAGTGAAAGCTCTCAAACTTAGAGACGGAAAGCTAAAAACTTACTTCAAAATTCCTTTTTTCCCTTTTTTACTCCCTTTTTTCTCTATACATTTGCTCATATTTTTTTTCTTCTTTTTTCCCCACCATCCAGTGCTATGATGAACGATCTCTCCTTCTTTATTCTCTCTTTATAATGATTATAAATATGTATACTGGGGAAAGGAAAACTGATTGTTGTAATCGATTGTTAAATAATTGAATTAATTGATTTAATTGATTTATTAATAATAGTGATAGTTATACTTTGATTAGATATATAGGGAAAATAGTAAGAATATTAAGTATATTTAATTAATAATTATAGGATTTTATGTATTAATATTATAATTTATTGTGTGATCACAATTAATCCACTTGGGGACGAATGTAATACTGTTTGTGTTTAAGAATATTTAAAATAAGGTTAGATAAATACACATATTTATTTATAATATTTAAATATAGTTGGATTTGGATATTTATATATATATATATATATATATATATATATATATATATATATATATATATATATATATATATGGCATTCAGCTTTGTTCAGGTATTTTCCCACGTCATTGTAGTTGTGCTTTTAAAGTTGTAGCAACGTTTTGGCAGAATCTCATCTGCCATCATCCGAACAAAGCTAA
This sequence comes from Pseudonaja textilis, assembly GCF_049901715.1. Taxonomy (NCBI): domain Eukaryota; kingdom Metazoa; phylum Chordata; class Lepidosauria; order Squamata; family Elapidae; genus Pseudonaja; species Pseudonaja textilis. The sequence continues at coordinate 111,037,781 of NC_141992.1, forward strand.
ATGCCATACATGTAAGTACCCGCGAAAACTTAAGAAAAAAAATATATATATATATATATATATATATATATAGTTATATATAGAGGCTGAGCATAGACCTTACAAAATTATATATGTGATTTAGAATTTGGATTTAAAATAATGCAGTGATAATATTTTTACATATAAGAACTTATACTCCAGTAACCAGTTAAGAGCACAGCTATCCAGCAGATAGATAGATTAAGTAATTAGATACTGGTCAACCCTAATACAGAGATTCTATCACTGAATGTTAATTTGGGATGATATAATTAATATAGTACAACAACAGAAACAAATCTTAAAAGAAATGATTTCCACAACAACTACAGCTCTGAAAACTGGAAGAAAGGTCACCTCGACGTTAACTACATCAACAACAGCCTCGCCCATGGCACAAAAAAACATAGAAGAAACATTACGAGTGGAGAAACAAACTAACATCTCGAATGCCAACATCCAATCAATTTTGCTGACTTTACAGGAATCGATGACGAAGCTGCAAGAAACCATGATGAAAAACCATAATTAGACAAGAGCAGATATCAATGAACTAAAAGAGGAGATGGGGAAATTAAAAGCAGAAATGAAAGCGGATATCTCCAAAGTAGAGGACAACGTTGGATTATTACAGCAGGCCTTGGAGAAAAATGAAGCAACAATAAAAGAGGTAGAGAAAAGGACTGAACGAACCGAAAGAAAATTAGAAAGGGTAGATGAAGAATTAAAAAATGTGAGTAAAGAAATGGAGGACTCACTGGTCTACCTAGAGATGGACAAGGCTGCTACATACTTGAGATTTCAAAATGTAGTGGAATCCAAAGAAGAAGACTTGGAACAACTAATGGCAGGAATACTGGCTGGACTATTGGAAAAGGATAAAGATGACATCTTGAACGAGTTTGATGAAGTTTACAGGATTAGCACTAATTATGCGAGATGCCACAAATGCCCAAGAGAAGTCCATATACGATTTGCGAGAAGGAGTGTCCAGGATATCATATATAGGATGTCAAGAGATGAAACAATCACGTATAAAGGCAAAGAAGTCTTGATTCTCAAACAAATACCAAGAAGAGTAAGAGAACAAAGACAAGACTACAAGTTCTTAGCAGCTTACCTAAATCAGAAAAGAATTGTATTTAAATGGCTAATCCCAGAGGGGATGTTAGTTTTTTGGAACGAAAGGAAAATTAAAATAGATTCCATGGAAAAGGCCCAGGAATTTTATGAGCGATTAGTAGGTCCAGAAGACCAGAGCAGTAAGGATGAAATGGAAACAAACTCCCAGGAAGATTAAGGCTATCATAAGAACAGAGATGGAACTTTAGGAAATCAAGGAAATACTCATCTACAACAGGAGAGAGAAGAAAGTAGAACACATCTTCAGGCACAAGGAGAGACCAGAGCCATTACAAGACAAAGAGCGAAACAGAATTAATTAAATGGAAGAAGAAAAGAAACTACTATCAATTAATATAAATGGTTTAAACTTGATGATAAAAAGGAAAAGGATAATAGCCAAACTAATCAAACAAAATGCTGATATAGTATGCCTACAAGAAATTCATATAAAGAAAGCAGATGAAAAATACCTAGAATGTCTGAAATTAGGGAAGCTATTTACTGCACCAGCAGACATGGGGAAAAAGAAAAGGATTGCAGTGTATGTTAAAGAGGATTTGAAAGCAGATTTAATATGGTCGGATTCTGAAGGAAGAACTCTGGTTTTGCAGATCTGGATTAATGCCATCCCAATTCTCTTAGTGGTAATCTACGCCCCGAATGGAGATCAAAAAGAGTTTTTTAAGCATCTTTATGGAAAAATAGTAGGATTGGAAAAAAAATATATTTGTATTATAGGAGACTTTAATTCTACTGCTGATTATCAAAAAGACCACAGTAATGGCAGAAAGAACAAAGGGGGGAAAAGAGAGCTTCCCAAGATATGTATGGAAATGATGAAGGAGTTAAATTTGATTGATATATGTAGAAGATTACATCCCAAGAAAAAAACAATTTACATTCTATTCAAATCCTCATCAAATATGGACACGAATTGATATGGCATGAATGAATGGGAAAATAGCAAATGAGATAAATGGATTGAAATTTTACCTAATGAATGGGCAGATCACAATCCAATTCAGATAATATGGAAGGGTAGGGAAAAACCCAAGACAAGATGGACGTTAAATACTCAGTTAATAAGAGAAAAAGAATATACCAACAAACTCAAGGAGGAATTAAATTATTTCTTAAAGGAAAATGATAATGGAGCAACTATGAAACAAAACATTTGGGATACAATGAAGGCAGTAATAAGAGGTATAACAATCTCTTATAATGCCAAGAGGAACGAGGAAAAATATGCCCAGCAAGACAAATTACAACAAAAAATTAAAGAATTAGAAACTCAATTACAGAGTACCCCAAAGGATTCAAAATTGCAAAATCAGATAACAATAACTAAACATAAATTGAATTTAATTGAACAAGAGAAAATGATTATAACTTTGAATACAACTAGACAAACTTATTTTGAGCATGCTAATAAGCCAGGGAGATGGCTATCATATAGACTTAAAAAAAGGAAAGAAAAGAGATTGATATACCAGCTAATAGATAATTGAAATCAGCAATAGAGAACCAGAAAAACAATAAATCCCCGGGACCAGATGGGATTCCAGGGGAGCTGTACAAGGCAATAGCAGAACAAATAGGACCTCTTATGGTGGAAATTTTTAATGACGTCTTATTGGCAGCCAGGATGCCGGACTCATGGAGGGGGGCATTGATTTTGCTGATCCCGAAGGAGGATTTGGATCCCTGATATATATAAAATTATATTATATATAAAATTATAAAATTATAGGCCGATTTCATTGTTAAATACTGATTACAAAATATTTTTAAATTGTATAGAGATTATTGTATGGTTTGTTGTGTTTAGTTTTATTTTTTCTTTCAATGGTTTGTCCAGTTTTACTTGTGGAAGAGCACCTCATTTCGTTGCACCCGCTTGCGAGTGTAATGACAAATAAATTTTTATGTCTTATGTCTTTATTTACTTCTATTATAGCAAGTAGGCTAAAAAGAATGTTAAATGAGCATATACATGAAGATCAAAATGGATTTCTCCTGACCAGACAAATCAGGACCAACTTAAGAATAGTACTAGATGTCTTAGAATTTTATGAAGCCCACCCCGAAAAACAAATTGCACTTATGTTTTTAGATGCAGAGAAGGCCTTCGATAATTTAAATTGGCAATTTTTAATCCAAAAAAATTATAATATGAATTTAGGCACCAAATTTGAAAATATTATAACAACCATTTATGATACACAACAGGCTAATATCATAATAAACGGGGAATATACCCACCCAATAAAAATAGAAAAAGGAATCAGACAGGGCTGCCCACTCTCACCCCTGCTCTTCATATTATCATTAGAAGCATTACTAATGCGAATTAGATAGAACCCAGACATAAAAGGATTAAAAGTTAAGAAAGAAGAATATAAGTTGCAAGCATTTGCAGATGATATGATTTTTTTTTCATTGAAGAACCAATAGAAAGAGGACAAAAATTGATGAATGAATTAGAACAATTTGGAGCAGCAGCAGGACTAAAAATTAATAGGAAGAAAACAAAATTAATGACGAAAAATTTAACAGAAAAACGGAAAATAGAACTAGAAGAAGTTATGGGAATACAAGTGATAAAGAAAGTTAAATATTTAGGAATATGGTTGACAGTACATTGTAAGACACTTAAGGAAAATAATTATGATAAATTGATGCAACAGGTGAAGAAGGATTTAGAAGCATGGGGCAAGCTGCAACTTTCATTATTAGGCAGGATTGCTGCTATTAAAATGAATATTCTTCCAAAATTCCTATATATATTTCAGATGATCCCAATCAAAGTGCACAATTTTTTTTTGAAGAACTTAATAAAATAACTGTAAAATTTATCTGGCAAGGGAAAAAACCTAGAATAAATTTAAAGGCAATGCAGGGTATGAAAAGCAGGGGAGGGCTGGCACTTTCAAATTGGGAGTTGTATTATAGTGCGTCCTCTTTAGTATGGTTGAAGGAATGGGTGAATTTAACCAATAAGAATATTATTCTTAGAAGGCCATGACTTGCAGAGAGGGTGGATGCTTTTTTATGGGATGTAGGGAAAACTAGCCAGAAATATTTACACAGACACTTAATCAGAGATTCATTATTAACTACTTGGAAGAAAATATGGAAAAAACACTATTTAAAAATACCAATTTGGATTTCAACAATGGAGGCGATGATTCACCCAAATAATCTGGATATCACTAAAATGATTAAATATAAGGACCTATTGGATACGCAAGGAAATTTGAAATCACAGCAAGAACTTCAAGAGTGGGGACTAAAAATTGATCAGTGGGCATATCTTCAAATTCAAAGTAGACATAAACAGGACAAGAAAGAATTTGGAATTAACAATAAGCTCTAGCTAGATAAAATTTTATTAGGATCAGGCAAAAAAAATATAACAAAATTTTATAATTATTTATTAGAAGTAGAATTAGAAGAAGAAATTGTAAAAGGGAACATGATAGCCTGGAGTAGGAATGCAGGATGCAGCATCACCATAACAGAATGGGAAAAGGTCTGGGGTAGAAATAATAAAATTACAAAATCGGTAGCATGCAAAGAAAATGCCTATAAAATGTTTTATAGATGGCACCTTCCTCCTTCGAGATTAGCGAAGATGCACCCCAATATGAGTCCGAATTGCTGGAAATGAAAAAAAAAAGAGGGAACTTTTTTCCATATGTGGTGGTCCTGTACAGAAGCTCAAAAATATTGGCAGAAAATTAGAAATTGGCTAGAAGAAATGACAAGAGAACAGATCGAATTCAAACCAGAGTCCTTTCTGTTAGGCATCTTTGATAAACAAATATCAAAAAAAGTGAAATATATAATAATACACATTTTGACGGCGGCCAGATTGGCTTTTGCACAATGTTGGAAGCAGCCTCCTGTTCCATCAGAGGAGATGATTATTCAAAAAATTTCAAGTTGTGCAGAAATGGACAAATTAACTTTGGCATTAAAAAATAAAGACACTTCAATATACTACAACAGCTGGAACTGCTGGTACAAATGAATAGACCAAAGATAGACTTCATACTAAAAGGCAAAAGAGGATAGGATAGATCCATAGTAGTGATACACATATATATGTAAGAATTAGGTGTGTGTATATGGCATAAAATAAGGATAAAAAAAAGAAGTCTTACAAATTGTTGAAGATGAGAATGTTTTTAATTGTTTTCTATTTTTTTCTTTCTATTTTCTTCTTCCTTTCTTCTTTTTCTCTCTTTCATTTGTGTATGTGTTGTTGGTTTGTTTTAATTGTAAAATCAATAAAAATTATTTATAAAAAAACCCCCCACCCACTCCAGAGTACACAGGTAAAATTTAAGCTGGGTGGGGATAAGCGGGGTGGATCTGCCCTACTACTAATCTTTGAATAGTTGCAGCCAGGCCACACACACCTCGGCCCATTTCTTTTGCAGCCAGCAGGGGCTTCCCTGAAGGCCTCTAGCTGATAACAGAGCTCCAGATGGATTCAGAGCCTTGTAACCAACTACAGAGGCCTTTCCTAAAGGCCTTTTCTGAAGGTCTCTATAGTTGATAACAGAGCTCTGGATTGATCTGAAGCTCTGTTATCGGCTACAGAGGCCTTCAGGAAAACCTTGCTGACTGCAGAAGAAATGGCTGAGGTGTGCAAGACCTGGCTGCAACTATCTGAAGTCAAAGAAGTTCCTGAAGGCCTCTGACAGCGAAAATGTGACCAGGCGTGACGCGTACAAGTGAGGTGAGTCAGTGGATGACATCCCTCCCGAAAATAAGACCTGGTGTCTTTTTGGGTGGAAAAAAATAAGACAGGGCCTTATTTTCAGGGAAACACAGGTACTATAATTCAAACTGAGGCAAGGACATATTCATGCAATGCATATTAATTGCTTAATTAATTATATTTTTATCTCAGAGCAGCTGATGCTCACAATAATCATGTGAGGCTGAAATTGTTTGGCTCAAGCTCACTTGATTAACCAGAAAGATTGGAGTTCCTCCCACTAGTCCTCTGGCTAAGCTGATTTAGCCACATGCTGGACTAAACCATTGCTATTTATTCTAAGTACATTTGGAAGTAGTCTACTATGATCCATTAACGGAACTCTCTGTCAGTCATTGGAAGACTTTAATTAGATAGCTATATAAAAGGTCAATTCTTGTTTTGGTTCTAATCATGGGCCAGCATATTGTTGATTCCCACAATCTTAAAAAATGAGTCTGGTTTTGTTTAAGTTGATAGGCATCTCAATTCTGCACATAGATTAACACAGGAGATGTTTTTGTTTTTGAACTGAAGGTATGGGGTCAGAGTACCTAAATATTTATAATTAAGTAATTTAAATAGTGTTTTGGCATTCTGTGCAGCCCTTGCAGGGTTTCTTTTGAAGTGATTTACCCCTGGTTGCTTATCAGTAGAAAACACTCCTAAGTAGGGAGAGGACTCAACTTGCTCAATAGGCTTCTCAGGTGCCAATTATATTTAATATGTTTCTCACTGAATACCACCAGTTTGGACTTGGCTTTGTGGATCTTCACTGAGTTGGAAGCAGATAGGCACTTAGTTTCTACTGCAGTCTTCTCAGGCTATCTTGGGAATACTGTCTGCATATGAAAGAACATAAATGAATTTATTAGAGATCTTTGTCATTTGGACATCCACAGAAGACAGGACACCTGGAATGTTAACAAAGAAACTGAATACAGAAATTGAGCCAAAGAGCACTCTTGTCTGATTTCTTTATGGATAGTGTATTCCATTCTAAAGATCTACAGCAGGACTGTCAAACTCCCGGCCCACGGGCCAGATATGTCACGCACTGGCCATGCCCACACGGCCACACCGGGTTTAGCGAAGGGAAAAAAGTCCTGATACGTCACATGACAATGTGAGTTTGATACCCTTATCTACAGTATTGACTTCATTTCTATTTGAACTTTCAAATAGATATTTGTCAAAAGAAATATAACGAAAAATAGCAGTCTAGGTTCCATATTCACCAAGGCTACTTTTTTCCTCTAAGTATCTTTGTTTATGGAATCAAATGGTGCAATAAGATCCATAAAGGTTGCAAACAGTTGTTTACCTTCAATGACATATTTTTCACTGCGATGTTTTTTACAGAGAATAAAACAATTCTAAATCTGGTCTGCTCTTCCACTAAAACAATTTTCTCCATACTCTGGTCTTCACTCTTATTCACAACACTAATCTAATTTGATTCTGGTAACAGACCCAAATATCTTAATGAAACTAATTCAGTTTTCTGCTGAACTTTCCCAATTGAATTCCTCTTTTTTTTCCCCTGGAGGAAAAGGTGGAGGATTGTGCCAACAAAATGAGAGCCTGTTCTGCAATGATTCCAATGTTAGAATGACCTGGGTCAAATTCTACATGTTGTTGACAAAAAATTGAGCAGGCACTCACGCATTGAGCACCAAATTTTAGACATTTGCCTATCAACATACTATTATGCCAATGTCAACACTCTATCTTTTTAAAATCTGGCTTGTGTTTATTGGTACTATGAAAGAGTGAAAGAAATCTCAAGAGGTCTTCAGGAAAGATATCAGGTTGAATGCAAACCAGTACTATTACAGCACAATTTGTTTTTTAATAAACATGCGTGATTTACGTACAAAATTTGCTTCATATCATCCTTATGAAAGGATATTGATAATTGCAATAATTCATGAATTGTGACAATATAGTGAATTATATGCACAATTATTCATAATTATATACTCATAAAGATACAATAAAGTTAATCAGGTTAAAATATTTATCCCATTAATTTTATTTGAAATGACCTCAGATCTATAAGCCTGAGAAATATAACTCCAGAAGTTCCCCTAGGATAAAGTAACTGAAACCATGTAGAGCTTTTTTTTTTACATGTTTTCACTTATTGTACACCAGTCATTTTGTTTTATTTTTCTCTCTAAATAGATACACTTAAGAAATGTATATATTCCACATCATACAGGCTGAAATATAATAAATTTATCCAAATAAACTGTACAAAATGAAGGGGGAAAATGCAAGCATGTGGGGTAATAATTATGCTAAATACTACAGGCGAAATATAATATATTCATCTGTAATTTGTAATCTTTCACTATGATTACTTGGTAGGCTGTTAAGAGGTAAAGCTAATGAACTCTTAATAAGCATCCATTAAGTAATCTTATTATGGACAAATAGCCGACCAGATCATGTTAGTGGATAGCAAGTATGTTTGCCACAAATCATCTCATAACTGCCTACACTGTCATTTTTGCATCATGAAACACTTTCTGGTTAAGTAAATGATGCTGTTTATCTTTGCATTTCGTGATTCTTGATATTTCTTCTTGCTCTCTGTAGTCATGATAGTGCATTTATTGTTTTTCTGGAATTCTTGTACTTATTATAGATTTAAGGCCTTTTTAATTAAAAGCAAAATGTACCTGGGGACAATGAGTCATAGGCATCATTCTGGATGCTTGAAGGTTATTAATATTGAAATTGGTCTTTACCAGGTTGCATTCTCCCCTCCTTCCTTTGGAAACATATATGCTGGGTTTGGTTGAAGCTGGCATTTTCTTTGAAATGACATTTCTCTTCAAATATATAATTGTTTCAAACTGTGTTGCTAAGCTTTTTTCTATTGAGTGCATGAGTGATTCTCTGCTATCAACTCTGTCAGGCAGGGTACTTGGTTTGTTTAGCTTAGGAAAACATGATGGACATAGACAAGGGAATGTATCTGATGCTTTTAGGAGATCAGCTAGTTCTTTATTTAAGTTTAAGCAGGCAAGGTGGGCTTGATGGTCACATAAGTAGCATTTAATGTTATTTTCACTTTCATTGATGGTTTTAAGACATCTGAAGCATGTACAGGAGTCTGGGAGGTCATTGGTAGAGATATTATTTTTGTTGTTGTTTGGTAGTGGAAGATTTGGAGTTTCTGGAGTTTCTGGCTGGCGTGGTCAATGACAATAGTACACTAAACAATTACAATAGCTAATTAATGTGATAGGTAGACAGTTACTTAATGAATGTTGGTAATTAATAAATGTTAATTGATAAGTTAGAGAACAAATCAAAAGTAAGGTTACTTATTACTAAAAATCAATCAATCAACTTATTACTAAGAATCAATCAATCCATCAATAGACTAGATAATCAATGATACAGTATTAAATCTCTATCACTTCAATGAATCAGTAAATTAGTGGTCATTTAACAATTAATTATTATACTATTATATGATAAATCAATTATTATAGACAAAGCATTATCTATAAATATTTGGTCGAGGTACTGAAATAGTAGAGGTAGTAAAGTATTTGTTGTGTAAAGTTCCTTTGTTTTTCCTTAAAGCCACTTTTTTGGTTTTTGTTTTGTTTTTGTTTTAAAGAGGAAGCGTTGCTGTTTGATAGATTTGAATGGAGAAGATTTGAATGAGCTCACGAATCATCTACTTTGGAGTTTGGAAAGGATGTGATTTCTAGGTGTGAAATCCTTTAGAGGTGAATATTAGCAAACCAAGTACCAGTGTCATGAAAGATTGAGCAATGGAATGGCAGTAACACCAAGTTTCCTGTAAGATTAGTACAAAATGAAACGTAAGAGGAGTCCAAAGAGGATCTGGCCAAATGCCAACTAGCCCAGAAGGCTGTGTCATTCAGAGGCTCACAACTTGCATGTAAAAAGAAGTATGTTACAAGTATGTTATATTTAAACTTCTTAATTGGCTATCCTTTATGTATTAATGTAACCTATCTAAACCAGTAGAATTATTTTATTTAACAATCTGAATGAAGAAATAGTTCCTTTTATCAGTTCTGAATCTCCCGACATTTAGTTTTAATTGACAATCCCCAATTCTAATTTACAAGCAGTGCTCAATTTATAGCCTTGATTGGAACTAGAACATCTCTCCCTAAGCAATGCTTAAGTGAGTAACTCCTGATTGTATGACCTTTTTTGCTGTGATTGTTAAGCAAATTACACAGTAATTAACACTGGGTTGCCAAGTGCCTGTATTTTGATCACATGGCCTTGGGGATGTTGCAATGGTTATCAGTGTAAGAACAGCTGTAGGACACTTTTTTCAGCACCTTTTGAACTTTTAACAGTTGCTAAATGAATTGTAGTAAGTTGAAAATTACCTGTAGTAAGAGTTGGTGGTGAATTCTATCCATTCATATCTTCTAGAGAGCAGTTCATACATCTTTATCATATATCCTCATATTTATCTTCTATCTAAGATAAAAATACTCAGCCTTTTCTCCTAGGGATGTTGCTCTTGGCCTAAACACTGTTGTTCGACCCTCTATACATTTTTCAGTTCTACAGTATTATTTTTGAGGTGCAGCAATGAGAACTGTATACAGTATTCTGAATGTTCATAGATTTATCCTTGTAAGATATGAATAAGCCTAACAACTTTGTCATTTTAAAAAAAAATTATTACAGCCATCTGTTGGAAGCTGTTTCAATTCTACCAAGAAGCAGAACAAAAATTAACAAAGGAGTCCCATCTCCTCCTGATGACTAGCAAAGAGATTAAAGATGCTTCTTTTGGTAGAATTTGTCCCATTTTCTCCCTTTTCGCTCTTCCACTACAGTCCAGGTGTCCATTACAATTTTCCTACAGTAATTTATTTTCAACACTCTCAGATACTCCTGTTTAGCTCATGCAGTGGCTCAAACTTGTATTCACTATAATCATTTTAAGAATAACCATACAGTTTGCAGCCATTCCTTGCAAACAATACAGATAATAGAGATCCGTCTCCAGCTAGCACTCCTACCATCCTTATATTGTAGTGTGTTGTTACATCATGATAAAGAAGAACAAAAAAGGAATCTGGCTAATTTAAAAAGCGCTATAGCATAGTATAAAAGCACTGTGGCACTCCACAGACATCACATTCAAGATGAAGGAGTAGCCATACAGTCAGCAGGCATAAATGATGATGAATTACCCACTTCCAAGGCTACAGGGTTCAAATGTCTCAAATAATAAAGTTGAATTTTTGTAAAATGAGATTTTGGGTAATGGAGCTGAAGAAAATCTGTTTGGCTGTTTAAGATCAGTACCACTTGGAAACCAAAGGGTACCCATTAAGAGCAAAACTAAAGACTCAAGTAGAAGTCTCAAATTGTCTTTTCTCTTTTAATTCTATATTTTAAATTTTTATTTCTTTTATGGTGGATGTGTTAGCAGATGCTCTGCTACATGGACTATTTTTTTCCTCATCTAATGATGTCTTTTTATAATTTTTATTTATTTCAATTATTTTATGCTGCTGATTTGAACTATTTATGTATATAAATCTCAGTAATAAATAGATATTAATAGAAAGAAACACACACTTAATAAGCTGGTTGTTTCCATATCTTCTTACCTCATTTTTGCTACTCTTCATGTGAGGCCAAATGTGTAGAGATGTTTGTGATCTGCTGGCATTTCTTGCCTTGTAGATGCCAGTTTGTGCTGGAAAATAGTTTGCCTATTTCAGTTTTCTCCAGTCTAATGGAAAATCTGGGAACTGGAGTTAGGAATAATACTATCCTTGGGAGTACTGTGTTGTGCCATAGGATTTCTTTTACCTCAGACTTAAGCATTGGGGAATTGAGGGTTTCTGAATCATGAATACTGGACTTTTAATGAAAAAAATGCTAAACAAGAGAGGAATCTTAAGAGAAAACAGAACTTTGAAATAATTAGTCTTTAGTCAGGCATAGTGCCTTCCATTGTGCTTCTTGTGGGAATCAGCAGAGAATGTTGCCATTGTAGATTGCTCATAGGTGTGGCTATGTTGTTGTTGGTTAGACTCATTTATCACTAATATTTGCTCTTAGTTCATATGAAAGCAAAGGGCACAACATAAAATTCCTTATAATCCCTTGTTAATTTTTTGAGATGTGGTTCAAATGCTTAAGTGGTTGGAATGGGGCTTTTCATTAGGAAGACTGATACATAGATCTACTAGTCTTAATTAAGAAGGAAAGTAACTGTTAAGTTTGAGCAATGAGAGGCTGAACCAGAGCATGAGTGCAACAATACTTTATTTTACAATAAAGGGCTGACCGTGCTTGCCACGCCTGGAACTGGCTCGCAGCAATCAGCAACTGGTTGGACCCCGCAGCCTGCTTTTATAGCTGGCTGCTGGAGAGAACCAACCAATGGGAATGGGGGAATAACGCCCACACAAAGTGAGTGGACCTGAGTGAGAACTCCTAGAGTTCTCAGGACATAACACCCCTTCCCCCAGATGCGAACATGCATAGTCCTTGAGGTAGACGGGGGGTTTGTGTTGGCGCCCGGAACGGCGCAGCTCGGGAACATTGTCTGTCTGTTCGGTATCAGTCTGTGACAGTTGAGCCGGCATAGTGTCGCCAACGCTCCCTCCGGACTGGGCATCCTCGGAAACCACCGGGTTGGTTACTGGGGTCGAGCTCTCATGGGTTGGATCAGGCTGGTCAACTCTCTGGGCGCTGTTGTCCGAGTTTGGGTTGACCGGAGCGACCGCTGGTGCAGACTGGTCGTTGGGTGCGATGTGGCTGGGCGACGGATGTGGTGGTTCCTCTTCGACTGGAGACTCTGGATTCTTGTTGGCAAGGGTGCTGGGGCGCCTTCTAAGCTGGTCTATGTGTCTCCTCCAGACGCGACCATCCTCCAGCCTGACCCTATACGATCTCGGCCCGGTGACGGTGATGACCTCGCCTGGAATCCAAAGTGGGTCCCCAGCGAAATTCCTTGCGAATACTGGCTCCTGTAACATAAAATGTCTAACCCCGAAGTAGAAGCGAGGGGAGAGTCAGGGCAGTATTGAGGGTGCAGTCTGTCCAATACAGTCCTCAGGCGCCGGCCCATCAGAAGTTCCGCTGGGGACTTATTGGTGACTGTACAGGGGGTTGAGTGCTGGCTCATCAGGAACCGTGCGAGTTTGTGGTGCCAGTCATCCCTGCCAAACCTAGCGAGGGCCTCTTTGGTGGTCCTGACGGCCCTTTCAGCCAACCCATTACTGGCAGGGTGAAATGGGGCTGTGAAAATGTGGCGAATGCCCAGGTTGGCAGCAAAACGGCTGAATTCTACTGATGCGAACTGTGGGCCATTATCGGAGACAATGGAGTCGGGTAGTCCATGTGTAACGAACAGGCGCGTTAACACGTTGGTGATTGCTAGTGTGGTGGTCGTGGATAGCTGTTCCACGTCTATCCATTTGGAATAAGCGTCCACGACCACTAGGAACATCTTTCCATGCACGGGGCTGGCCAGATCGATATGGATTCTAGACCAAGGGGCGCTGGCGCTCTCCCATCTGGTAGGGGTGGCGATGGGGGAGCAGGACGGGATTCCTGGCAAATGCTGCAGGAACTTACCCAATTGACAATGTCCTCGTCTAGACCCGGCCACCACACGTAGCTGCGTGCTATAATGACTTCATTCTCACGATGCCAGGGTGTCCCTCGTGCAACGCCTCCAGGACTCGGGTGCACGCAGCGAGGTCGGAATGACCACTCGAGTGCCCCACAGTAGACAACCCTGCAAACTGGACAGCTCCTGCATGCGAGTCTTAAAGGGTGCGAATTTGTTATCAACGTTGCCCCCGGCCACCCTCCTTACCCAGTCGAGCACCTGGGCGGCGCTTGGTCTGCCTTGGTTTTAGCGGCGATGTCAAGGGCGGTGATGGGCAGGTCCAACTGGGTGATTTCGAAAATGGCGTTGACAGGAGCTGGGTCTTCAGCCGGAGCGGGTAAGGGGCAGCGACTGAGAGCGTCGGCGTGGGATAGAGTTTTGCCCGGGCGGTGAATAAGTTTGTATGAGTAGGCCGCTAGGAAAAGTGTCCACCTTGTCATCCTAGGGGAAAGGACTTGAGGTGTCTGTTTGTCGCCGCCAGTAGGCCCAGGAGGGGCTTATGGTTGGTGACCAGTTCGAAGAAGTGGCCAAAAAGGAATTCGTGAAACTTTTTCACGGCCGCAACAGCTGCTAGGGCTTCCTTGTCTATTTGGCTGTAGTTTCGCTCCGTGGCCGAGGCGTCCTGGAGAAAAAGCGATGGGGGCCTCGGCGCCATTGGGGAGTCTGTGACTAAGGACCGCCCCAATTCCAAAAGGGGATGCGTCTGCTGCTAGTACTAAAGGAAGGTTGGGATCGAATTGGATGAGCACTGCCTCTGATGTAAGTAGTGATTTGACGGCGTTAAACGCCTGGTCTTCTTTGTGCCCCCAGTGCCACGGTGACTTTTTGTCTAGTAATCTGTGTAGGGGTTCGGCTACTGAGGCTTTATGGGGCAAGAAGGATGCATAAAAGTTCAGCAGCCCCAAGAAAGCTTGTAGCTCCGTTTTGGAGGTTGGTGTGGGAGCTTCGTGGATTGCCCTAACCTTGGACTCCAGGGGTGAATGCCAGAGGCGTCAATTTTATAGCCCAGAAAGTCCACCTGTCTAGTGGCAATGGCGCATTTTTTTTTTTAACTTGAGGCCATGCTGTCTGAACCTCTCTAACACTGCTCGCACTCTCTGGAAGAGTTGGGGTCTGTCCCTGGCCGAGACCAAGATGTCGTCGAAGTAGGGTACTACACCAGGGAGGCCCTGTAAAATCCGCTCCATGAGGGATTGAAAAATACCCGGGGCAACACTTACGCCAAATTGGAGACGCTTGCATCGGAAGGCACCCCTGTGAGTGACGATGGTCTGAAGTTCCGCTGTTTGGTTATCAACAGGGAACTGCTGATATGCTTGAGACATGTCCAATTTAGCAAAAATACTGCCCGGCTCGAATGTGTGTAATAAGTGCTGAATGACGGGCACAGGGTAGGCGCTAACTTGTAAATATTTATTGATTGTTGTCTTGTAGTCCGAGCAAATTCTCAGACTACCATCTTTTTAAGGGTGTGACAATGGGCGTCTCCCACTTGGCGAAATCTGTTGGCTCAATGACCCCTTGTTTTAGTAGTTTATCCAATTCAGCGTCTAGTTTTGGTCGAATAGCAAATGGAACTCTACGTGGTTTTAATCTGATTGGGACTGCCTGGGGGTCAACGGTGAACGAGATGGGGTTCCATTATAACACCCCAGCTCCTCGCTGAACACATCTGCGTAGTCAGCGAATAAGGAGTCAGTGTCTGAGGTTGAGACAGCATGGACTCCTGTTAGCCCTAGGCCGAGGTGGGGAAACCAATCGAGCCCCAATAAGGTGGGTAGATTGCCGTTAACTACCACTAGAGGTAGGTGGCCTTTAAAAGCTCTAAAACTGACAAAGAACTTGCCTCTGCCGATCACGGGAATGGCCTTCCCTGGTAGTCCTTCAGACCGAACTGGCATCTCTGAAGCCGGGTAGTAGATAGGCTGGGATGGAGTCTCTTGAGGGTGCTCCACGAGATTATTGAGAGCGCTGACCCTGTGTCAACCTCCATGTGGCACGGTTTACCTTCTAGGGAAACGGAGAGAGAAATTTTACTAACAGTGTGGCAAGTACGCCTGGCAAGGCGGTGCGTGCGACAGTTTAATACTTGCCTCTGTGGTCCCGAGTGCGAGGACGGGGTCTGTGTGCAGCGCTTTGAGGGGCTTGGCAGACTCTCGCGATGTGCCCCCTCTTATGGCAGTTGTTGCAAGTGGCTCCTTTAAACTTGCAGGTGGCCCTTTGATGCGATCCCCACAGGCTAGGCACAGTGTGATGTGCTTGGGTGGACCGGTGTATTCTTGTTTGGCCCCTACCTGCGACCGTCTGTCGTTGGCGAGGCGGTGGACGTCGTTTTCATCGTTGTGGGTTTCCTCCGCTTCCACCTCTTCGGAATGGACTGGGAACGATGCCAACTTGGCATTTGGGCCCTGAATTTCGGTGGCTGAGTTCGTTGCTAGCTCGGCTGCTAGGGCCTCCTCGACCGCTTGCGTGAGTTGAGGTCTTTTTTGCTAGCAGGCGCCTCTGTAGGTTGAGATCCTTGACCCCACAAACTAATTGATCGAGGAGCATGTCCTCCAGGTATGTTCCAAACCCGCAGTGCAGGGCTGCTGTTCTGAGGGCGGCCATATATTGATTGATGGTCTCCTTACTTGATTGCTTCCTCATACGGAACGTGAACCTCCTGGCGATTTGTGAAGGCCTGGGAGCGTAGTGGTTAGTGAGGATCTCAAGCAACTCGGACCACGGAACGTTTTTCAATTCTCTCGGTGCCACGAGTGCTGCGGCGGTATCGTAAACGGTGGCTCCGCAGTAGATTAGGAAATAGGATTTTTTCCGATGCTCTCCCGCATCCGCCAGGCCGACCGCATCTATGTAATGATTGAAGCGGTTCTTATACGATTCCCACTTCTCTTCGTCTGGTTTAAACGCCGGGAATACTGGGTTGGAACTCATGGTGCTGGAACGGCTGGGCTACCTGCGGAAAAAAATCTCTCTGGGACAACGGCGCTCGTGAGTTACTAGTGATATCAGCTCTGGAGAGGTTTTTTTGCTACCCTCTCTTTTTCTCTCTGGGTTACCACGTTGGCTGCTAGCCGTTGGAGGTGTCTTGATTCGCGCCAAAAGTGGGCGTTAGTGACTTCCTACAGCGCTGTGCTGTGTCTCCTACTGGCTCGAAATTCAAATGACACCCGTTTGAATTTCGCCAAGCTCAGAGCGGCTGCGGCTCGCAGCGCTTCACTTTCCCGTAGCGGGGCTAACAAGCGGCTACAGACGCTTCTAACTTTTTGAACCAGACCGCTTTCTCTGGCTGCGGATCAGCGTTTGCTCTTTTTGATCGCTCGTTTTGTTGGCTGACCGCTCTCTCTGGCTGCGGATCAGCGTTTCCCTTATCGCCAGCCGATCGCTCTCTCTGGGCTGCGGATCGGTGGCTAGTGACTCAGCGGTTGCATGGTGCTTCTGGTAGCCATCCCATCCTCGTCACCAGTGTTAAGTTTGAGCAATGAGAGGCTGAACCAGAGCATGAGTGCAACAATACTTTATTTTACAATAAAGGGCTGACCGTGCTTGCCACGCCTGGAACTGGCTCGCAGCAATCAGCAACTGGTTGGACCCCGCAGCCTGCTTTTATAGCTGGCTGCTGGAGAGAACCAACCAATGGGAATGGGGGAATAACGCCCACACAAAGTGAGTGGACCTGAGTGAGAACTCCTAGAGTTCTCAGGACATAACAGTAACCACCACACTTTGATCTGTAAGAAAACATAAGGAGATAGCTCTATTGAAGGAGAGGGGATATTAAATGAATTAATAAACTAATTTATCCATCTCAACCCTTACAAAATTCACTTGTCCTGCAATACCTGTCAGTGTGGTTGGTAATTAATGAGGAATGGTTTTACAAATGTTTGTGGGGGATGGAAGTCCTGATTTCAGCTTTGCCTGATCTAGTGCATATTTATATAAAAATCTTTACTCTTTACTAGTCTTCTCAGTTCAAATGCCCAAAACTCAGAAAGCTGCCAGCAGTTTCAACGTTAGAAGTATAGGATAAACATAAGTTGATTACGAGCAGCAACCTAGAATATATCAAGCAGAACAGCAAACTGGAAAGGAATAAAATCTTGGAATCTATTACTTAGTAATTACACATATGATAATTATCTTGAATCAGCTTCAGAAATGAACTTTGCGTCTCTTAAAATCCTTATTAGATAAGAGGCAGGGACCCAGAAATCATATTTTAAATCAAATTAAAACCAGACTGAAGGAGATTTGCCACTTTTTCACTCCATTTCCTTCAACATTTCTATTCCTTTGCCTTAATTTGCTTGTTGCTATGTACCGTTGGGCTTGGGAGCAGATATAAGAAATATAGTAGATGATAACTGGAGATATGGTTATGGATGTCACAATGAACTGTTGTCTCTCTAGAACAAGTGAAGGTAGTGCTAATTTTTCCCATCTTTTTAAAGTTCATTTGAAGTTAATGATGTCCAAAGTTTAATTTTTTTGCTACAAAGGTCAGTTTCCAAAGGATTCCATATGTTATAGCTGTGCAATTGATAAACATTTCTAAGGGCTGTATTCAAATGTGATGGTCCTAAGAAACTGTTGTAAACACAAAATGAACACAATTATATAAAAGTACAGGAATGAAGACAGTAATCTGGGATGAAGGATGAGACAAATTACTTCCAAGATTTATGAAGTCCTTTGCCAGTTATCCCTTCCTGTTAATACCTACATTTGGGAACAAAGGATGTGTACAGAACACTATAAAACTCATATCATCATAGAGATAATATACTGCATATTTGGGGACTTTACAACAATGAATTTCAATATCCTAAAAGCAGTGATAAATAAGATCCCATGGTGAGGGAAGGTGGGAAAAGGAGGGTGGGAATTCTTACACAAGGAGATACTATTGTAAACAATTCCAATAAAGAAAAAATGGAGGAGAGTAGAAGAAATCCATGTTGCTGCAGAAAAAGCTTTGTGAAGTTTGCTAAACAAAAGAAGGACACACATCAGAAATAGGGGGGAAATCAGGTCACTGAAGAAGAGTACAGATGGATAATCCAAAATAGTGGACCTGATATTAGAGAAGCAAAAGTTCAGAGCAGGCTGAGATTAATGAAGGATGCTAGAAATAGCACAAAGAGTTTCTTTTGATATGTTCAGAATAAAGAAAAGAAAATAATTGGTATCAATCAGTTGCTCAGTGAAAATGACGAAATTGTAGCCAATAACAAAGAAAAAGCATAATTCAACATTTATGTTGGCAATTGTGAAAAGCAGGATCCGGGTGCAGTTTGAAGTTTAAGATCAATAAAATATGACCAAGAAAAACCCATTTATTATTTTATTTTGAGTGATAATCCCAAGCCAAATTTAATGGTATCCTATGGTGCTTAAGGAACCAGCTGATTCTCTGGACAAAACCTTATATATTATATTTGAGACATAATAGAATACTGATGAAGTGCCAGATGCCTGAAAGTGAGATTGAAAATTGTATAATGTTCCATACGGTGAGAGGCATTTAATATGACACCATAAGATTCAGCCTTGATAGTCTATTCTTTCATTTTTATTATTAATTAAAAGAATGGACAGAATGTTTATCAGATGTTCAGATATACAAAATTGGTTGGAAAAGCCAATTCCATAAAAGGCAGAAACAAAATTAAAAATAATTTTGAAAAGCTCAAGAAATAGGCTGAAATAAAGAGAGTGAAATTTAAATGAGGCAGTACCAAGGAACAATCAAGTACACCAGTGGTGGGATTCAATTTTTTTTACTACCGGTTCTGTGGGCATGGCTTGGTGGGCATGCCAGGGGAAGGATATTGTAAAATCTCCAGTAAGATGTAGTATTTGCCAGTTCTCTGAACTACTCAAAATTTCCGCTACAGGTTCTCCAGAACTGGTCAGAACCTGCTGAATACCACCTCTGAAGTTCACACATAAGATGGGGAATGTGTGGCTTGGCGATGATTGGTAAATGACTGAATGATGATTGAGTTTGGAGTAGTAGCTGATTACAAATTGAAGTAGCAGCATAATGTGGCTGCAAAAAAAAAAAGACATAGGATTTTAGGTCATGTCATGTATACTTTCCAAATCATAGGAAAATATCACTCAGCTTTATTCTATGTTGATAAGAGCTCATTTTGACTACCAACTCCAGATTTCAGTATTATATTTTAAGAAGACTTCCAAAACATTGGAACAGGGCAACAGAGGCTAAGCCAGGTCTAGAAACTAAACCCAATGAAGATAGAGGGAACTGGGTAAATGTAGCTTTGGAGAGGGGGGAAATTACCAAGGGAAAGTTACATCCCCCAAAAGAAATCACATAGAAGAAGGTTAAGATATGTTCCCTCCTTTTCCAAAGTGTGGTATATTGCATAGAAGAGTAGATTTCAGTTATGATTTTTTTTAACATGTAGAGGAGTGTAATCTTTTACCCAGAGAAGTAGCAGAGGCTAGACAACCATGATCAAAGGGATGTATTCTTGCAATGAGATGGGGAATGGCGATGATTTAAAGCCCAATGACAAGATTCCCGTCTTCTATGAATTTTACTACCCCTACTCCTGATCTGTATACTCTTTTCCCAATCACTGTAATCACATTGCTCCCACCTTCCAGTTACTCTTTGATGGTGTCTGAATAAAAGGAAGCTGTTGCTTAATATCCCTATGGCTTAAAATGACTCAAGGTTGCCCCACTCATGGACTAAGGGTGAGATGAAGGCAAAGCATGGAGATCAAGCAAAACAAAGAGGTTGCTAGACACATATATGCTCTGCTAAGATGCAAGTGGGGAAAGGCCAGTAGTGTACAGTACTTACACCAATACAGAAGGAGCTCTCGTGAAGTGCACAGACATAGGCTTGCAAAAAGCAAACCTGATCACGATGACTGTGGGACTAGTGTGTGCATATCCCCAGAAGTACCTATTCAGGTGCATGAACCTAGGAGGGGTGGAATAGCAGGTAGAAACAAGCTCAGGTGAATGTATCTGATGTAGAATGACCACATATCTGAACAGGCAAAGGAGGGCAGGCTCTGATAGAAGAGAATATTTGTAGCTCAAGGTTGAACTGTGGAGTCCTTGGTGTTCTCTGAACTTGGTAGCTTTCTTGCAGATGTTTTATTACCAAACTAGGTAATATCATCAGTGCTAGAAGGAAATCTCCCTTCTAGCACTGATGATGTCACCTGATACGGTAATGAAACAACTGCAAGGAAACCGCCAAGCCCAGAAAGCACCAATGACTCCATAAAGGAGTGCAGGGACTACTGGAAAGGAGGGCAAAAGGGGAGGAGAGGAGGACTACACAAGCTGTTTAATATTTGTATTTACATTCAGTGGAGTGGCAGAGAGCAAACAGGCATCTATGGGGAATGCACATTGAGAGGAATGTGCCAGTGCCAGCTGTTTGCTAACTTGTAGTTAGCACTTATTAGGGAAGTGCTGCACCTTGCACAGGGCAGAGAAAAACGGGTCAGTTACCTGTTCAAAAAGTCTGACAATACTTGATGTTAAAGCTGTGTCTGTTAGATGGAGGACAGAGAAAAAGGAGGACATGGCCTCCTTTTGCCAGAGGTCTGGTAGCCCTAAGCAGGCAGCCTCAGTAGATATGTTTACCTGGACTCCAGCCACTTCAAGGCCTAACTGGTCATTTCCCTGCTCCTTGCCTTCCCATTCCTGTAGGGAAAGCCTGCATGGTCGGCTGGCTGATCCCTGTGTGGGCAAGTCTGTCACTGCCTGCCTTTTCCTTCTTTGCTTTCTCAGTTGTTTGCATACACAGATGACTTTACAATTCCATCCCGTATCCTCTCCTTTGACACTAATCTAGGCCTATCTTTTTCCGTCCTTACTGTACCATAATTGCTCTGATGCTACTTTATCCAAAGCAAAAGGAACAGTTTATAAGTACATTGAAACAGATGGTCCAGCTTTCTAGAAACAAAGTAGTATTTATTGGAATATTTCCTAGTCGATCCACAGACAACTACAATGATCTAATACACATTGATTTTACAGAAGACAGTGTTGAAAAAGCACCACGCAATCTAAAACCATCTCTATCTATTGGACTGGATGGAATATGTGTCTACTTCTAAAAATGCTGTCCACTGCCATAGCCGAACCTCTAAGCATAATCTTTGAAAAATCTTTCAGGACCAACTCCTTGCCAAAACTATGGTCACAAGCCACGGTCATCCCCATCTTCAAAAAGGGAGACCCCAGCCTAGTTGAAAATTACAGACCAATCTCTTTATGCTACATCACCTATAAAGTTATGGAATCAATTATTAACCAATCCATTATCCTCCACTTAGAGACAAACAACCTCCTATTTAATGAACAATTTGGTTTCAGAAAAAAACTATCCTGTAATCTGCAACTCTTACACTGCAAAAACATATGGACTACACACTTGATCAGGGCAAAGCAATAGACGCAATCTACATAGACTTCTGTAAAGCCTTTGATTCAGTGGTACATGACAAACTACTCCTAAAACTAAAATCTTATGGTATCTCTGGACACCTGCATAACTGGATAGAAGCATTCCTGTCAAACAGACAACAAATGGTCAAAATTGGGAGCGTCCTATCAAATTCTGTACCTGTCAACAGTAGTGTCCCCCAAGGCAGTGTTCAAGGACCAACTCTTTTCATACTCTACATAAATGACCTCTGTGATCATATTAAGAACAACTGCATTCTCTTCGCTGATGATGTAAAGCTATTCAACACCACAGACAATATTGTTACCCTTCAAAAAGACCTCGACTATGTATCAGAATGATCAAACAAATGGCAACTTCAAATCTCAACAAATAAATGCTCTGTCCTACATATTGGCAAAAAAAAATCAGAAAATAAAATATAGGCTGAATAGTCAAGACCTTGTTGATGATCCAAACTCTCTCTCCAAGGATCTTGGAGTACTCATATCTGATGATCTACGTGCTAGAGCCCACTGTAACTACATAGCCAAAAAGGCATTAAGAGTTGTTAACCTAATCCTACGTAGCTTTTTCTCTGGTAATACCCTGTTTGTCCAACAATACGGCCTCCCCCAATAGGAAGTCCCAGCATGTTTTATAGTCATGAAATGAACTTAAGCCCCTCCCCCCAAATTAAGGCCTATATTAAAACATGCAAAATGGGGGTAATGGTGGGGGGGCTTGCCATTAGGAAGTACTTTTGTTGCACATCTGGATATGGTGCTGCCTGCGTTGACCCCGATACAAAGTGCCCCACCAACGCCGAGGTCAACATCCAAGCTGTTGCCGCCCGCCCGCCTGAAGATGCAAGTGGGGGGAATTAAGTCACCCCCGAAAAGACGACCTAGCCATTTTTTCGGGGCTCAAAAAAAATAAGACCGGGCCTTATTATATGAGAAACACGGTATTACACTACTAACTAGAGCATATAAAACATTTGCTAGACCAATACTTGAATACAGCTCATCAGTCTAGAACCCACATTACGTATCTGATATTAACACAGTTGAGAAAGTCCAGAAATATTTCACAAGAAGAATTCTCCACTCCTCTACTCATTTGCAGAATACCTTATGCCACCACACTCGAAATTCTAGACCTAGAAAACCTAGAACTACATCGTCTTCGGTCTGATCTAAATATAGTATATAAAATCATACATTGCAACGTCCTACCTGTCAATGAATACTTCAGCTTCAACCATAATAATACAAGAGCACACAATAGATACAAACTCAAAGTTAACTGCACCAAACTTGATTGCAGGAAATACGACTTCAGCAACAGAATGGTCAATGTCTGGAATACTCTACCTGACTCTGTGGTTTCTTCCCCAAACCCCCAAAACTTTAACTTTAGACTGTCTACTATTGACCTCACCCCTTTCCTAAGAGGTCTGTAGGGGGCGTGCATAAGTGCACCAATGTGCCTACCGTCCCTGTCCTATTGTTTATTTTATTTTTTATTTTTTATTTTTCTTATATGTATCCATTTCATGTATTCATAACTATGTTTATACTTATACCTGTTATCTTATAATCACTTGACAAAATAAATAAATAAAAATAAAAGATGCCATCTTGCAACTTAACAATTTAGAAGAAAAGGTGGAAGGAAAAAGAAAACTACAGATAAGAGGTAGAAGGGACTATACTTCATCCAGCTGGACAGAAATTTAAAAGCTATCCATTGAGAGATGTAGATGACTGTAAGTCTGATACACTTAATTTGATAGACTGTTTTTTCAGGGACACTGAAATAATCCTATAGCTCCTATTTTGGTAATTTAAATCTTGTTGGTGAATCACTGGGTTTCTCTAAAGCAGGGGTGTCCAACCTTTCACCTTCCCAGGGCCACATTAGAAGATGAAAATTTGGTTTGGGCCGCACATAAAATAAAATAACAGTAACGATACCCGATCATCCCAAAAAACCATAGAAAACATAGTTAACATATTAAATTTATTTGGAAATAAAGTTAGTGAGATGTTTTTATTATTTATTATTAATTATTTATTAAAAATTATTTATTTTTCATCACGGTTTTTTTATCACAGTTTTTTTATCACAGTTTATTTTCCGGCCAAATTTTGCGGGGGAGGTGGGAGAAAGCTCGCCTGCCTCACGCCTACCTCTCCTGCAAATAGCCCGGCTGGATGAGGCAGGACTGGAAGGCAGAAGCAGCAGCAGCAGCGGCAGGGGAAGAAGCAGCGGCGGGGAAGGCTTCTGCCCCCGCCGCCGCCACCGCTTCTGCCCCCACCGCCGCTGCTGCTTCTGCCCGCCACCGCTGCTGCTTCTGCCCCTGCCACAGCTGGCCCGCCACCGCTTCTGCCTCCACCACCGCTTCTGCCCTGCCGCCGCTGCTGCTTCTGCCCCGCCACGCTTCTGCCCCACGCCCTCTTCCCCCACCACCGCTGCTGCTTCTGCTCTGCCGCTTCTGCCCCCGCCGCTGGCCCGCCACCGCTTCTGCCCCCACCACCGCTTCTGCCCGCCGCCGCCACCGCTTCTTGCCCCACGCGCTGCTGCTTCTGCCCCGCCACCGCTGCTGCTTCTGCCCCGCCACCGCTGGCCCGCCACCGCTTCTGCCCCACCACCGCTTCTGCCTGCCGCCGCTGCTGCTTCTCCCCACCCCGCCCCCGCTTCTGCCCCCCGCGCCGCTTCTTCCCCGCCACCGCTGCTGCTTCTGCTCTCGCTGCCGCTTCTGCCCCGCCACCGCTTCTGCCCCACCGCCGCTGCTGCTTCTGCCCCGCCACCGCTGCTGCTTCTGCCCCGCCGCCGCCCCCGCCACCGCTTCTGCCCCACCACCCTTCTGCCCCTGCCGCCGCTGCTGCTCCCCGCCACCGCCACCGCTTCTGCCCCCCGCGCCGCTTCTTCCCGCCACCGCTGCTGCTTCTGCTCTCGCCGCCGCTTCTGCCCCGCCACCGCTTCTGCCCCTGCCACCGCTGCTGCTTCTGCCCCCCGCTGCCACCGCTTCTTCCCCGCCACCGCTGCTGCTTCTGCCCCGCCGTTTCTGCCCCGCCCCGCCACCGCCATCGCTTCTGCCCCCCCCGCCGCTTCTTCCCCGCCACGCTGCTGCTTCTGCCGCCGCCGTTTCTCCCCGCCACCACCCGCCGCCGCCGCTTCTTCCCCACCGCAGCAGCGGTGGGGGCAGAAGCAGCAGCAGTGGCAGGGCAGAAGTGGCGGGGGTGGCGGCGGGGGCAGAAGTGGCGGGGGTGGCAGCGGGGACAGAAGCAGTGGGGCAGAAGCGGTGGGGGTGGCAGCGGGGCAGAAGCGGCGGCGGCGGGGGCAGCAGCGGCAGCGGGGGCAGAAGCGGCAGCGGTGGCAGGGGCAGAAGCAGCGGCGGTAACAGCAGGAGGTGGCGCTCTGATGGCGCCCGCCTTTTCTCTTGCTGCTTGGCCTGGCGCTCGCCTCGCCCCGCCTCGCGCCTGCCTCTCCTCCTCCTTCTCGCTGGCTGTGGCACGATGGTTGGGGTGGGCACTGGGCTGCATTACGAGGCGACCTGGGCTGCATGCGGCCCGTGGGCCGCGGGTTGGACAAGCCTGCTCTAAAGGAAGGGAAGAAAGATCTGTAAGGATAAATGAATCTTTTGCAACTGAACAATTGCGAAACAGCCAAATGCAAGAAATTGTTTCATCCTAATGAATTTTCATTTGCCCATTTGATAAATACACATCTCACTTCTAAAATGCACAATGTTTCAAAGCCAACATGTACAAATATAAGCATACAGAAATAGTCAAAATAGGATATAATAAATTAATTTTCATTATTAAATCCATATTTAGCTCTGTAATTGACACCCAGGAAAGAGGAAGGAAGCCATGCATCAATAGAGATAAACAACCCTTCATCTCAGGCTTTCTGCAGTTCCCCTGTCCCTATTTTGAAGAATATTTCTCCGACCACAGAGCAAATATCTGATAGTAAAATGGCTGATTTGGGGCAGCTTAGTCATGGAACAATAAGAGTGGAAATAAATGTCTTAAATCTCTACAAGTGCCTCCACTTCTATTCACACCTCACACCTTCCCAAGAAATCAAACCAAAAAAATATCAGCCCTTTTCCCCAGCCTATTATATATAGATGTACACACTTTTGCTCATAGTCCCAGATTACTTTACTTTGCAATTTTATGTGGATCCACAAAAGTCTAGAAATACAAGTTGCAAGCTTGCAAGATTCCTAATGTTAGTATCACATTCCTAAGCAATAATGTTTTCTAAAATTTGGTCTTTGAATTGGAATTCTTGACAAAGGAAAAATCATGTTTGACAAAAAAAATTAAAGTTGGTAAGAAATTTAGAAGAATTGTCGGGATTTCAAAGGTTCTACTTTTCTGTTAAAATAGTAAATCTAATGAAATTTTATCAAGAAGTTTTAGAGAGGTCTGAAACCAAACTGAAATAATGAAACCCATCCAAGAATAACTGAAGTTGCCTGGCAATTTCATTCATTTATTTGATGTCTTGCTGTGCTGCATGGATTCAGAATAGTTTACAGGATTTTTTCCTAAACTTAACTTCTCAATTTCCTGATAATTCAAAAGATTCACAATCTACAAAAATTCAGTTGCTTGGCCTCTGTCTGCTGGACCAATAAGTTTTTATTTTATTTATGTATATAATAAAGTCTTGGCATTTTATTTTATAAGGACTTGAGCTGCTGTGGGAGAAGAATATTATATTTCCCTAAAGGAGAAATGGAGAAACATGCTCTTAAAAACAGAAAGCAGCCCCTAAGTCTTTCTTAATAGCCCACAGCAGATGCCAGCATTTTAGAGCTTATTGAAAGAAGAAGACAATTGTCTAGATAGCTCTATTAATAAGCAAAGCAAATACTGCAGGCAGAAATCTATTCAAGACAGGGTATTTTGAAACTCCTTGGCAGAATG
Source organism: Pseudonaja textilis (assembly GCF_049901715.1). Classification (NCBI taxonomy): domain Eukaryota; kingdom Metazoa; phylum Chordata; class Lepidosauria; order Squamata; family Elapidae; genus Pseudonaja; species Pseudonaja textilis. Next base: position 111,064,753 of record NC_141992.1, read on the forward strand.
GTAGGATTAGAAAGAAGCCCCTCACCAAAGATCCAACACAGGAAGAAAGCAATTAGCCACAATAGGAATTGCCCAACACCCTTTCAGAACACAAGCCCCTTCATTGCACCATCGCCAGAACAGTTGAAACTTCAAAGTCACAGAAACCATCCACTAATTCAACTATTTTTTTAGCTGACCCAGAACTGCACACTGTCTTTGTGTTCTGTTCAATAAACCAACTTTCTAATCAGCCTCCATGTTTCTAGCTTCTTGCTTCTATCTTCATCATAAGTAAGATCAAAGTGAATAGTCTATGATGTATGTGACAAGCCAACACTTGGGTAGCAAAGAAAAATCTGCTTGGGAATAGTCTCAATTTCCTCTGTTGGAATTATTCAGACAGCTTTCTCTCATATAAAGACTTTTATTACTCCCTGGAATGACCAGATAATCTATTTTAGTTAGCAGAGAAGTTCCTTTCAGCTACATTTACAAAGCCAAGAGGACAAGGATCAAACAAACATTCAGTTGGCCAAATTTCACCAAATCACATATCAATGTCTTCAACAACATGCATCCTATAAAACAAGACTAGACATTACTGAGCTGGCTGAACTGCAGAGCTAGGGGGCCAAGAAATGCCACTTTATCTTCAAAGAGTTAAATAAAATGTGCCTCAATATGCTTCAAGATTTCCTTTACACTCAGCAGAGAGCACATTTGAAAATGCTGCAAATTATCTGGAAAATGCTGCTAGATAGCACCCCACAAATGTAATCACAGAAATGAAAAAGAACTCGCTTACATGGTGCTGTTGCCATGGTTTCTGTGAAAGTAACACATGACCCAAATGTTTTGATAAAGGGATCCTGTGGAGAGCAGTATCTGTGAAGGCACAGGTTGCCTGAGAAAATTCTTGAGCCAAATTTCTTTCTGAAAGGTATTTTCTTTTCATTCATCTCAGTCACATCCTTATTTTGGAATTGTACCATTCACTTTCTATCACATTTCCATAACCAAATAATAGATAGGAGTTAAAGGACATAACATTTTTTCTTTTCTTGTCTTTTTTTCTCTTTGAAGAGTTGCATTACATCTACCATCTTTACATGGAATGTCTCTAGAAAAATGAGGGAAAAAACTGATCCAGCTCTATGAAACTCTGCTCTGCTCTTGTTCTGTTGTTGAAAAATATGTGCGCATTTGGAGAGGGGTCTGCCTTTCTTTTTAGAACTTAAGAGATCTGGTTGAGGGTTGAATACTTACTCCTGTCCTAAATAATACCCTTGCATTCTACTTGGGCAGGATTGTAAAAGTCTAAACATAAAATTAAAAGTGTAAGCTTTGGGAGAGACCTATGTATTTTAGCCCCCTTTTTAAGAAATAGAAGAGACAAACCAGCTGATAAGATGTTGTGCAGGCGAGGAAGAATTTTAAGAAAACACTGGAAGATATAAAGTAGAGGAAAAAATTTGGAACAGAAGAAATAAAGAATAAGAGCAGAGGAGAGAGGATTACACAATCAGATACTACTACCAGTTCATCTATGATGGGCGCTTGTAGGGATTTAGAGAATTCTGGCGCTAAATTGTAAAATTTTCTGTCATATCCTGTTGGATTGGGATAAGCAGCAGTAAAGGACCACTGTTTCTGAACTAATTCAGTAAACATTTGTGAGACTGGAATGACTTTCACTTCGGTGATTGGTTGTGAAAATATTAAATCATCTGACTCCTCCTGCACTGAAGGCAGTTGGGGGATGAAGTTCAGATTGTTAAGGCGTGTAGTGTTTTTAGCCTTGAACAGTAAAGACTTAAATAGATGTGGGCGGAACAGTCCCGTGAAAATAAGTTGATCAGGGGCAAAGCCCTCATCATCTGACATGTCCTTCTCTAGCTGCTCTGCCTCAGACAAGGATGAATCATTCACTATACCTAGCAAAGCGGAAGAAGTTCTCAAACCAGAGGACAAGAGAACAGAATTAGCTCTTCGCAGAGCTCACTTAGCAGACGCAAGGGGTATCAGGATGGCTACAGACACTTCATTCTTTACCAGATCTTCCCTAAGGTGGCTCTATCACCTGAGAGAGTCCATTCCCTCATCAAACACCAGGGCACATCAGGACATAGCCAAAGTAATGGCAGCTGCAGAATTCTCTGCAGATGCAACCTTTAATTCGATAAAATTCTCATCAAGAGCCATAGTGTCCCATGTCACGGCACGATGTGTACTCTGGCTCCGACACTGGCAAGTGAACAACAAACATAAGTGGAAGCTGGCATCCAGCCAGGCAGAAAGATCTGATTCAGGGATAGAAATAGGAGAGGGGGGCAGAACAAAAAGTCCTTTCGTGGGACAGGAAACCAGTCCTTTCATCGCCCCAAGTAAAATCATTCCTGACTCTCCTATAGGAGGATGGTTAAGGCTATTCGCAGATCAATGGGAATCCACTACATCAGATGCTGGGGTCAGAGAGACCATAAGATCAGGTCTCTCTCTAGAATTCCTCTCCCCCCCTGAACTTTTTAATGATGTGCCCTGTTTCAAGGGACCCTACCAAAAGGACTCTTATGGAGACTGCAATTCAGCATTTGCTGGAGATCCGCACAATGCAACCCATCTGGTTGCATCAACAAGGGCAAGGATTTTATTCACATCTCTTTGTGGTCCCAAAAAGTTCAGGGAGTGGGGGTGGAGAGCAATTCTAGATTTAAAATGCCTGAATTGTTTCCTGGTTTACAGGAGATTTAAGATGAGCTCCTTGCAATCAATCCTTCTCAGTATCAGACAAGGAGATGTATTAACGTCAATAGACTTAACAGAGGCGTACTTACATATCACAACCATGCATAGCAGATTTCTGAGATTCTGTTATCATCATCACCACTACAAGTATGTAGCCTTTCCATTTGGTCTAGTCTCTACCCCCCCCCCCAACCTTTACAAAGGTTCTGGTGGCATTAGCAGGCCATCTTAGGAGTAAGCCAGTGTGGCTACAATGTTATCTTGATTACATATTAATTTTGTCATTGTCCAGCCAGCAGGCTGATCTAGATACTCAGGTCAACCTACAGGCTCTCCAACAGCATGGCTTTTCAATAAATTGGGCCAAGAGTCACTTGACACCATTGACTCGCCTCCTGCACTTGGGAGCCATCATTGTTACAATGGCTGGGAAGGTATCCCTATCACCGGACAGGCAGAGTAGCATTAGACAATTGTCAAAAGAAGTTAGAACTCTGAAATGAGTACCCCTGGCCCAATTATCCAAACTACTAGGAAAAATTATATCATGCATTTCTATTGTTCCCTGGGCCTGGCTTCACGCCAGAACCCTTCAATGGTTTCTGCTCCTGTATCAATGATTAGGAAGGACCAATGCCATGTCCAAGGTCACAGTTCCATCAAAGGTCCTCATATTGCTTCATTGGTGGACCACAACAAGCATCAACAAGCGCTGTCTTTTCAAGGACCCTCACAGACAGACTATCACAACAGATGCAAGTCTGTTTGGATGGGGGGCACACTGTCAGTCCCTTACCACTCAGGGTCGCTGGTCCACCACAAAACAGGCCTGCAGCATAAACTGGCTGGAATTGAGGGCAGTCCACCTGGCCCTCCACAAATTTCTACCACTGATCCAAGGACAACATGTCCTCATCCTAACCAATAATGTGGTGACAAAGGCCCATATAAACAGGCTGGGGGGCACCCATTCAAGATCGCTAATGAGACAGAGACACTGTGCCACTGGGCAGAGAGGAAGTTGATATCCATCAAAGCGGAACACATCTCAGGACAGTCCAACATCCAGACAGACTGGTTGAGCAGGGCCACTGTCAACCACTCCGAGTGGCACCTGCACCCAAGACTGTTCCAGAAGTTGTCACATCTGTTCAGCCAACCGATTATAGACTTCTTTGCCTCACCCCTCAATGCTCAGCTCCTGAGGTCCATTTCCAGATTTCTAACACAAGGAGCGGAGGAAGTCAACGCTCTACGCTGTTGCTGGCCTCGAGGTTTCCTGTATGCCTTCCCTCCCCTTCCGCTAATTCCCAAGGTCGTCCACAAGCTTCTAGAAGAGAAAGCAGAATTACTGTTAGTGGCACATTACTGGCCCAGACATCCATGGTTTGTGGATCTCAGGGATCTATCGATAACAGATCCATGGAGAATCCCGCCGGACAGAGTTTCACTCACACAGAGTCCAATTTAACACCCAGACCCACAATGGCTGCACCTAGCCATATGGCGCTTCAGCGGAGATGTCTTAAAGGCAAGAAGCTCTCCAATAAAGTTATCTTTATGATCCACGTCCTTCTCTGAACCGTATATACAAAACCACCTGGAACATCTTCTGCAGGTGGTGTGATAAGGTGAAAATAGACCCCACCTCTCCATCAGTGGCGCAAATACTGGACTTTCTCCAGGAAGGCTTAGACTGTCACTGAACACTTTACGTAGACAGATGGTGGCTCTAGCCTTGGTCATTACCTGTGGTGACCATCCATCACTCATCACCCAAGAATACGCGGTTTCCTCCATGAGGTCACTAAATTAAGACCTTCAGTGGTCCATAGATACCCTACCTGGGATCTAAACAAAGTTGTCACAGCACTCACAAAACAACCCTCTGAGCCTCTGAGAACCACGAGTCTCCACCTACTTACATACAAGGGGGTGTTCATAGTAGCGATAACATCTGCAAGATGAATTTCTGAGCTAGCCGCTTTGTCAGTGAGACAAAACCTCTGCATTTTCCATTCTGACAGAGTTCATCCTTCATTTGGATCCAACCTTCATTCCCAAAATTAATTCGACCTTCCACAAAGCACAGGAGTTGATACTTCCCAACTTCTGTCCTAGACCATCTCAAGGTCTAGAGCAGCAATGACATCTATTAGTTGTACAACATGCACTCCGAATCTACATAGACTAGACTGCCTCCTTTAGGAAGATGGAGGCGCTCTTTGTCTCCTTTCAACCAGCTACTCAAGGAAGAAAAGTCACATCATCGACAGTTGACAGATGGCTTCGAGCCACAATTACAAAGACTTATGAGACTCAATCATTGCCCGTACCTACAGGTATTACAGCACACTCAACCAGGAGTGCTGCAACATCGGCTGCTTGGGCTATCTAAGCATCGATCAAGGAGATCTGTAGGGCGGCAACATGGGCTTCACCGTTGCCTTTCATAAGGCACGATAAACTGGACGTTTTTTGCTTCCACTGAAGCAGCCTTCGGCAGACGGGTGTTGCAACAGGTCCATACATAACAAGGAGAGATGGAAAATAGACAGAGACCCTCCCGTAGAAGATGCCAAGCTTTGGTATGTCCCATGCCTGGATACTCTGAACAGCTCATCTGGAGAAGGGGCGTTAGTGCGTACCTGATACGCCCATTTTCTGTAAGCTGTGATGAGCATCCAGCCCCACCCAGAGTCTATCCGGTGTGGATCCAATTCCGGCCAACTCTACAGAGCGAAGGTGAAGGAGAATGACAATGAACTTCGACTTCACCAAAAATGGGGACACTAAGGAGGAGCCTCAAGGAGGAGGAGTGTCCTCAGAATTCAGCTCAGCTGTCCTCAGACAAGAGACAGAAGCACCTCCCATGCCTAGATTCTCTTCACAGCTCACAGAGAATAGGCGTATCAGGTAAGCACCAACGCCCCTTCTCCGCCCTATGCTCCACCACCACCACCACCACAGCGGCTGCTTGTTTAGCAGATGTGGCCTTGGCTATAGCGGGTGACTTCATTGTTTTTTGTCCACCGTGATCCGTGAGGGGAAAAAAAGCAGAGGAAAGGCCATGCAGAGTTAGGTGTTCTTGCTGGCAGGAGGAGGCACGACACAACAGGGCTGTTTTGTTCGCTGCCAATGGAGCCATTGACTGACTGACCAACCTGATTGAAGCTGAGCCCAATGTAGGGGAGACTGTGGGGTTAGTTTGGCCAGGCAAATTATCAACTTAACAACTCCAGCAAGAAAGGTTATAAAATGGGACAAAACTCACAACAGAAATTTGGGCTCAATTGTGGTCATAAGTCGAGGAATATCTGTAACCTACTACACTTCTTTAGGGAATTAAAAATTTGAAACATTAAAAGAACAGAGCCTTGCTGAGCCAAGCTTTTTTATTTCTTTTGTTATTTATTCTTTCATGATAAACACTGTCAGCCATTTTAACTAATTGGCCTATAATTTTCTATATCCCTCTCCCAATTTGTTTTTAAGGAGATGCATTGGGCATTTTCTAGTCTTCAAGAAAAGATGCCAGTTTGTAGACAAATTGTGTATTTTTTTCCAGAAAACTAATAATTTCATATTTGAGTTATTTAACAATCTGTCCGTGAAGATTATCTGAATCTAGACATTAGTTTATTTTTAACTTGTCAATTGAAATTACATCTAATCATTGCCTTCCTGTACTGTAATTCACCTGATTTCCTAAATACAGCATCTTTTTCTATGTCCTCAGTAGAAACAAAGACTACATTCAGATTCTCTGCAATTTCCCTAATCTCCTTTAGCCCATCCTTAATAATTCTGCAATGGGGTGGGTGGGGGGGTGTTTACTCTTTGGATATACTTAACTTTTTTTCCTTACCAATCTTTGCCATCTGCTACTCAAAGTCTTTTGTTTATTTGGTTTTTGAACCATTTATCGACTACGTGCATTTATTTTGTCAAAGAGCATGTTTTAGTTGGGGGGGGGGGTCTCATTTGGCAAAGGTTTTATTTTTTGCAAGGCCATCTTGCCTCTGATAGTTTTCAGACACTGCTTGTTAAACAGTGAGATAAAGTGATCCGTAGATTCTAAGTTTTATAGGCTAATGACATTATTTTATTATTTATTTACATTTCCTATTTCTTAATCACTCATCTCCCTCATAGGAATTTGTGCCAGAAACAGTCAGTGGCATAGGAGAACATAAATATAATATAGTAAGTTAAGTCAGTTCTATGATATCTTGATACCTTATTTCAGATTTGCTGAATCTGAAATAAATTTAACTTTTCGTTTTCAAATTTGCAAAGATAGTCCCACATTAAACTTAAAATATAAACTAGGCTGTGCTTAGTTACTGGCCAGTTTTGAACTCCAACCCCAATCCTTCCTCTGATTAATTGGGGGATAAACTGCTCCAACTTGTTTCCAGCTCTGGATTTAATTCAAGAAAACAGAATTCTCTTGTTGCTGGGAGAATTCTTCTTACAGAACAATAATGCTAATAAACCCTTTGGGAGTAACCAAAAAAGTGGTCAAGATCCAGTAACTACAATGCAGCCACAGCTGTTTTCATCTCCTTTTCATGACAGCCATCTCAGTTCAGAGAAAGCTTAAATTTATGGAAAGTATTTCCACAGAATGATCGATGATGGCTCTAAATATCTAGTGAGAGGGAGAATAAGCTGTCTGTTTGTGTAAGGAGGGGGGAATTGTTATTACTTTCTTTAAAATATATCTTTATGATTGCAGTATAATAACTCTGGGGCTTCCCAAGCAAGATTGCACTCAGGTCAGGATTCAGCATGTGGATTCTAAATTCAGTGTTGCTCTTCATCTCCTCCTATTAAAATGCTTGTTGAGGTCAGTTCTGCAACCTCTTCAAAGCTCTTTTTGAGAACAATGTCATAGAAATATCCTGCTCTGTACCCGCTCAGTGTAGCTGGCCAGCCACTTGGACTTCCCTTCAGTGCTAAAAAGTGTTGTCTCAAAAGCTTGGAAAGGAGTGACCAATAGTGGTCTGACAACAAAGACATTCTCAGTTGCAAACAAGCTTATTAATCATGAAATCCCATATTCCTCTTTCCTACCCATCCCCAGTCAAGGAATTTTTTCATAAGGAACCATCAGTTGCTTTTTCAATTCTCCCTCTCCACTTTTTGATTTAATTTTTGATGTTGGCAGTCATGATAGCAAATTGTAGCACAACAGATTTCCAGGGCAGGCATCAAAAGACTTACTGTATGCTTCATGGAGGATCCTGAATAGGATCAGAAATAAGATCTTTCAATTATCTTAATAAATATCTATTTTGAATTGCATTAACCCATAGATTTGAGTTTTTCTGAGAATCAAAAGCACATGCTTAATAAAAAGCCCTTCAAAGCAGCTTTAATGCACACACTTGGGCAGAGTATTTGAGGCTTATGGAGCTTCAAGTCAACTAGTTCATTCTTGCACCCAGCCACTGATCAGAACATCTTCTGCCTCACGTGAGTTAGATGGCTGTCAGTCCCATTTTCATTTCACATCTTGGATTTCTCTTGAAACAGCTTTATTGAAAATGTTAAACACCAGAAACAATAAAAAAAGGAGTCCTGTGCAACTTTGCAGTACAACTGCCATACTATGGAGCAATTGTCACACTGCACCAGCTTTTGAAGTCACCTATCCAAGGAGGCATGAGGTCTGTCTAATAACCAACTTAGGCAATTTATCCATAAGGATACTGTAGTCATTGGTAGTGTACAACCATTTAAAGGTACAGGAAAATCTTTATGTTGGCAGATTTCATGACATACAGGTAGTCCTTGACTTACAAGCATTTGTTTAATGACTCTGCGAAGTTACAACATCACTAAAAAGTTAATTACAACCAGTCTTTGCACTTATGACTGCTGTAGCACGGTCATGTGGTCAAAACTCTTGTAAAAAAGCGCCAAACCAGCAGCAGTATTTAAGTGACAGTCAGGCGGCATCCCAGGCTCCCATGTGTGTGATCACCATTTGCAACCTTTCCAAAGGGCTTCTGACAAGCAAAATTAATAGTGGAAAGCCAGATTTATTTAACAACTGCATGATTCACTTAACAACTGCAGTGGTTCTTTTAACAATCATTGGGTGCAACTCATTTAACTGCCTTGAAGAAATTCTGGTCTTCATTGTGATTGTAAGTTGTGGGGTATCTGTATTAAGAATTTTCAGTGCAGAAGGGAACTTAAAAGTAGAAATGCACGAAACATTTCTGATTTGAAAATAGGGCATTATGACCTTACTTGACACTGTCCAGACAGTTGTTGGTACAACCCTGTAGCATTTCTGGCAAGATCAGGATGACTGCTGAAAACTAAAATTGCAATGTTTCCAATTTGAAATACCATTACTTAAAAGCCTATGATGATTAGCAATACCTGCCACTGACACAGCCGGATTGCTGCAGGCTTGAATACCGAAACAGGGGAATTAAAACCTTTTTATTGACATGTCTTTGTAAAGGTACAGGCAGAGGTGTCTCTCTTTGAAAGTCCATTGGGAGCTATTTATGCTCTTTGGGAGCTATTTGTGCAATAGCAAAAAGTCTCTGATGAAGGTCACTGGCAGCATTTCCAGTCACACTTGAATGCATTTTTGTAATTTTTCTGTCACTGTTGTATATTTTTTTAAATATATATATATATATATACTTTCATTTTTTCAGGCTGAGAACCCATGTGTTCTAGCAATTATTCCATCTGCATGGATCTGTTCTCTGTTCCATCCAGGGAAAAATTATTCTACCAATTATCTTTGAATGATTATTTTAATGTCAGATAGTTGGCTTTCAATGGTGATTCCATGTCATTTATTAATGCATATGTAATCCTGAATATTCTGAAGACATTTTTTAACCATATGTGGGCAAAGCCTAGTTTATAATGGTGTATTTTCATTATGGAGAGCCTCTGAGAAGAAATGTGCTTTTAGGTATTTAGAAGAACCTTTAAGGAATAAACTTTTGTGTTTTTGTAAACAATTACAGCAATTTACTGCTTTACCTCAATTTCTTTTGGTAATAGAAATCTCTCCCTCTACTCCTGTCTGGTCAATTACCACCAACTTTCTCAGGGGAAAGATAATTCTGTTGTTGCCAATTATTTCAAAGAAACAAATTTCCGTGTTATAGCTAGTAGTCATCTTTGTGTCACTATCTGTGCCATTCAACCATAAACGTCTGTTATATTCCCAAGGGATTTCTGTGGAAGTCATCTTCTGTTGCAGATGGATCAGATCAAACCATTTGGGCAGACAAACAGAGAGATGGGAACCCCCTATCTCACACTCTCCAGCCTCACTTTCCGGTACAACGGCACAAAAATAATGTCAGGGAGTAAGATTCTAGAAGTGGTGCTTTTGGTATTCTGCGTGTGACACAGCAAAGGATTCCTAGGCATTCCTCTTGGATCTCACATGCTGCTGCTGGTGATCTCACCTCACTGCTTGTGTTGCTTATGCAAGCTGAATGAGCCTGGCAACAAAATGAAAACAACATCCTCACTCTTTAATCACAAATACATATTAAAGCAAGAACTTTATCAGGCCAAGGTAGAGTTGTAAAATAATCCCAAGAGTCTTTACTACATTTAGGTGACTAAATTGCTTTAAAAGCTTCTCCCCACCCAAACAAAGAAGATGACCTGGGAAGAGGAATAGAATTATTGGGGTTGGTATGCAAAAGTTAAACCACAGTCCTTTTCCTAAAAGGGGGTGGGGTGGGGGGGAAGGCAGGAGCAGAATTCTTCCTTCTTTGGAAGCCATATTTATCACACTTTGTTTGGGGACCAGGCATCCTACCTTAGAGTTGGTTCAGGCAAGATGATTTGAGAGGACTGTCTGATGACTCTTATGTAGAAATGAGCTATGACCTAATACTGCAGACAGGATGCCACATCCTTACCTCCATCCACGTCTTAATTCAGCTTCCCACCCCCCCGCCCCCCAGTCCGATCCTTTCTTCCATGTCAGTTGAGTTCACATATTCACCCACCTCTCTCAACAGATGTTGGTGAAATAAATCAATAAATCAAGCCACCTAACATTTGCCATCCTACAATGATCGGGGTCAAGTACTCTGCACATGCTCAAGGTTACTTTTTGCTGCCTTCAGCAGACATTGAAGCGAAACCCGGAGACAAATGAAACCGCGCCCTATTTACGGGCTGGAGCCGTGGAGAATTTGCCCAAACCTCCTCCCACCCCCCCCCCACCCCAGGCTTTGCGTAGAGACAGAGGTCGCTGGGCACGCGGAGCTTTCCAGGCTGGACCATGGCGGGGGGGGGGGAATTGGAGCGGGCTCTGGCGGCGGCAGCGGGGCGTGGACTCCCCAGCGGGTCCACCGGTTCCATCAAGAACGGGATTCGCTGGAAGAGGCGGCGACAGCAGGCGGGACGGCCCCGAAAACGCCCCCGCCCCCGGCCTCGAGGAGGGGGCGGAGTCGATCGGCGAGAAGGGGCTCCCCGATCGACGGTTCTCAGCCGCTGCCAGGCCGGCTAGAGCGCTAAGCTTAGCAGCCGCCAGCCGGGGAGCCCTGCCTATGGCGCAGCGCCTCGCCCTCGCCGAGCAGCCGCGCGCCCTCCGGGCAACAGCACTCGGAAGCGGTTCGGCGTGAGCGGCTCGGCTCGTTCCCTGACGGCCGAGAAGGCTGCCCGGGCTTCTTGCCTCGCTCGGGGAGCCGGCGCCGGGCATCCTTTCGTGGCGCTCTGCACCGCGCCGTCCGTGGAGATGCTGCCGCCGAAGAGGGGCCAAGCTTGGCGGCGCAGGAAGGGGCTGCGCGCGGGGCAGCTGTGCCTCCTGGCCTCGCTGCTGGGGCTCCTGCTGCTCGCGTGCGCCCGGGCGGGCCAGCGGGCTGGCCGCTCAGACGCCGCAGCCGGTGAGTGAGAAGAAGCGGGGAGTGGGGAGGAAGTGGACCTGCGGGGTCGCGGAGCGGGGAGAAGAAGGGACTCCGGCGGCTGCGAAAGAAACCAACAAGCGGCCCGGGCGGCGTGGAGGTGCTCTGCTGCGGCCCTACCTGCCTGCGGGTTAGGTGACGGGGGCGGGGGGGAATCCCGCCTGGGGGCTTCTTCCCTCGTGAAGTGCCGCGCTTTCTGTCCTTCGGATGAAAGGAATCGAGCTGCTCGGGTTTCTGGGTTGGGTTCGGGTTCGGGGGTGGGTGGGGGGCTCGTCGTCGTCGTCGATTTGCGGGATCGTTCGCCCTTTTCCCAAAGCAAAGGGGTGGGGAGAGCTGTCCCTGCCTCCACAGTCTTTGGGGTGGTCCTCGGGTTCTTTCCTCCTCCGGCACCCTACCTGGCAGGTGCCATTCTATCACGACTCCGGTCTGCAGCCAGGGAACGGGCGTTGCGGGAGCCTTCACTTGTAGGCTGCAGGGTGCTCTGCTTGTAGGCTGCTCTGCTGGCCGAGTCGGGACCGGCGAGCGGGCTCCGCGGTTCTTCCTTTCCTTTCCCCGAAGTTCTCCTGTGCCAGCCCCATTGCCTGCTCCGGCTCCGTCACCGGTCCCAATAATGGGCTTTTTTTTCGCAGAAATATTCCCGGAAGGTCTTCCTGAAGAACAGCAGGAAAGAAGTGGTTTGAAGTTTCCACCTGATTCACTGTATTTGCCTAATACGTTTAATCACCAGCTGGCAAACCCTACTTTAACTTAGCATGTTGGGTGATCTCCATCCTGTGAGGGTTCAGTAAATTAAAAGAACCTAGGGAATTGGGCTGAATAAACTGTGTTTCAGTTAACCATCACCTGGGCTGGCCTTTTTGCTTTACTGGCTTCTACATTATCCCCACCTATAGAACTTCCTCCAATGACCTAAGGAACTACTGGGCTAAATGTTAAATGGAAAAGCTAGGATTTGGCTTGGATTCCTACAGTTGAAGGGCCTGTATGCACATCTCATTGTGGGATTGTAGCCAAACTGCATACATTACCAAACTGACCTTCATTCATCTTCTGATCTAATGCATGCTTTTAGAAGGCTGCAATATTTAAATTGCATTCTTGTACTCACTTTCTGGCTAGAAATATGCCTAGCTGAATTCAGTGGGCCTATTAAGAAGACATGTTTAAGCTTGTGCGGTTAATGAAATCAAATATTAAAAATATCTTTCCAGAGTGTCAATAATGTATCTTTCCTCCAAATAGTAGCTTATGCTCCATTCTTCGTAGCTGTCCCACGCCCATGCCACCTTGACTAGTAGAGAGGGGAGGAAGAAAATAATTTAGTGGGTTCAAGTAATTTCTTCCAGCTTGACAAGGAAAGAGGTAATTAGTTTGCCCTTCCTCAATATCATTAAGTTGAGTATTTATGAGCAAGCTGCAGTTTTTCAGGTTTTCTTGGCCTTGGATCGACAAGACTTATTTTTGTCTAACCTTCGCTAGAGAAACCATACAGACTGAAGTGGTACTGAGTAGCAGATAATAGAATAAATAAATAAGCATTTTTTAATTTGGAAAGCTCTATGAATAGTTTTATTGACATTTAATTGACTGATAAACTGATTCTTTAGTTAAAATGATAGAATGGATCAATTAATTCTTCACAAATGTACAACATTAAGCTTTTACCATTTCGTAACAATTATTCTTAGCATCTCTGCATTGAGCACATGCATTCCCTTGGATTTTTTTCAATGGGGCAGTTGATAATGATTCCCTATATGGGCAAGGTGATGGCAGAGAAGGTGTGTCTTTCTGTGTAGGTTCATGACAGAGGTGAGATTTGAACATTTCCATCCATTGCTTAGCTAGTCAACAAGGCTGTTCTTGTTCTACTGTTCTTCTGTTGTATTATTTTTTCAAGTTTAAAATTCCTCGGAACCATGATTTTCTGATGTTATTTCAACAAGCTGGATTTTACAGCCTCACTTGTCATTCTGGACTTTCATAGAAGAATCTGTAATTTCAAGTTGCTTGGCACCATTGTGACAGCCGATCAGCATTTTCAGGAATTACATGTATCTGTTCAACTACGGTTGCATAACTAGTGGAAAGGCTCTTCATTAGGTTTCTTTTGTAATCCCCCTATGGTGCTGGATTTTGTGAAGGGAAAAGCTGTGTACAATATATCACCTACCTCTGAACAAAGGAAAATCCATCTACTTATGTTTTATGTTTCATATCATGCATAAGATTCACTGAGTCACATACATAGCCCTGGGAAAGTGAATGGATAAACCTAAGTTAACACTTAAATTGTGAAGGGAGTGCGAAACTAAGCAAATGTATCAGAACGAGACTATTTGTCTTGCCCCTGCTAGTGTTACTGTATTCTCTGGAGTTCTTGTTTAACCATTGAGGAATGTGAGGGTGGTCTAGTATGACATAAACCTGACCTTGATTTGTGTCTTGGAGACCTTATGCCAAACTCTGTTACCTGAAGTAGAAAACATGAGAGATTTTTCCTCCTGTAGTACATATTCATAAAGCTTTGACCATGGGAATGCTTGGGTTAGATTATACTCCACTTACAAGTAGTCCTTGGGTAACAATCATTTGTTTATTCAGTGACCATTCAAAGTTATAACGGCTCTGAATGAAGCTGACTTATGATGAATCCTCACTGCTTTGGCTGTTATAGTGTCCCAGTTTTCAACATTCCCTGCCAACTTCCTAGAAACAAATCAATGGGAATGCTGGCAGGAACTCAGAAGTTGTGATCATGTCTTTACTTAATGACCAGTGTAGTCCTCATTTTACAATATTGTGTTTTCCCAAAAATACAGCCTATCACAAAGATAAGTCCTAGCTTGATTTTTATACATGCACCTAATATAAGCCCTACCCCCCCAAAAAAATAAGCCCTAATTAAGACCCCACCCATGGGTAAAAAATTAAGCTAGGGTGGGGATGGGTGGGTGGAGCTGCTCTGCTACTTACCTTCAGACAGTTGCAGCTAGGTCTCGCACATCCTGACACCTGCCTCGCCGGCCCATTTCTTCTGCAGCTGGCAAGGCCAGCAAGGCTTTCCTGAAGGCCTCTGCAGTCAATAACAGAGCTTCGGAGGTTTGTTATCGGCTGCAGGAAAATCTCTTCAGGAAAACCTTGCCAGCCTTACCAGCTGCAGAAGAAGAAGTTCATGAAGGCCTCTGACAGAGAAAAGGAGGCCAGGGGTGACATGTGCAAATAAGGTGAGTCAGTGGACAACATCCCCCCAAAATAAGACTGAATGCATTTTTGGGTGGCAAAAAAATGTAAGACAGGACCTTGTTTTTGGGAAAACGGGTAGGAACTGGGACTTAGCAATGTTGGACATATTATGTTGGTTATACTTTATGACTACATCAGTTAACAATGGAATTCTTGGTCCCGATTGTTGTCATAACCTAAGGACTGCATACACTATTCTAGTGCAGAGTAGCACTTTACCTGCAGGCTACCAGTAGACTTGGCACTCCAAAGAACACACAAGAGGCTCTGATGTCTTTTCAACGAAGCTGTACTGCTACCTGTGAAGGTGCTAATTCCTGGACAGTCCCATACTATTACTGCTTCAATATTAAGGGGTTCAGAGAAGGGGAGATGGAATCCTACCAACAAGGGCAGAGAAAGGAAAACTTCTTTCAGAGTTTTTTCGTGTGTGTGTGTGTGTGTGAGTGCATGTGTGCATGCCTTTCAGTGAGTCTTTACTCCCGGTATCTGCCTAGTGTCTGCAGTATCCTTGTCAAGATTTTTGGAAGTGATTTGCCATTACCTTCTTCCTTGAGCTCAGAGAAAATGAATTGTCCAAAATCACCCAACTGTGCCTAAGGTTAGACTAGAACTCATGATTTTCTAGCCTAATGCCTTAACCACTACACAAAACACTCCTGCTTGAGTAGCGGGTTGAACTAGAAGATTTTCAAGGTCCTTCCAACTCTGGTATTCTGTATTGCCTAAGCCTGAGAGAAAGTGATTGTCCCAAATTTATCTAGCAGGCTTTGTACCTAAGGTGGAACTAGAAGTCACAGTTCTAACCTGATGCCTTAACATTACAGCAAACTTATATGTGTGTGTGTGTGTGTGTGTGCGCGCGTGCGCGTGTGTGTGTGTATGGTATTCAGCCTTGTTCGGGTATTTTCCCAACAACTTTAAAAGCACAACTATAATGACGTGGGAAAATACCCGAACAAGACTGAATACCATACATATAAATACCCACGAAAACTTAAGAATATGTGTGTGTGTGTGTGTGTGTGTGTGTGTGTGTGTATTTCCCATGTAAGATTGAGAGCATCTTGGCAACGTTTCGACAAGGTCCCACTCACCATCTTCAGGCTGGTGCTTTCAGCTTCATGCTTGTGCAAGCAAAGCTTTGCTTGCACAAGCACGAAGCCGAAAGCACCAGCCTGAAGATGACGAGTGGGACCTCGTCGAAACGTTGCCAAGATGCTCTCAATCTTACACAGAAAAAGACCTGAACATGCCAAGACCTGCATACCTGTACCCATGAAAATCTACGAATGTGTGTGTGTGTGTGTGTGTGTGTGTGTGTGTGTAAATATATATACACACACACACACACACACACACACACACACATATATACATTGCTCAAAAAAATAAAGGGAACACTTAAACAACACAATGTAACTCCAAGTCAATCACTCTTCTGTGAAATCAAACTGCCCACATAGGTAGCAACACTGATTGACAATCAATTTCACATACTGTTGTACAAATGGAATACACAACAGATGGAAAGCATAGGCAGTTAGCAAGACATCCCCACTGTGGTGGTGACCACAGACCACTTCTCAGTTCCTATGCTTTCTGGCTGATGGTTTGGTCACTTTTGAATGCTGGCGGTGCTTTCACTCTAGTGGTAGCATGAGGCGGAGTCTACAACCCACACAAGTGGCTCAGGTAGTGCAGCTCATCCAGGATGGCACATCGATGTGAACTGTGGCAAGAAGGTTTGCTGTGTCTGTCAGCATAGTGTCCAGAGCATGTAGGCACTACCAGGAGACAGGCCAGTACATCAGGAGACGTGGAGGAGGCCGTAGGAGGGCAACAACCCAGCATCAGGACCGCTACCTCCACCTTTGTGCAAGGAGGGACAGGAGGAGCACTGCCAGAGTCCTGCAAAATGACCTCCAGTGGGCCACAAATGTGCATGTGGCTTCTCAAACGGTCAGAAACAGACTCCATGGGAGTGGTATGAGGGCCCGACGTCCACAGGTGGAGGTTGTGCTGACAGCCCAACACCGTGCAGGACGTTTGGCATTTGCCAGAGAACATCAAGATTGGCAAATTAGCCACTGGCACCCTGTGCTCTTCACAGATGAAAGCAGGTTCACACTGAGCACATGTGACAGACGTGACAGGGTCTGGAGACGCCATGGAGAACATTCTGCTGTCTGCAACATCCTCCAGCATGACCAGTTTGGCCGGTTTAGGTGGCCGCACAGCCCTCCATGTGTTCGCCAGAGGTAGCCTGACTGCCATTAGATACCGAGATGAGATCCTTAGACCCCTTGTGAGACCATATGCTGGTGCAGTTAGCCCTGGGTTCCTCCTAATGCAAGACAGTGCTAGACCTCACGTGGCTGGAGTATGTCAGCAGTTCCTGCAAGACAAAGGCATTGATGCTATGGACTGGCCGGCTCGTTCCCCAGACCTGAATCCAATTGAGCACATCTGGGACATCATGTCTCACTCCATCCACCAACGCCACGTTGCACCACGGACTGTCCAAGAGTTGGGGGATGCTTTAGTCCAAGTGTGGGAGGAGATCCCTCCGGAGACCATCTGCCACCTCATCAGGAGCATGCCCAGGCGTTGTAGGGAGGTCATACAGGCACGTGGAGGCCACACATACGACTGAGCCTCATTTTAACTTGTTTTAAGGACATTACATCAAAGTTGGATCAGCCTGTAGTGTTTTTTTCCACTTTAATTTTGAGTCTAACTCCAAATCCAGGCCCCCATGGGTTGCTATTGATAATTTTTGTGTGATTTTGTTGTCAGCACATTCAACTAAGTAATGAACGAAGTATTTAATAAGAATATTTCATTCATTCAGATCTAGGATGTCTTATTTTTGTGTTCCCTTTATTTTTTGAGCAGTGTATATGCATGGTATCATGCCAATAAATACAGGCAGGTATCGACCAGTGAACCAGACATTGTGATAGTAGACAAAGACGGAAGGACAGCAGTGGTGATAGAGGTAGTGGTGCCAAGTGACAGCAACATTAGGTAGAAGGAACATGAGAAGTTGGAGAAGTAGCAGGGCCTGAAGGAGGAACTAGAGACAATGTGGAATATAAAAGTAGTCCCAGTGGTTGTGGCTATGACTCCTAAACTGAAGAGTGGATCCAGCAGACTCAGGAACAGCATCAGAGCCCTCTGTCAAGAAGAGAGCAGTGCAAAGGACAGCTTAGATCAGGGGTGTCAAACTCAAGGCCTGCCAGTTAGATTCATCTTGTGAGGTACTTAGATCTGGTCGGTGGGGTTACCCTGGAAACAGCAAAGGACTGTTCCCTCCTCTATCAGGCTTTTCTACTTTTCCAGGGAAAATACATGGAAAAGTCCAGTTGGAGGATAAGCCCACTTTGGGTTAGGGTTAAGTCCCCAAGAACTCGTAGAGCAAAATCGACGTTTCCAATGAATTTGCAGCGCATTGGTATGCTTAGGAGGGTTGTTCCCTTCTCTATCAGGCTTTTCTACTTTTCCAGGGAAAATACATGGAAAATTCCCTTTGGAGGATAAACCCAGTTAGGGTTAGGGTTACGTCCCCATGAACTCTCTGAGCAAAACCGATGTTTCCAATGAATTTGCAGCGCATTTGTATTCTTAGGAGCGTTGTTCGCTTCTCTATTAGGGTTTTCTACTTTTCCAGGGAAAATACATGGAAAAATCCCATTAGAGTATAAACCCACTTAGGGTTAGGGTTATGTCCCCATGAACTTGTAGAGCAAAATCGATGTTTCCAATGAATTTGCAGCGCACTGGTATGCTTAGGAGGGTTGTTCCCTTCTCTATCAGGCTTTTCTACTTTTCCAGGGAAAATACATGGAAAAATCGCTTCGGAGGATAAACCCACAGGGTTAGGGTTACGTCCCAATGAACTCGTAGAGCAAAATCGATGTTTCCAATGAATTTGCAGCGCATTGGTATGCTTAGGACAGTTGTTCCCTTCTCTATTAGTCTTTTCTACATTTCCAGGGAGAATACATGGAAAATTCCCATTGGAGGTTAAACCCAGGTAGGGTTAGGGTTACGTCCCCATGAACTCGTAGAGCAAAATCGATGTTTCCAATGAATTTGCAGCACATTGGTATGCTGAGGAGAGTTGTTCGCTTCTCTATTAGTCTTTTCTGCTTTTCCAGGGAAAATACATGGAAAAATCCCATTGGAGGTTAAACCCAGTTAGGGTTAGGGTTACATCCCTATGAACTTGTAGAGCAAAATCGATGTTTCCAATGAATTTGCAGTGCATTTGTATACTTAGGAGCCTTGTTCCCTTCTCTATTAGGGTTTTCTACTTTTCCAGGGAAAATACATGGAAAAATCCCATTAGAGTATAAACCCACTTAGGATTAGGGTTACGTCCCCATGAACTCGTAGAGCAAAATTGATGTTTCCAATGAATTTGCAGCGCATTGGTATGCTTAGGAGAGTTGTTCCCTTCTCTATTAGGGTTTTCTACTTTTCCAGGGAAAATTCATGGAAAAATGCCATTGGAGTATAAACCCACTTAGGGTTAGGGTTACTTCCCCATGAACTCGTAGAGCAAAATCGATGTTTCCAATGAATTTGCAGCGCATTTGTATGCTTAGGTTACATCCCCATGAACTTGTAGAGCAAAATCGATGTTTCCAATAAATTTACAGCGCGTTTGTATGCTTAGGAGCGTTGTTCACTTCTCTATTAGGGTTTTCCACTTTTCCAGGGAAAATTCATGGAAAAATCCCATTGGAGGTTAAACCCAGTTAGGGTTAGGGTTACATCCCTATGAACTTGTAGAGCAAAATCCATGTTTCCAATGAATTTGCAGCGCATTTGTATGCTTAGGAGCCTTGTTCCCTTCTCTATTAGGGTTTTCTACTTTTCCAGGGAAAATACATGGAAAAATCGCATTAGAGTATAAACCCACTTAGGGTTAGGGTTACGTCCCCATGAACTCGTAGAGCAAAATCGATGTTTCCAATGAATTTTTCAGCGCATTGGTATGCTTAGGAGGGTTGTTCCCTCCTCTATCAGGCTTTTCTACTTTTCCAGGGAAAATACATGGAAAAGTCCCGTTGGAGGATAAGCCCACTTAGGGTTAGGGTTAAGTCCCCATGAACTCGTAGAGCAAAATCGACGTTTCTAATGAATTTGCAGCGCATTGGTATGCTTAGGAGGGTTGTTCCCTTCTCTATCAGGCTTTTTTACTTTTCCAGGGAAAATACATGGAAAAATCCTATTGGAGTATAAACCCACTTAGGGTTAGGGTTATGTCCCCATGAACTCGTAGAGCAAAATCGATGTTTCCAATGAATTTGCAGCGCATTTGTATGCTTAGGAGCCTTGTTCGCTTCTCTATTAGGGTTTTCTACTTTTCCAGGGAAAATACATGGAAAAATCCCATTAGAGTATAAACCCACTTAGGGTTAGGGTTACGTCCCCATGAACTTGTAGAGCAAAATCGATGTTTCCAATGAATTTGCAGCGCATTGGTATGCTTAGGAGAGTTGTTCCCTTCTCTATTACTCTTTTCTACTTTTCCAGGGAAAATACATGGAAAAGTCCCTTTGGAGGATAAACCCAATTAGGGTTAGGGTTACGTCCCCATGAACTCGTAGAGCAAAATCGATTTTTCCAATGAATTTTCAGCGCGTTGGTATGCTTAGGAGAGTTGTTCCCTTCTCTAGTAGTCTTTTCTACTTTTCCAGGGAAAATACATGGAAAAATCCCATTGGAGGTTAAACCCAGTTAGGGTTAGGGTTACGTCCCCATGAACTCGTAGAGCAAAATTGATGTTTCCAATGAATTTGCAGCGCATTGGTATGCTTAGGAGAGTTGTTCCCTTCTCTATTAGGGTTTTCTACTTTTCCAGGGAAAATTCATGGAAAAATGCCATTGGAGTATAAACCCACTTAGGGTTAGGGTTACTTCCCCATGAACTCGTAGAGCAAAATCGCTGTTTCCAATGAATTTGCAGCGCATTTGTATGCTTAGGTTACATCCCCATGAACTTGTAGAGCAAAATCGATGTTTCCAATAAATTTACAGCGCATTTGTATGCTTAGGAGCGTTGTTCACTTCTCTATTAGGGTTTTCCACTTTTCCAGGGAAAATTCATGGAAAAATCCCATTGGAGGTTAAACCCAGTTAGGGTTAGGGTTACATCCCTATGAACTTGTAGAGCAAAATCCATGTTTCCAATGAATTTGCAGCGCATTTGTATGCTTAGGAGCCTTGTTCCCTTCTCTATTAGGGTTTTCTACTTTTCCAGGGAAAATACATGGAAAAATCCCATTAGAGTATAAACCCACTTAGGGTTAGGGTTACGTCCCCATGAACTCGTAGAGCAAAATCGATGTTTCCAATGAATTTGCAGCGCATTGGTATGCTTAGGAGAGTTGTTCCCTCCTCTATTACTCTTTTCTACTTTTCCAGGGAAAATACATGGAAAAGTCCCTTTGGATGATAAACCCAATTAGGGTTAGGTTACGCCCCATGAACTCGTAGAGCAAAATCGATTTTTCCAATGAATTTTCAGCGCATTGGTATGCTTAGGAGAGTTGTTCCCTTCTCTAGTAGTCTTTTCTACTTTTCCAGGGAAAATACATGGAAAAACCCATTGGAGGTTAAACCCAGTTAGGGTTAGGGTTACGTCCCCATGAACTCGTAGAGCAAAATTGATGTTTCCAATGAATTTGCAGCGCATTTGTATGCTTAGGAGCCTTGTTCCATTCTCTATTAGGGTTTTCTACTTTTCCAGGGAAAATACATGGAAAAGTCCCATTGGAGGATAAACCCACTTAGGGTTAGGGTTACGTCCCCATGAACTCGTAGAGCAAAATCGATGTTTCAAATGAATTTGCAGCCCATTGGTATGCTTAGGAGAGTTGTTCCCTTCTCTATTAGTCTTTTCTACTTTTCCAGGGAAAATACATGGAAAAGTCCCTTTGGAGGATAAACCCAGTTAGGGTTAGGGTTATGTCCCCATGAACTCTCTTAGCAAAACCGATCTTTCCAATGAATTTTCAGCGCATTGGTATGCTTAGGAGGGTTGTTCCCTTCTCTATCAGGCTTTTCTACTTTTCCAGGGAAAATACATGGAAAAATCCTATTGTAGTATAAACCCACTTAGAGTTAGGGTTACGTCCCCATGAACTCGTATAGCAAAATTGATGTTTCCAATAAATTTGCCGCGCATTTGTATGCTTAGGAGAGTTGTTCCCTTCTCTATTAGGGTTTTCCACTTTTCCAGGGAAAATTCATGGAAAAATCCCATTGGAGGTTAAACCCAGTTAGGGTTAGGGTTACATCCCTATGAACTTGTAGAGCAAAATCCATGTTTCCAATGAATTTGCAGTGCATTTGTATGCTTAGGAGCCTTGTTCCCTTCTCTATTAGGGTTTTCTACTTTTCCAGGGAAAATACATGGAAAAATCGCATTAGAGTATTAACCCACTTAGGGTTAGGGTTACGTCCCCATGAACTCTCTGAGCAAAACCGATGTTTCCAATGAATTTGCAGCGCATTTGTATGCTTAGGAGCCTTGTTCCCTCCTCTATCAGGCTTTTCTACTTTTCCAGGGAAAATACATAGAAAAGTCCCGTTGGAGGATAAGCCCACTTTGGGTTAGGGTTAAGTCCCCATGAACTCGTAGAGCAAAATCAACGTTTCCAATGAATTTGCAGCGGTTGGTATGCTTAGGAGGGTTGTTCCCTTCTCTATCAGGCTTTTCTACTTTTCCATGGAAAATACATGGAAAAGTCCCTTTGGAGGATAAACCCACTTAGGGTTAGGGTTATGTCCCCATGAACTCGTAGAGCAAAATCGATGTTTCCAATGAATTTGCAGCGCATTTATATGCTTAGGAGAGTTGTTCCCTTCTCTAGTAGTCTTCTCTACTTTTTCAGGGAAAATACATGGAAAAATCCCATTAGAGTATAAACCCACTTAGGGTTAGGGTTACGTCCCCATGAACTCGTAGAGCAAAATCGATGTTTCCAATGAATTTGCAGCGCATTTGTATGCTTAGGAACCTTGTTCCCTTCTCTATTAGGGTTTTCTACTTTTCCAGGGAAAATAAATGGAAAAGTCCCTCTGGAGGTTAAACCCAGTTAGGGTTAGGGTTACATCCCTATGAACTTGTAGAGCAAAATCGATGTTTCCAATGAATTTGCAGCGCATTTGTATGCTTAGGAGCGTTGTTCGCTTCTCTATTAGGGTTTTCTAGTTTTCCAGGGAAAATACATGGAAAAATCCCATTAGAGTATCAACCCACCTAGGGTTAGGTTACGTCCCCATGAACTTGTAGAGCAAAACCGATGTTTCCAATGAATGTGCAGCGCATTGGTATGCTTAGGAGGGTTGTTCCCTTCTCTATCAGGCTTTTCTACTTTTCCAGGGAAAATAAATGGAAAAGTCCCTTTGGAGGATAAACCCAGTTATGGTTAGGGTTACGTCCCCATGAACTCTCTGAGCAAAACCGATGTTTCCAATGAATTTGCAGCGCATTGGTATGCTTAGGAGGGTTGTTCCCTTCTCTATCAGGCTTTTCTACTTTTCCAGGGAAAATACATGGAAAAGTCCTTTGGAGGATAAACCCAGTTAGGGTTAGGGTGACGTCCCCATGAACTCTCTGAGCAAAACCGATGTTTCCAATGAATTTGCAGCGCATTGGTATGCTTAGGAGGGTTGTTCCCTTCTCTATCAGGCTTTTCTACTTTTCCAGGAATATACATGGAAAAATCCTATTGTACTATAAACCCACTTAGGGTTAGGGTTACGTCCCCATGAACTCGTAGAGCAAAATCGAGGTTTCCAATGAATTTGCAGCGCAATTGTATGCTAAGGAGCCTTGTTCGCTTCTCTATTAGGGTTTTCTACTTTTCCAGGGAAAATACATGGAAAAATCCCATTAGAGTATAAACGCACTTAGGGTTAGGGTTACGTCCCCATGAACTCGAAGAGCAAAATCGATGTTTCCAATGAATTTTTCAGCGCATTGGTATGCTTAGGAGGGTTGTTCCCTCCTCTATCAGGCTTTTCTACTTTTCCAGGGAAAATTCATGGAAAAATCCCATTGGAGGTTAAACCCAATTAGGGTTAGGGTTACGTCCCCATGAACTCGTAGAGCAAAATGGATGTTTCTAATGAATTTGCAGCGCATTGGTATGCTTAGGAGAGTTGTTCCCTTCTCTATTACTCTTTTCTACTTTTCCAGGGAAAATACATGGAAAAGTCCCTTTGGAGGATAAACCGAATTAGGGTTAGGGTTACGTCCCCATGAACTCGTAGAGCAAAATCGATGTTTCCAATGAATTTGCAGCGCATTGGTATGCTTAGGAGGGTTGTTCCCTTCTCTATCAGGCTTTTCTACTTTTCCAGGGAATATACATGGAAAAATCCTATTGTAGTATAAACCCACTTAGGGTTAGGGTTACGTCCCCATGAACACGTAGAGCAAAATTGATATTTCCAATGAATTTGCAGCACATTTGTATTCTTAGGAGCGTTGTTCGCTTCTCTATTAGGGTTTTCTACTTTTCCAGGGAAAATACATGGAAAAATCCCATTGGAAGTTAAACCCAGTTAGGGTTAGGGTTACATCCCTATGAACTTGTAGAGCAAAATCGATGTTTCCAATGAATTTGCAGTGCATTTGTATACTTAGGAGCGTTGTTCGCTTCTCTATTAGGGTTTTCTACTTTTCCAGGGAAAATACATGGAAAAATCCCATTGGAGGTTAAACCCAGTTAGGGTTAGGGTTACATCCCTATGAACTCTCTGAGCAAAACCGATGTTTCCAATGAATTTGAAGCGCATTGGTATGCTTAGGAGGGTTGTTCCTTCTCTATCAGGCTTTTCTACTTTTCCAGGAAAATACATGGAAAAATCCTATTGGAGTATAAACCCACTTAGGGTTAAGGTTATGTCCCCATGATCTTGTAGAGCAAAATTGATGTTTCCAATGAATTTGCAGCGAATTTATATGCTTAGGAGAGTTGTTCCCTTCTCTACTAGTCTTTTCTACTTTTCCAGTGAAAATACATGGAAAAATCCCATTAGAGTATAAACCCACTAAGGGTTAGGGTTACGTCCCCATGAACTCGTGAGAGCAAAATCGATGTTTCCAATGAATTTGCAGCGCATTGGTATGCTTAGGAGAGTAGTTACCTTCTCTATTAGTCTTTTCTCCTTTTCCAGGGAAAATACATGGAAAAATTCCATTGGAGGTTAAACCCAGTTAGGGTTAGGGTTACGTCCCCATGAACTCTCTGAGCAAAACCGATGTTTCCAATGAATTTGCAGCGCATTGGTATGCTTAGGAGGGTTGTTCCCTTCTTTCAGACTTTTCTACTTTTCCAGGGAATATACATGGAAAAATCCTATTGTAGTATAAACCCACTTAGGATTAGGGTTACGTCCCCATGAACTCGTAGAGCAAAATTGATGTTTCCAATGAATTTGAAGCGCATTTGTATGCTTAGGAGCCTTGTTCCCTTCTCTATCAGGCTTTTCTATTTTTCCAGGGAATATACATGGAAAAATCCTATTGTAGTATAAACCCACTTAGGGTTAGGGTTACGTCCCCATGAAATCGTAGAGCAAAATTGATGTTTCCAATGAATTTGCAGCACATTTGTATTCTTAGGAGCGTTGTTCGCTTCTCTATTAGGGTTTTCTACTTTTCCAGGGAAAATATATGGAAAAATCCCATTAGAGTATAAACCCACTTAGGGTTAGGGTTACGTCCCCATGAACTTGTAGAGCAAAATCGATGTTTCCAATGAATTTGCAGCGCACTGGTATGCTTAGGAGGGTTGTTCCCTTCTCTATCAGGCTTTTCTACTTTTCCAGGGAAAATACATGGAAAAATCCCATTGGAGGTTAAACCCAGTTAGGGTTAGGTTACCTACCCATGAACTTGTAGAGCAAAATCGATGTTTCAATGAATTTGCAGCGCATTTGTATGCTTAGGAGCGTTGTTCCCTTCTCTATTAGTCTTTTCTACTTTTCCAGGGAAAATACATGAAAAAGTCCCTTTGGAGGATAAACACAGTTAGGGTTAGGTTACGTCCCCATGAACTCTCTGAGCAAAACCGATATTTCCAATGAATTTTCAGCGCATTTGTATTCTTTGGAGCGTTGTTCGCTTTCTCTATTAGGGTTTTCTACTTTTCCAGGGAAAATACATGGAAAAATCCCATTAGAGGATAAACCCAATTAGGGTTAGGGTTACGTCCCCATGAACTCGTAGAGCAAAAACGATGTTTCCAATGAATTTGCAGCGCATTGGTATGCTTAGGAGGGTTGGTCCCTCCTCTATCAGGCTTTTCTACTTTTCCAGGGAAAATACATGGAAAAGTCCCTTTGGAGGTTAAACCCAGTTAGGGTGAGGGTTACGTCCCCATGAACTCGTAGAGCAAAATCGATGTTTCCAATGAATTTGCAGCGCATTGGTATGCTTAGGAGGGTTGTTCCCTTCTCTATCAGGCTTTTCTACTTTTCCATGGAAAATACATGGAAAAGTCCCTTTGGAGGATAAACCCACTTAGGGTTAGGGTTATGTCCCCATGAACTCGTAGAGCAAAATCGATGTTTCCAATGAATTTGCAGCGCATTTATATGCTTAGGAGAGTTGTTCCCTTCTCTACTAGTCTTTTCTACTTTTCCAGGGAAAATACATGGAAAAATCCCATTAGAGTATAAACCCACTTAGGGTTAGGGTTACGTCCCCATGAACTCGTAGAGCAAAATCGATGTTTCCAATGAATTTGCAGCGCTTTTGTATGCTTAGGAGCCTTGTTCCCTTCTCTATTAGGGTTTTCTACTTTTCCAGGGAAAATAAATGGAAAAGTCCCTTTGGAGGTTAAACTCAGTTAGGGTGAGGGTTACATCCCTATGAACTTGTAGAGCAAAATCGATGTTTCCAATGAATTTGCAGCGCATTTGTATGCTTAGGAGCGTTGTTCGCTTCTCTATTAGGGTTTTCTACTTTTCCAGGGAAAATACATGGAAAAATCCCATTAGAGTATAAACCCACCTAGGGTTAGGGTTACGTCCCCATGAACTTGTAGAGCAAAACCGATGTTTCCAATGAATGTGCAGCGCATTGGTATGCTTAGGAGGGTTGTTCCCTTCTCTATCAGGCTTTTCTACTTTTCCAGGGAAAATAAATGGAAAAGTCCCTTTGGAGGATAAACCCAGTTATGGTTAGGGTTACGTCCCCATGAACTCTCTGAGCAAAACCGATGTTTCCAATGAATTTGCAGCGCATTGGTATGCTTAGGAGGGTTGTTCCCTTCTCTATCAGGCTTTTCTACTTTTCCAGGGAAAATACATGGAAAAGTCCCTTTGGAGGATAAACCCAGTTAGGGTTAGGGTGACGTCCCCATGAACTCTCTGAGCAAAACCGATGTTTCCAATGAATTTGCAGCGCATTGGTATGCTTAGGAGGGTTGTTCCCTTCTCTATCAGGCTTTTCTACTTTTCCAGGGAATATACATGGAAAAATCCTATTGTACTATAAACCCACTTAGGGTTAGGGTTACGTCCCCATGAACTCGTAGAGCAAAATCGAGGTTTCCAATGAATTTGCAGCGCAATTGTATGCTAAGGAGCCTTGTTCGCTTCTCTATTAGGGTTTTCTACTTTTCCAGGGAAAATACATGGAAAAATCCCATTAGAGTATAAACGCACTTAGGGTTAGGGTTACGTCCCCATGAACTCGAAGAGCAAAATCGATGTTTCCAATGAATTTTTCAGCGCATTGGTATGCTTAGGAGGGTTGTTCCCTCCTCTATCAGGCTTTTCTACTTTTCCAGGAAAATTCATGGAAAAATCCCATTGGAGGTTAAACCCAATTAGGGTTAGGGTTACGTCCCCATGAACTCGTAGAGCAAAATGGATGTTTCTAATGAATTTGCAGCGCATTGGTATGCTTAGGAGAGTTGTTCCTTCTCTATCAGGCTTTTCTACTTTTCCAGGGAATATACATGGAAAAATCCTATTGTAGTATAAACCCACTTAGGGTTAGGGTTACGTCCCCATGAACACGTAGAGCAAAATAGATATTTCCAATGAATTTGCAGCACATTTGTATTCTTAGGAGCGTTGTTCGCTTCTCTATTAGGGTTTTCTACTTTTCCAGGGAAAATACATGGAAAAATCCCATTGGAAGTTAAACCCAGTTAGGGTTAGGGTTACATCCCTATGAACTTGTAGAGCAAAATCGATGTTTCCAATGAATTTGCAGTGCATTTGTATACTTAGGAGCGTTGTTCGCTTCTCTATTAGGGTTTTCTACTTTTCCAGGGAAAATACATGGAAAAATCCCATTGGAGGTTAAACCCAGTTAGGGTTAGGGTTACATCCCTATGAACTCTCTGAGCAAAACCGATGTTTCCAATGAATTTGAAGCGCATTGGTATGCTTAGGAGGGTTGTTCCCTTCTCTATCAGGCTTTTCTACTTTTCCAGGGAAAATACATGGAAAAATCCTATTGGAGTATAAACCCACTTAGGGTTAGGGTTATGTCCCCATGATCTTGTAGAGCAAAATTGATGTTTCCAATGAATTTGCAGCGAATTTATATGCTTAGGAGAGTTGTTCCCTTCTCTACTAGTCTTTTCTACTTTTCCAGTGAAAATACATGGAAAAATCCCATTAGAGTATAAACCCACTAAGGGTTAGGGTTACGTCCCCATGAACTCGTAGAGCAAAATCGATGTTTCCAATGAATTTGCAGCGCATTGGTATGCTTAGGAGAGTAGTTACCTTCTCTATTAGTCTTTTCTCCTTTTCCAGGGAAAATACATGGAAAAATCCCATTGGAGGTTAAACCCAGTTAGGGTTAGGGTTACGTCCCCATGAACTCTCTGAGCAAAACCGATGTTTCCAATGAATTTGCAGCGCATTGGTATGCTTAGGAGGGTTGTTCCCTTCTCTTTCAGACTTTTCTACTTTTCCAGGGAATATACATGGAAAAATCTATTGTAGTATAAACCCACTTAGGATTAGGGTTACGTCCCCATGAACTCGTAGAGCAAAATTGATGTTTCCAATGAATTTGAAGCGCATTTGTATGCTTAGGAGCCTTGTTCCCTTCTCTATCAGGCTTTTCTATTTTCCAGGGAATATACATGGAAAAATCCTATTGTAGTATAAACCCACTTAGGGTTAGGGTTACGTCCCATGAAATCGTAGAGCAAAATTGATGTTTCCAATGAATTTGCAGCACATTTGTATTCTTAGGAGCGTTGTTCGCTTCTCTATTAGGGTTTTCTACTTTTCCAGGGAAAATATATGGAAAAATCCCATTAGAGTATAAACCCACTTAGGGTTAGGGTTACGTCCCCATGAACTTGTAGAGCAAAATCGATGTTTCCAATGAATTTGCAGCGCACTGGTATGCTTAGGAGGGTTGTTCCTTCTCTATCAGGCTTTTCTACTTTTCCAGGGAAAATACATGGAAAAATCCCATTGGAGGTTAAACCCAGTTAGGGTTAGGGTTACCTACCCATGAACTTGTAGAGCAAAATCGATGTTTCCAATGAATTTGCAGCGCATTTGTATGCTTAGGAGCGTTGTTCCCTTCTCTATTAGTCTTTTCTACTTTTCCAGGGAAAATACATGAAAAAGTCCCTTTGGAGGATAAACACAGTTAGGGTTAGGGTTACGTCCCCATGAACTCTCTGAGCAAAACCGATATTTCCAATGAATTTTCAGCGCATTTGTATTCTTTGGAGCGTTGTTCGCTTCTCTATTAGGGTTTTCTACTTTTCCAGGGAAAATACATGGAAAAATCCCATTAGAGGATAAACCCAATTAGGATTAGGGTTACGTCCCCATGAACTCGTAGAGCAAAAACGATGTTTCCAATGAATTTGCAGCGCATTGGTATGCTTAGGAGGGTTGGTCCCTCCTCTATCAGGCTTTTCTACTTTTCCAGGGAAAATACATGGAAAAGTCCCTTTGGAGGTTAAACCCAGTTAGGGTTAGGGTTACGTCCCCATGAACTCGTAGAGCAAAATCGATGTTTCCAATGAATTTGCAGCGCATTGGTATGCTTAGGAGGGTTGTTCCCTCCTCTATCAGGCTTTTCTACTTTTCCAGGGAAAATACATGGAAAAGTCCCTTTGGAGGATAAGCCCACTTAGGGTTAGGGTTAAGTCCCCATGAACTCGTAGAGCAAAATCGATGTTTCCAATGAATTTGCAGCGCATTGGTATGCTTAGGAGGGTTGTTCCCTTCTCTATCAGGCTTTTCTACTTTTCCAGGGAAAATACATGGAAAAGTCCTTTGGAGGATAAACCCAGTTAGGGTTAGGGTTACGTCCCCATGAACTCTCTGACCAAAACCGATGTTTCCAATGAATTTGTAGCGCATTGGAATGGTTAGGAAGGTTGTTCCCTTCTCTATTAGGGTTTTCTACTTTTCCAGGGAAAATTCATGGAAAAATGCAATTGGAGTATAAACCCACTTAGGGTTAGGGTTATGTCCCCATGAACTCGTAGAGCAAAATCGATGTTTCCAATGAATTTGCAGCGCATTTGTATGCTTAGGAGCCTTGTTCGGTTTTCTATTAGGGTTTTCTACTTTTCCAGGAAAATACATGGAAAAATCCCATTAGAGTATAAACCCACTTAGGGTTAGGGTTACGTCCCCATGAACTCGTAGAGCAAAAATCGATGTTTCCAATGAATTTGCAGCGCATTTGTATGCTTAGGAGAGTTGTTCCCTTCTCTATTAGGGTTTTCCACGTTTCCAGGGAAAATTCATGGAAAAATGCCATTGGAGGATAAACCCAGTTAGGGTTAGGGTTACGTCCCCATGAACTCTCTGAGCAAAACCGATGTTTCCAATGAATTTGCAGCGCATTGGTATGCTTAGGAGGGTTGTTCCCTTCTCTATCAGGCTTTTCTACTTTTCCAGGGAAAAAACATGGAAAAATCCTATTGTAGTATAAACCCACTTAGGGTTAGGGTTACGTTCCTATGAACTTGTAGAGCAAAATCCATGTTTCCAATGAATTTGCAGCGCATTTGTATGCTTAGGAGCCTTGTTCCCTTCTCTATTAGGGTTTTCTCCTTTTCCAGGGAAAATACTTGGAAAAATCGCATTAGAGTATAAAGCCACTTAGGGTTAGGGTTACGTCCCCATGAACTCGTAGAGCAAAACTGATGTTTCCAATGAATTTTTCAGCGCATTGGTATGCTTAGGAGGGTTGTTCCCTCCTCTATCAGGCTTTTCTACTTTTCCAGGGAAAATACATGGAAAAGTCCTATTGGAGTATAAACCCACTTAGGGTTAGGGTTACGTCCCCATGAACTCATAGAGCAAAATCGATGTTTCCAATGAATTTGCAGCGCATTGGTAGGCTTAGGAGAGTAGTTCCCTTCTCTATCAGGCTTTTCTACTTTTCCAGGGAAAATACATGGAAAAGTCCCTTTGGAGGTTAAACCCAGTTAGGGTTAGGGTTACGTCCCCATGAACTTGTAGAGCAAAACCGATGTTTCCAATGAATTTGTAGCGCATTGGTATGCTTAGGAGGGTTGTTCCCTCTCTATTAGGGTTTTCTACTTTTCCAGGGAAAAATACATGGAAAAATCCCATTAGAGTATAAACCCACTTAGGGTTAGGGTTACGTCCCCATGAACTCGTAGAGCAAAATTGATGTTTCCAATTAATTTGCAGCGCATTGGTATGCTTAGGAGAGTTGTTCCCTTCTCTATTAGTCTTCTCTATTTTTCCAGGGAAAATTCATGGAAAAATGCCATTGGAGGTTAAACCCAGTTAGGGTTAGGCTTACATCCCTATGAACTTGTAGAGCAAAATCCATGTTTCCAATGAATTTGCAGCGCTTTTGTATGCTTAGGAGCCTTGTTTCCTTCTCTATTAGGGTTTTCTACTTTTCCAGGGAAAATATATGGAAAAATTGCATTAGAGTATAAACCCACTTAGGGTTAGGGTTACGTCCCCATGAACTCGTAGAGGAAAATCGATGTTTCCAATGAATTTGCAGCGCATTGGTATGCTTAGGAGGGTTGTTCCCTTCTCTATGAGTTTTTTCTACTTTTCCAGGGAAAATACATGGAAAAGTCCCTTTGGAGGAGAAACCCAGTTAGGGTTAGGGTTATGTCCCCATGAACATTCTGAGCAAAACCGATGTTTCCAATGAATTTGCAGCGCTTTTGTATGCTTAGGAGCCTTGTTCCCTTCTCTATTAGGGTTTTCTACTTTTCCAGGGAAAATTCATGGAAAAATCCCTTTGGAGGTTAAACTCAGTTAGGGTGAGGGTTACATCCCTATGAACTTGTAGAGGAAAATCCATGTTTCCAATGAATTTGCAGCGCTTTTGTATGCTTAGGACCGTTGTTCGCTTCTCTATTAGGGTTTTCTACTTTTCCAGGGAAAATACATGGAAAAATCCCATTAGAGTATAAACCCACTTAGGGTTAGGGTTACGTCCCCATGAACTTGTAGAGCAAAATCGATGTTTCCAATGAATTTGCAGCACATTGGTATGCTTAGGAGGGTTGTTCCCTTCTCTATCAGGCTTTTCTACTTTTCCAGGGAAAATACATGGAAAAGTCCCTTTGGAGGATAAACCCAGTTAGGGTTAGGGTTACGTCCCCATGAACTCTCTGAGCAAAACCGATGTTTCCAATGAATTTGCAGCGCATTGGTATGCTTAGGAGGGTTGTTCCCTCTTCTATCAGGCTTTTCTACTTTTCCAGGGAAAATACATGGAAAAATCCTATTGGAGTATAAACCCACTTAGGGTTAGGGTTATGTCCCCATGATCTTGTAGAGCAAAATTGATGTTTCCAATGAATTTGAAGCGCATTGGTATGCTTAGGAGGGTTGTTCCCTTCTCTATCAGGCTTTTCTACTTTTCCAGGGAAAATACATGGAAAAATCCTATTGGAGTATAAACCCACTTAGGGTTAGGGTTATGTCCCCATGATCTTGTAGAGCAAAATTGATGTTTCCAATGAATTTGCAGCGAATTTATATGCTTAGGAGAGTTGTTCCCTTCTCTACTAGTCTTTTCTACTTTTCCAGTGAAAATACATGGAAAAATCCCATTAGAGTATAAACCCACTAAGGGTTAGGGTTACGTCCCCATGAACTCGTAGAGCAAAATCGATGTTTCCAATGAATTTGCAGCGCATTGGTATGCTTAGGAGAGTAGTTACCTTCTCTATTAGTCTTTTCTCCTTTTCCAGGGAAAATACATGGAAAAATTCCATTGGAGGTTAAACCCAGTTAGGGTTAGGGTTACGTCCCCATGAACTCTCTGAGCAAAACCGATGTTTCCAATGAATTTGCAGCGCATTGGTATGCTTAGGAGGGTTGTTCCCTTCTCTTTCAGACTTTTCTACTTTTCCAGGGAATATACATGGAAAAATCCTATTGTAGTATAAACCCACTTAGGGTTAGGGTTACGTCCCCATGAACTCGTAGAGCAAAATTGATGTTTCCAATGAATTTGAAGCGCATTTGTATGCTTAGGAGCCTTGTTCCCTTCTCTATCAGGCTTTTCTATTTTTCCAGGGAATATACATGGAAAAATCCTATTGTAGTATAAACCCACTTAGGGTTAGGGTTACGTCCCTATGAAATCGTAGAGCAAAATTGATGTTTCCAATGAATTTGCAGCACATTTGTATTCTTAGGAGCGTTGTTCGCTTCTCTATTAGGGTTTTCTACTTTTCCAGGGAAAATATATGGAAAAATCCCATTAGAGTATAAACCCACTTAGGGTTAGGGTTACGTCCCCATGAACTTGTAGAGCAAAATCGATGTTTCCAATGAATTGGCAGCGCACTGGTATGCTTAGGAGGGTTGTTCCCTTCTCTATCAGGCTTTTCTACTTTTCCAGGGAAAATACATGGAAAAATCCCATTGGAGGTTAAACCCAGTTAGGGTTAGGGTTACCTACCCATGAACTTGTAGAGCAAAATCGATGTTTCCAATGAATTTGCAGCGCATTTGTATGCTTAGGAGCGTTGTTCCCTTCTCTATTAGTCTTTTCTACTTTTCCAGGGAAAATACATGAAAAAGTCCCTTTGGAGGATAAACACAGTTAGGGTTAGGGTTACGTCCCCATGAACTCTCTGAGCAAAACCGATATTTCCAATGAATTTTCAGCGCATTTGTATTCTTTGGAGCGTTGTTCGCTTCTCTATTAGGGTTTTCTACTTTTCCAGGGAAAATACATGGAAAAATCCCATTAGAGGATAAACCCAATTAGGGTTAGGGTTACGTCCCCATGAACTCGTAGAGCAAAAACGATGTTTCCAATGAATTTGCAGCGCATTGGTATGCTTAGGAGGGTTGGTCCCTCCTCTATCAGGCTTTTCTACTTTTCCAGGGAAAATACATGGAAAAGTCCCGTTGGAGGATAAGCCCACTTAGGGTTAGGGTTAAGTCCCCATGAACTCGTAGAGCAAAATCGACGTTTCTAATGAATTTGCAGCGCATTGGTATGCTTAGGAGGGTTGTTCCCTTCTCTATCAGGCTTTTCTACTTTTCCAGGGAAAATACATGGAAAAGTCCCTTTGGAGGATAAACCCAGTTAGGGTTAGGGTTACGTCCCCATGAACTCTCTGAGCAAAACCGATGTTTCCAATGAATTTGTAGCGCATTGGAATGGTTAGGAAGGTTGTTCCCTTCTCTATTAGGGTTTTCTACTTTTCCAGGGAAAATTCATGGAAAATGCAATTGGAGTATAAACCCACTTAGGGTTAGGGTTACGTCCCCATGAACTCGTAGAGCAAAATCGATGTTTCCAATGAATTTGCAGCGCATTTGTATGCTTAGGAGCCTTGTTCGGTTTTCTATTAGGGTTTTCTACTTTTCCAGGGAAAATACATGGAAAAATCCCATTAGAGTATAAACCCACTTAGGGTTAGGGTTACGTCCCCATGAACTCGTAGAGCAAAATCGATGTTTCCAATGAATTTGCAGCGCATTTGTATGCTTAGGAGTGTTGTTCCCTTCTCTATTAGGGTTTTCCACGTTTCCAGGGAAAATTCATGGAAAAATGCCATTGGAGGATAAACCCAGTTAGGGTTAGGGTTACGTCCCCATGAACTCTCTGAGCAAAACCGATGTTTCCAATGAATTTGCAGCGCATTGGTATGCTTAGGAGGGTTGTTCCCTTCTCTATCAGGCTTTTCTACTTTTCCAGGGAAAAAAACATGGAAAAATCCTATTGTAGTATAAACCCACTTAGTGTTAGGGTTACGTCCCCATGAACTCATAGAGAAAAATTGATGTTTCCAATGAATTTGCAGCGCATTGGTATGCTTAGGAGACTTGTTCCCTTCTCTATTAGGGTTTTCCACTTTTCCAGGGAAAATTCATGGAAAAATCCCATTGGAGGTTAAACCCAGTTAGGGTTAGGGTTACATCCCTATGAACTTGTAGAGCAAAATCCATGTTTCCAATGAATTTGCAGCGCATTTGTATGCTTAGGAGCCTTGTTCCCTTCTCTATTAGGGTTTTCTCCTTTTCCAGGGAAAATACTTGGAAAAATCGCATTAGAGTATAAAGCCACTTAGGGTTAGGGTTACGTCCCCATGAACTCGTAGAGCAAAACTGATGTTTCCAATGAATTTTTCAGTGCATTGGTATGCTTAGGAGGGTTGTTCCCTCCTCTATCAGGCTTTTCTACTTTTCCAGGGAAAATACATGGAAAAGTCCTATTGGAGTATAAACCCACTTAGGGTTAGGGTTACGTCCCCATGAACTCATAGAGCAAAATCGATGTTTCCAATGAATTTGCAGCGCATTGGTAGGCTTAGGAGAGTAGTTCCCTTCTCTATCAGGCTTTTCTACTTTTCCAGGGAAAATACATGGAAAAGTCCCTTTGGAGGTTAAACCCAGTTAGGGTTAGGGTTACGTCCCCATGAACTTGTTGAGCAAAACCGATGTTTCCAATGAATTTGTAGTGCATTGGTATGCTTAGGAGGGTTGTTCCCTTCTCTATTAGGGTTTTCTACTTTTCCAGGGAAAAATACATGGAAAAATCCCATTAGAGTATAAACCCACTTAGGGTTAGGGTTACGTCCCCATGAACTCGTAGAGCAAAATTGATGTTTCCAATTAATTTGCAGCGCATTGGTATGCTTAGGAGAGTTGTTCCCTTCTCTATTAGTCTTCTCTATTTTTCCAGGGAAAATTCATGGAAAAATGCCATTGGAGGTTAAACCCAGTTAGGGTTAGGGTTACATCCCTATGAACTTGTAGAGCAAAATCCATGTTTCCAATGAATTTGCAGCGCTTTTGTATGCTTAGGAGCCTTGTTTCCTTCTCTATTAGGGTTTTCTACTTTTCCAGGGAAAATATATGGAAAAATTGCATTAGAGTATAAACCCACTTAGGGTTAGGGTTACGTCCCCATGAACTCGTAGAGGAAAATCGATGTTTCCAATGAATTTGCAGCGCATTGGTATGCTTAGGAGGGTTGTTCCCTTCTCTATGAGTTTTTTCTACTTTTCCAGGGAAAATACATGGAAAAGTCCCTTTGGAGGAGAAACCCAGTTAGGGTTAGGGTTATGTCCCCATGAACATTCTGAGCAAAACCGATGTTTCCAATGAATTTGCAGCGCTTTTGTATGCTTAGGAGCCTTGTTCCCTTCTCTATTAGGGTTTTCTACTTTTCCAGGGAAAATTCATGGAAAAATCCCTTTGGAGGTTAAACTCAGTTAGGGTGAGGGTTACATCCCTATGAACTTGTAGAGGAAAATCCATGTTTCCAATGAATTTGCAGCGCTTTTGTATGCTTAGGACCGTTGTTCGCTTCTCTATTAGGGTTTTCTACTTTTCCAGGGAAAATACATGGAAAAATCCCATTAGAGTATAAACCCACTTAGGGTTAGGGTTACGTCCCCATGAACTTGTAGAGCAAAATCGATGTTTCCAATGAATTTGCAGCACATTGGTATGCTTAGGAGGGTTGTTCCCTTCTCTATCAAGCTTTTCTACTTTTCCAGGGAAAATACATGGAAAAGTCCCTTTGGAGGATAAACCCAGTTAGGGTTGGGGTTACGTCCCCATGAACTCTCTGAGCAAAACCGATGTTTCCAATGAATTTGCAGCGCATTGGTATGCTTAGGAGGGTTGTTCCCTCTTCTATCAGGCTTTTCTACTTTTCCAGGGAAAATACATGGAAAAGTCCCTTTGGAGTTTAAACCCAGTTAGGGTTAGGGTTACGTCCCCATGAACTTGTAGAGCAAAATCGATGTTTCCAATGAATTTGCAGCGCATTTGTATACTTAGGATTCTTGTTCCGTTCTCTATTAGTCTTTTCTACTTTTCCAGGGAAAATACATGGAAAAATCCCATTAGAGTATAAACCCACTTAGGATTAGGGTTACGTCCCCATGAACTCGTAGAGCAAAATTGATGTTTCCAATGAATTTGCAGTGCATTGGTATGCTTCGGAGAGTTGTTCCCTTCTCTATTAGTCGTCTCTGTTTTTCCAGGGAAAATACATGGAAAAATCCTATTGGAGAATAAACCCACTTAGGGTTAGGGTTATGTCCCCATGAACTCGTAGAGCAAAATTGATGTTTCCAATGAATTTGCAGCGAATTTATATGCTTAGGAGAGTTGTTCCCTTCTCTACTAGTCTTTTCTACTTTTCCAGGGAAAATACATGGAAAAATCCCATTAGAGTATAAACCCACTTAGGGTTAGGGTTACGTCCCCATGAACTCGTAGAGCAAAATCAATGTTTCCAATGAATTTGCAGCGCATTGGTATGCTTAGGAGGGTTGTTCCCTCCTCTATCAGGCTTTTCTACTTTTCCAGGGAAAATACATGGAAAAGTCCCTTTGGAGGTTAAACCCAGTTAGGGTTAGGGTTACGTCCCCATGAGCTTGTAGAGCAAAATCGATGTTTCCAATGAATTTGCAGCACATTTGTATACTTAGGATCCTTGTTCCCTTCTCTATTAGTCTTTTCTACTTTTCCAGGGAAAATAAATGGAAAAATCCCATTAGAGTATAAACCCACTTAGGATTAGGGTTACGTCCCCATGAACTCGTAGAGCAAAATTGATGTTTCCAATGAATTTGCAGTGCATTGGTATGCTTCGGAGAGTTGTTCCCTTCTCTATTAGTGTTCTCTTTTTTTCCAGGGAAAATACATGGAAAAATCCTATTGGAGAATAAACCCACTTAGGGTTAGGGTTACGTCCCCATGAACTCGTAGAGCAAAATTGATGTTTTCAATGAATTTGCAGCGAATTTATATGCTTAGGAGAGTTGTTCCCTTCTCTACTAGTCTTTTCTACTTTTCCAGGGAAAATACATGGAAAAATCCCATTAGAGTATAAACCCACTTAGGGTTAGGGTTACGTCCCCATGAACTCGTAGAGCAAAAACGATGTTTCCAATGAATTTGCAGCGCATTGGTATGCTTAGGAGGGTTGTTGCCTACACTATCAGGCTTTTCTACTTTTCCAGGGAAAATACATGGAAAAGTCCCTTTGGAGGTTAAACCCAGTTAGGGTTAGGGTTACGTCCCCATGAGCGTGTAGAGCAAAATCGATGTTTACAATGAATTTGCAGCGCATTTGTATACTTAGTAGCCTTGTTCCCTTCTCTATTAGGGTTTTCTACTTTTCCAGGGAAAATATACGGAAAAATCGCATTAGAATATAAACCCACTTAGGGTTAGGGTTACGTCCCCATGAACTCGTAGAGGAAAATCGATGTTTCCAATGAATTTGCAGCGCATTGGTATGCTTAGGAGGGTTGTTCCCATCTCTCTTAGGGTTTTCTACTTTGCCAGGGAAAATATATGGAAAAATCCCATTGGAGGTTAAACCCAGTTAGGGTTACGTCCCCATGAACTCGTAGAGCAAAATCTATGTTTCCAATGAATTTGCAGCGCATTGGTATGCTTAGGAGGGTTGTTCCCTTCTCTACTAGGCTTTTCTACTTTTCCAGGGAAAATACATGGAAAAATCCCATTGGAGGTTAAACCCAGTTAGGGTTAGGGTTACATCCCTATGAACTTGTAGAGCAAAATCGATGTTTCCAATGAATTTGCAGCGCATTTGTATTCTTAGGAGCATTGTTCGCTTCTCTATTAGGGTTTTCTACTTTTCCAGGGAAAATACATGGAAAAATCCCATTAGAGTATAAACCCACTTAGGGTTAGGGTTACGTCCCCATGAACTTGTAGAGCAAAATTGATGTTTCCAATGAATTTGCAGCGCATTCGTATGCTTAGGAGGGTTGTTCCCTTCTCTACCAGGCTTTTCTAGTTTTCCAGGGAAAATAAATGGAAAAATCCCATTGGAGGTTAAACCCAGATAGGGTTAGGGTTACCTACCCATGAACTTGTAGAGCAAAATCGATGTTTCCAATGAATTTGCAGCGCGTTTGTATGCTTAGGAGCGTTGTTCCCTTCTCTATTAGTATTTTCTACTTTTCCAGGGAAAATACATGGAAAAGTCCCTTTGGAGGATAAACCCAGTTAGGATTAGGGTTACGTCCCCATGAACTCGTAGAGCAAAATTGATGTTTCCAATGAATTTGCAGCGAATTTATATGCTTAGGAGAGTTGTTCCCTTCTCTACTAGTCTTTTCTACTTTTCCAGGGAAAATACATGGAAAAATCCCATTAGAGTATAAACCCACTTAGGGTTAGGGTTACGTCCCCATGAACTCGTAGAGCAAAAACGATGTTTCCAATGAATTTGCAGCGCATTGGTATGCTTAGGAGGGTTGTTGCCTACACTATCAGGCTTTTCTACTTTTCCAGGGAAAATACATGGAAAAGTCCCTTTGGAGGTTAAACCCAGTTAGGGTTAGGGTTACGTCCCCATGAACGTGTAGAGCAAAATCGATGTTTACAATGAATTTGCAGCGCATTTGTATACTTATTAGCCTTGTTCCCTTCTCTATTAGGGTTTTCTACTTTTCCAGGGAAAATATATGGAAAAATCGCATTAGAGTATAAACCCACTTAGGGTTAGGGTTACGTCCCCATGAACTCGTAGAGGAAAATCGATGTTTCCAATGAATTTGCAGCGCATTGGTATGCTTAGGAGGGTTGTTCCCTTCTCTATGAGGCTTTTCTACTTTTCCAGGGAAAATACATGGAAAAGTCCCTTTGGAGGATAAACCCAGTTAGGGTTAGGGTTATGTCCCCATGAACATTCTGAGCAAAACCGATGTTTCCAATGAATTTGCAGCGCTTTTCTATGCTTAGGAGCCTTGTCCCTTCTCTATTAGGGTTTTCTACTTTTCCAGGGAAAATATATGGAAAAATCGCATTAGAGTATAAACCCACTTAGGGTTAGGGTTACGTCCCCATGAAGTCGTAGAGGAAAATCAATGTTTCCAATGAATTTGCAGCGCATTGGTATGCTTAGGAGGGTTGTTCCCTTCTCTATTAGGGTTTTCTACTTTGCCAGGGAAAATATATGGAAAAATCCCATTGGAGGTTAAACCCAGTTAGGGTTACGTCCCCATGAACTCGTAGAGCAAAATCTATGTTTCCAATGAATTTGCAGCGCATTGGTATGCTTAGGAGGGTTGTTCCCTTCTCTACCAGGCTTTTCTACTTTTCCAGGGAAAATACATGGAAAAATCCCATTGGAGGTTAAACCCAGTTAGGGTTAGGGTTACATCCCTATGAACTTGTAGAGCAAAATCGATGTTTCCAATGAATTTGCAGCGCATTTGTATGCTTAGGATCCTTGTTCCCTTCTCTATTAGGGTTTTCTACTTTTCCAGGGAAAATACATGGAAAAATCCCATTGGAGGTTAAACTCAGTTAGGGTGAGGGTTACATCCCCATGAACTTGTAGAGCAAAATCGATGTTTCCAATGAATTTGCAGCGCATTGGTATGCTTAGGAGGGTTGTTCCCTTCTCTATGAGTCTTTTCTACTTTTCCAGGGAAAATACATGGAAAAGTCCCTTTGGAGGATAAACCCAGTTAGGGTTAGGGTTATGTCCCCATGAACATTCTGAGGAAAACCGATGTTTCCAATGAATTTGCAGCGCTTTTGTATGCTTAGGAGCCTTGTTCCCTTCTCTATTAGGGTTTTCTACTTTTCCAGGGAAAATATATGGAAAAATCGCATTAGAGTATAAACCCACTTAGGGTTAGGGTTACGTCCCGATGAAGTCGTAGAGGAAAATCAATGTTTCCAATGAATTTGCAGCGCATTGGTATGCTTAGGAGGGTTGTTCCCTTCTCTATTAGGGTTTTCTACTTTGCCAGGGAAAATACATGGAAAAGTCCCTTTGGAGGTTAAACCCAGTTAGGGTGAGGGTTACATCCCCATGAACTTGTAGAGCAAAATCGATGTTTCCAATGAATTTGCAGCGCATTGGTATGCTTAGGAGGGTTGTTCCCTTCTCTACCAGGCTTTTCTACTTTTCCAGGGAAAATACATGGAACAATCCCATTGGAGGTTAAACCCAGTTAGGGTTAGGGTTACACCCCTATGAACTTGTAGAGCAAAATCGATGTTTCCAATGAATTTGCAGTGCATTTGTATTCTTAGGAGCATTGTTCGCTTCTCTATTAGGGTTTTCTACTTTTCCAGGGAAAATACATGGAAAAATCCCATTAGAGTATAAACCCACTTAGGGTTAGGGTTACGTCCCCATGAACTTGTAGAGCAAAATTGATGTTTCCAATGAATTTGCAGCGCATTCGTATGCTTAGGAGGGTTGTTCCCTTCTCTACCAGGCTTTTCTACTTTTCCAGGGAAAATACATGGAAAAATCCCATTGGAGGTTAAACCCAGTTAGGGTTAGGGTTACCTACCCATGAACTTGTAGAGCAAAATCGATGTTTCCAATGAATTTGCAGCGCATTTGTATGCTTAGGAGCGTTGTTCCCTTCTCTATTAGTCTTTTCTACTTTTCCAGGGAAAATACATGGAAAAGTCCCTTTGGAGGATAAACCCAGTTAGGATTAGGGTTACGTCCCCATGAACTCTCTGAGCAAAACCGATGTTTCCAATGAATTTGCAGCGCATTGGTATGCTTCGGAGAGTTGTTCCCTTCTCTACTAGTCTTTTCTACTTTTCCAGGGAAAATACATGGAAAAATCCCATTAGAGTATAAACCGACTTAGGGTTAGGGTTACGTCCCCATGAACTCGTAGAGCAAAATCGATGTTTCCAATGAATTTGCAGCGCATTGGTATGCTTAGGAGAGTAGTTCCCTTCTCTATTAGTCTTTTCTACTTTCCAGGGAAAATACATGGAAAAATCCCATTAGAGTATAAACCCACTTAGGGTTAGGGTTACGTCCCCATGAACTCGTAGAGCAAAAACAATGTTTCCAATGAATTTGCAGCGCATTGGTATGCTTAGGAGGGTTGTTCCTTCCTCTATCAGGCTTTTCTACTTTTACAGGGAAAATACATGGAAAAGTCCCTTTGGAGGATAAACCCAGTTAGGGTTAGGGTTACATCCCTATGAACTTGTAGAGCAAAATCCATGTTTCCAATGAATTTGCAGCGCATTGGTATGCTTAGGAGGGTTGTTCCCTTCTCTATCAGGCTTTTCTAGTTTTCCAGGGAATATACATGGAAAAATCTTATTATAGTATAAACCCACTTAGGGTTAGGGTTACGTCCCCATGAACTCGTAGAGCAAAATCGATGTTTCCAATGAATTTGCAGCGCATTGGTATGCTTAGGAGGGTTGTTCCCTTCTCTATCAGGCTTTTCTACTTTTCCAGGGAAAATACATGGAAAAATCCTATTAGAGTATAAACCCACTTAGGATTAGGGTTACGTCCCTATGAACTCGTAGAGCAAAATTGATGTTTCCAATGAATTTGCAGCGCATTGGTATGCTTAGGAGAGTTGTTCCCTTCTTTATTAGGGTTTTCCACTTTTCCAGGGAAAATTCATGGAAAAATGCCATTGGAGTATAAACCCACTTAGGGTTAGGGTTACGTCCCCATGAACTCGTATAACAAAATTGATGTTTCCAATCAATTTGCAGCACATTTGTATGCTTAGGAGGGTTGTTCCCTTCTCTATCAGGCTTTTCTACTTTCCCAGGGAAAATACATGGAAAAGTCCCTTTGGAGGATAAACCCAGTTAGGGTTAGGGTTACGTCCCCATGAACTCGTAGAGCAAAATCGATGTTTCCAATGAATTTGCAGCGAACTAGTATGCTTAGGAGAGTTGTTCCCTTCTCTATTAGTCTTCTCTACTTTTCCAGGGAAAATACATAGAAAAATGCCACTGGAGGTTAAACCCAGTTAGGGTTAGGGTTACATCCCTATGAACTTGTAGAGCAAAATCCATGTTTCCAATGAATTTGCAGCGCTTTTTTATGCTTAGGAGCCTTGTTCCCTCCTCTATTACGGTTTTCTACTTTTCCAGGGAAAATATATGGAAAAATCGCATTAGAGTATAAACCCAGTTAGGGTTAGGGTTACGTCCCCATGAACTAGTAGAGGAAAATCGATGTTTCCAATGAATTTGCAGCGCATTTGTATGCTTAGGAGCCTTGTTCCCTTTTCTAATA
Organism: Pseudonaja textilis; assembly: GCF_049901715.1. Lineage (NCBI taxonomy): Eukaryota > Metazoa > Chordata > Lepidosauria > Squamata > Elapidae > Pseudonaja > Pseudonaja textilis. Next base: position 111,108,169 of record NC_141992.1, read on the forward strand.
GGGTTTTCCACTTTTCCAGGGAAAATTCATGGAAAAATCCCATTGGAGGTTAAATCCAGTTAGGGTTAGGGTTACATCCCTATGAACTTGTAGAGCAAAATCGATGTTTCCAATGAATTTGCAGCGCATTTGTATGCTTAGGAGCGTTGTTCCCTTCTCTATGAGGGTTTTCCACTTTTCCAGGGAAAATTCATGGAAAAATGCCATTGAAGTATAAACCCACTTAGGGTTAGGGTTACGTCCCCATGAACTCGTAGAGCAAAATCGATGTTTCCGATGAATTTGCAGCGCATTGGTATGCTTAGGAGAGTTGTTCCCTTCTCTAGTAGTCTTTTCTACTTTTCCAGGGAAAATACATGGAAAAATCCCATTGGAGGTTAAAACCAGTTAGGTTAGGGTTACCTACCCATGAACTCTCTGAGGAAAACCGATGTTTCCAATGAATTTGCAGCGCATTGGTATGCTTAGGAGGGTTGTTCCCTTGTCTATCAGGCTTTTCTACTTTTCCAGGGAAAATACATGGAAAAATCCTATTGTAGTATAAACCCACTTAGGGTTAGGGTTACGTCCCCATGAACTCGTAGAGCAAAATTGATGTTTCCAATGAATTTGCAGCGCATTTGCTTGCTTAGGAGCCTTGTTCCCTTCTCTAATAGGGTTTTCCACTTTTCCAGGGAAAATTCATGGAAAAATCCCATTGGAGGTTAAATGCAGTTAGGGTTAGGGTTACATCCCTATGAACTTGTAGAGCAAAATCCATGTTTCCAATGAATTTGCAGCGCATTGGTATGCTTAGGAGTGTTGTTCCGTTCTCTATTAGTCTTTTCTATTTTTCCAGGGAAAATACATGGAAAATTCCCATTGGAGGTTAAACCCAGTTAGGGTTACGTCCCCATGAACTCGTAGAGCAAAATCGATGTTTCCAATGAATTTGCAGCACATTGGTATGCTGTAGAGAGTTGTTCCCTTCTCTATTAGTCTTTTCTACTTTTCCAGGGAAAATACATGGAAAAGTCCCTTTGGAGGATAAACCCAGTTAGGTTATGTCCCCATGAACTCTCTGAGCAAAACCGATGTTTGCAATGAATTTGCAGCGCATTTGTATGCTTAGGAGCCTTGTTCCCTTCTCTATTAGGGTTTTCTACTTTTCCAGGGAAAATACATGGAAAAGTCCCTTTGGAGGATAAACCCAGTTAGGATTAGGGTTACGTCCCCATGAACTCTCTGAGCAAAACCGATGTTTCCAATGAATTTGCAGCGCATTGGTATGCTTCGGAGAGTTGTTCCCTTCTCTATTAGTCTTCTCTATTTTTCCAGGGAAAATACATGGAAAAATCCTATTGGAGAATAAACCCACTTAGGGTTAGGGTTATGTCCCCATGAACTCGTAGAGCAAAATTGATGTTTCCAATGAATTTGCAGCGAATTTATATGCTTAGGAGAGTTGTTCCCTTCTCTACTAGTCTTTTCTACTTTTCCAGGGAAAATACATGGAAAAATTCCATTAGAGTATAAACCGACTTAGGGTTAGGGTTACGTCCCCATGAACTCGTAGAGCAAAATCGATGTTTCCAATGAATTTGCAGCGCATTGGTATGCTTAGGAGGGTTGTTCCCTCCTCTATCAGGCTTTTCTACTTTTCCAGGGAAAATACATGGAAAAGTCCCTTTGGAGGTTAAACCCAGTTAGGGTTAGGGTTACGTCCCCATGAACGTGTAGAGCAAAATCGATGTTTACAATGAATTTGCAGCGTATTTGTATACTTATTAGCCTTGTTCCCTTCTCTATTAGGGTTTTCTACTTTTCCAGGGAAAATATATGGAAAAATCGCATTAGAGTATAAACCCACTTAGGGTTAGGGTTACGTCCCCATGAACTCGTAGAGGAAAATCGATGTTTCCAATGAATTTGCAGCGCTTTTGTATGCTTAGGAGACTTGTTCCCTTCTCTATTAGGGTTTTGTACTTTTCCAGGGAAAATACATGGAAAGGTTCCTTTGGAGGATAAGCCCACTTAGGGTTAGGGTTACGTCCCCATGAACTTGTAGAGCAAAATCCATGTTTCCAATGAATTTGCAGCGCTTTTGTATGCTTAGGAGACTTGTTCCCTTCTCTATTAGGGTTTTCCAATTTTCCAGGGAAAATACATGGAAAAATCCCATTAGAGTATAAACCCACTTAGGGTTAGGGTTACGTCCCCATGAACTTGTAGAGCAAAATCGATGTTTCCAATGAATTTGCAGCCAATTGCTATGCTAGGGAGGGTTGTTCCCTTCTCTATCAGGCTTTTCTACTTTTCCAGGGAAAATTCATGGAAAAATCCCATTGGAGGTTAAACCCAGTTAGGGTTAGGGTTACCTACCCATGAACTTGTAGAGCAAAATCGATGTTTCCAATGAATTTGCAGCGCATTGGTATGCTTAGGAGGGTTGTTCCCTTCTCTATCAGGCTTTTCTACTTTTCCAGGGAAAATACATTGAAAAATCTTATTGGAGTATAAACCCACTTAGCGTTAGGGTTACGTGCCCATGAACTTGTAGAGCAAAATCGATGTTTCCAATGAATTTGCAGCGCATTCGTATGCTTAGGCGGGTTGTTCCCTTCTCTATCCGGCTTTTCTACTTTTCCTGGGAAAATACATGGAAAAGTCCCTTTGGAGGATAAACCCACTTAGGATTAGGGTTACATCCCCATGAACTCGTAGAGCAAAATTGATGTTTCCAATGAATTTGCAGCGCATTGTTATGCTTAGGAGAGTTGTTCCCTTCTCTATTAGTCTTCTCTACTTTTCCAGGGAAAATACATGGAAAAATGCCATTGGAGGTTAAACCCAGTTAGGGTTAGGGTTACATCCCTATGAACTTGTAGAGCAAAATCCATGTTTCCAATGAATTTGCAGCGCATTGGTATGCTTAGGAGTGTTGTTCCCTTCTCTATTAGTCTTTTCTACTTTTCCAGGGAAAATACATGTAAAATTCCCATTGGAGGTTAAACCCAGTTAGGGTTAGGGTTACGTCCCCATGAACTCGTAGAGCAAAATCGATGTTTCCAATGAATTTGCAGCACATTGGTATGCTGTGGAGAGTTGTTCCCTTCTCTATTAGTCTTTTCTACTTTTCCAGGGAAAATACATGGAAAAGTCCCTTTGGAGGATAAACCCAGTTAGGGTTAGGGTTATGTCCCCATGAACTCTCTGAGCAAAACCGATGTTTGCAATGAATTTGCAGCGCATTTGAATGCTTAGGAGCCTTGTTCCCTTCTCTATTAGGGTTTTCTACTTTTCCAGGGAAAATACATGGAAAGGTTCCTTTGGAGGATAAGCCCACTTAGGGTTAGGGTTACGTCCCCATGAACTTGTAGAGCAAAATCCATGTTTCCAATGAATTTGCAGCGCTTTTGTATGCTTAGGAGCCTTGTTCCCTTCTCTATTAGGGTTTTCTACTTTTCCAGGGAAAATACATGGAAAAATCCCTTTGGAGGTTAAACCCAGTTAGGGTTAGGGTTACATCCCTATGAACTTGTAGAGCAAAATCGATGTTTCCAATGAATTTGCAGCGCATTGGTATGCTTAGGAGAGTTATTCCCTTCTCTATTAGTCTTTTCTACTTTTCCAGGGAAAATACATGTAAAATTCCCATTGGAGGTTAAACCCAGTTAGGGTTAGGGTTACTTCCCCATGAACTCGTAGAGCAAAATCGATGTTTCCAATGAATTTGCAGCACATTGGTATGCTGTGGAGAGTTGTTCCCTTCTCTATTAGTCTTTTCTACTTTTCCAGGGAAAATACATGGAAAAGTCCCTTTGGAGGATAAACCCAGTTAGGGTTAGGGTTATGTCCCCATGAACTCTCTGAGCAAAACCGATGTTTCCAATGAATTTGCAGCACATTGGTATGCTGTGGAGAGTTGTTCCCTTCTCTATTAGTCTTTTCTACTTTTCCAGGGAAAATACATGGAAAGGTTCCTTTGGAGGTTAAACCCACTTAGGGTTAGGGTTACGTCCCCATGAACTTGTAGAGCAAAATCCATGTTTCCAATGAATTTGCAGCGCTTTTGTATGCTTAGGAGCCTTGTTCCCTTCTCTATTAGGGTTTTCTACTTTTCCAGGGAAAATACATGGAAAAATCCCATTCAAGGTTAAACCCAGTTAGGGTTAGGTTTACATCCCTATGAACTTGTAGAGCAAAATCGATGTTTCCAATGAATTTGCAGCGCATTGGTATGCTTAGGAGAGTTATTCCCTTCTCTATTAGTCTTTTCTACTTTTCCAGGGGAAATATATGGAAAAATGCCATTGGAGGTTAAAACCAGTTAGGGTTAGGGTAAGATCCCTATGAACTTGTAGAGCAAAATTGATGTTTCCAATGAATTTGCAGCGCATTGGTATGCTTAGGAGGGTTGTTCCCTTCTCTATCAGGCTTTTCTACTTTTCCAGGGAAAATACATGGAAAAATCCTATTGTAGTATAAACCCACTTAGGGTTAGGGTTACGTCCCCATGAACTCGTAGAGCAAAATTGATGTTTCCAATGAATTTGCAGCGCATTTGTATGCTTAGGAGCCTTGTTCCCTTCTCTATTAGGGTTTTCTACTTTTCCAGGGAAAATACATGGAAAAATCCCATTGGAGGTTAAGCTCAGTTAGGGTTAGGGTTACATCTCTATGAGCTTGTAGAGCAAAATCGATGTTTCCAATGAATTTGCAGCGCATTTGTATTCTTAGAAACGTTGTTCGCTTCTCTATTAGGGTTTTCTACCTTTCCAGGGAAAATACATGGAAAAATCCCATTAGAGTATAAACCCACTTAGGGTTAGGGTTACGTCCCCATGAACTCTCTTAGCAAAACCGATGTTTGCAATGAATTTGCAGCGCATTTGTATGCTTAGGAGCGTTGTTCGCTTCTCTATCAGGCTTTTCTACTTTTCCAGGGAAAATACATGGAAAAATCTTATTGGAGTATAAACCCACTTAGGGTTAGGGTTACGTGCCCATGAACTTGTAGAGCAAAATCGATGTTTCCAATGAATTTGCAGCGCATTGGTATGCTTAGGAGGGTTGTTCCCTTCTCTATCAGGCTTTTCTACTTTTCCAGGGAAAATACATGGAAAAGTCCCTTTGGAGGATAAACCGAATTAGGGTTAGGGATACGTCCCCATGAACTCGTAGAGCAAAATCGATGTTTCCAATGAATTTGCAGTGCATTGGTATGCTTAGGAGGGTTGTTCGCTTCTCTATTAGGGTTTTCTACTTTTCCAGGGAAAATACATAGAAAAATCCCATTAGAGTATAAACCCACTTAGGGTTAGGGTTACCTACCCATGAACTTGTAGAGCAAAATCGATGTTTCCAATGAATTTGCAGCGCATTTGTATGCTTAGGAGCGTTGTTCCCGTCTCTATTGAGGTTTTCCACTTTTCCAGGGAAAATTCATGGAAAAATGCCATTGGAGTATAAACCCACTTAGGGTTAGGGTTATGTCCCCATGAACTCGTATAGCAAAATCGATGTTTCCAATGAATTTGCAGCGCATTTGGATGCTTAGGAGGGTTGTTCCCTACTCTATTAGTCTTTTCTACTTTTCCAGGGAAAATACATGGAAAAGTCCTATTGTAGTATAAACCCACTTAGGGTTAGGGTTACGTCCCCATGAACTCGTAGAGTAAAATCGATGTTTCCAATGAATTTGCAGCACATTGGTATGCTGTGGAGAGTTGTTCCCTTCTCTATTAGGTTTTTCCACTTTTCCAGGGAAAATACATGGAAAAATCCCATTAGAGTATAAACCCACGTAGGGTTAGGGTTACGTCCCCATGAACTTGTAGAGCAAAATCAATGTTTCCAATGAATTTGCAGCCAATTGGTATGCTAGGGAGGGTTGTTCCCTTCTCTATCAGGCTTTTCTACTTTTCCAGGGAAAATACATGGAAAAATCCCATTGGAGGTTAAACCCAGTTAGGGTTAGGGTTACCTACCCATGAACTTGTAGAGCAAAATCGATGTTTCCAATGAATTTGCAGCGCACTGGTATGCTTAGGAGGGTTGTTCCCTTCTCTATCAGGCTTTTCTACTTTTCCAGGGAAAATACATGGAAAAATCTTATTGGAGTATAAGCCCACTTAGGGTTAGGGTTACGTCCCCATGAACTCGTAGAGCAAAATCGATGTTTCCAATGAATTTGCAGCGCATTGGTATGCTTAGGAGAGTAGTTCCCTTCTCTATTAGTCTTTTCTACTTTCCAGGGAAAATACATGGAAAAATCTTATTGGAGTATAAGCCCACTTAGGGTTAGGGTTACGTCCCCATGAACTCGTAGAGCAAAATTGATGTTTCCAATGAATTTGCAGCGCATTTGTTTGCTTAGGAACCTTGTTCCCTTCTCTATCAGGCTTTTCTACTTTTCCAGGGAAAATACATGGAAAAATCTTATTGGAGTATAAGCCCACTTAGGTTTAGGGTTACGTCCCCATGAACTCGTAGAGCAAAATTGATGTTTTCAATGAATTTGCAGCGCATTGGTATGCTTAGGAGAGTTGTTCCCTTCTCTACTAGTCTTTTCTACTTTTCCAGGTTAAATACATGGAAAAATCCCATTAGAGTATAAACCCACTTAGGGTTAGGGTTACGTCCCCATGAACTCGTAGAGCAAAAACAATGTTTCCAATGAATTTGCAGCGCATTGGTATGCTTAGGAGGGTTGTTGCCTACACTATCAGGCTTTTCTACTTTTCCAGGGAAAATACATGGAAAAGTCCCTTTGGAGGTTAAACCCAGTTAGGGTTAGGGTTACGTCCCCATGAACGTGTAGAGCAAAATCGATGTTTACAATGAATTTGCAGCGCATTTGTATACTTAGTAGCCTTGTTCCCTTCTCTATTAGGGTTTTCTACTTTTCCAGGGAAAATATACGGAAAAATCGCATTAGAGTATAAACCCACTTAGGGTTAGGGTTACGTCCCCATGAACTCGTAGAGGAAAATCGATGTTTCCAATGAATTTGCAGCGCATTGGTATGCTTAGGAGGGTTGTTCCCTTCTCTATGAGGCTTTTCTACTTTTCCAGGGAAAATACATGGAAAAGTCCCTTTGGAGGATAAACCCAGTTAGGGTTAGGGTTATGTCCCCATGAACATTCTGAGCAAAACCGATGTTTCCAATGAATTTGCAGCGCTTTTGTATGCTTAGGAGCCTTGTTCCCTTCTCTATTAGGGTTTTCTACTTTTCCAGGGAAAATATATGGAAAAATCGCATTAGAGTATAAACCCACTTAGGGTTAGGGTTACGTCCCGATGAAGTCGTAGAGGAAAATCGATGTTTCCAATGAATTTGCAGCGCATTGGTATGCTTAGGAGGGTTGTTCCCTTCTTTATTAGGGTTTTCCACTTTTCCAGGGAAATTTCATGGAAAAATGCCATTGGAGTATAAACCCACTTAGGGTTAGGGTTACGTCCCCATGAACTCGTATAACAAAATTGATGTTTCCAATCAATTTGCAGCACATTTGTATGCTTAAGAGGGTTGTTCCCTTCTCTATCAGGCTTTTCTACTTTCCCAGGGAAAATACATGGAAAAGTCCCTTTGGAGGATAAACCCAGTTAGGGTTAGGGTTACGTCCCCATGAACTTGTAGAGCAAAATCGATGTTTCCAATGAATTTGCAGCGCATTTGTATACTTAGGAGCCTTGTTCCCTTCTCTATTAGGGTTTTCTACTTTTCCTGGGAAAATACATGGAAAAATCCCATTAGAGTATAAACCCACTTAGGATTAGGGTTACGTCCCCATGAACTCGTAGAGCAAAATTGATGTTTCCAATGAATTTGCAGCGCATTGGTATGCTTAGGAGAGTTGTTCCCTTCTCTATTAGTCTTCTCTACTTTTCCAGGGAAAATACATGGAAAAATGCCATTGAAGTATAAACCCACCTAGGGTTAGGGTTTAGTCCCCATGAACTCGTAGAGCAAAATCGATGTTTCCAATGAATTTGCAGCGCATTCGTATGCTTAGGAGGGTTGTTCCCTTTTCTACCAGGCTTTTCTAGTTTTCCAGGGAAAATACATGGAAAAATCCCATTGGAGGTTAAACCCAGTTAGGGTTAGGGTTACCTACCCATGAACTTGTAGAGCAAAATCGATTTTTCCAATGAATTTGCAGCGCATTTGTATGCTTAGGAGCGTTGTTCCCTTCTCTATTAGTCTTTTCTACTTTTCCAGGGAAAATACATGGAAAAGTCCCTTTGGAGGATAAACCCAGTTAGGGTTAGGGTTACGTCCCCATGAACTCGTAGAGCAAAATTGATGTTTCCAATGAATTTGCAGCGAACTTGTATGCTTAGGAGAGTTGTTCCCTTCTCTATTAGTCTTTTCTACTTTTCCAGGGAAAATACATAGAAAAATGCCACTGGAGGTTAAACCCAGTTAGGGTTAGGGTTACATCCCTATGAACTTGTAGAGCAAAATCCATGTTTCCAATGAATTTGCAGCGCTTTTTTATGCTTAGGAGCCTTGTTCCCTCCTCTATTACGGTTTTCTACTTTTCCAGGGAAAATATATGGAAAAATCGCATTAGAGTATAAACCCAGTTAGGGTTAGGGTTACGTCCCCATGAACTCGTAGAGCAAAATTGATGTTTCCAATGAATTTGCAGCGCATTTGTTTGCTTAGGAACCTTGTTCCCTTCTCTATCAGGCTTTTCTACTTTTCCAGGGAAAATACATGGAAAAATCTTATTGGAGTATAAGCCCACTTAGGTTTAGGGTTACGTCCCCATGAACTCGTAGAGCAAAATTGATGTTTTCAATGAATTTGCAGCGCATTGGTATGCTTAGGAGAGTTGTTCCCTTCTCTACTAGTCTTTTCTACTTTTCCAGGTTAAATACATGGAAAAATCCCATTAGAGTATAAACCCACTTAGGGTTAGGGTTACGTCCCCATGAACTCGTAGAGCAAAAACGATGTTTCCAATGAATTTGCAGCGCATTGGTATGCTTAGGAGGGTTGTTGCCTACACTATCAGGCTTTTCTACTTTTCCAGGAAAATACATGGAAAAGTCCCTTTGGAGGTTAAACCCAGTTAGGGTTAGGGTTACGTCCCCATGAACGTGTAGAGCAAAATCGATGTTTACAATGAATTTGCAGCGCATTTGTATACTTAGTAGCCTTGTTCCCTTCTCTATTAGGGTTTTCTACTTTTCCAGGGAAAATATACGGAAAAATCGCATTAGAGTATAAACCCACTTAGGGTTAGGGTTACGTCCCCATGAACTCGTAGAGGAAAATCGATGTTTCAATGAATTTGCAGCGCATTGGTATGCTTAGGAGGGTTGTTCCCTTCTCTATGAGGCTTTTCTACTTTTCCAGGAAAATACATGGAAAAGTCCTTTGGAGGATAAACCCAGTTAGGGTTAGGGTTATGTCCCCATGAACATTCTGAGCAAAACCGATGTTTCCAATGAATTTGCAGCGCTTTTGTATGCTTAGGAGCCTTGTTCCCTTCTCTATTAGGGTTTTCTACTTTTCCAGGGAAAATATATGGAAAAATCGCATTAGAGTATAAACCCACTTAGGGTTAGGTTACGTCCCGATGAAGTCGTAGAGGAAAATCGATGTTTCCAATGAATTTGCAGCGCATTGGTATGCTTAGGAGGGTTGTTCCCTTCTTTATTAGGGTTTTCCACTTTTCCAGGGAAAATTCATGGAAAAATGCCATTGGAGTATAAACCCACTTAGGGTTAGGGTTACGTCCCCATGAACTCGTATAACAAAATTGATGTTTCCAATCAATTTGCAGCACATTTGTATGCTTAGGAGGGTTGTTCCCTTCTCTATCAGGCTTCTCTACTTTCCCAGGAAAATACATGGAAAAGTCCCTTTGGAGGATAAACCCAGTTAGGGTTAGGGTTACGTCCCCATGAACTTGTAGCGCAAAATCGATGTTTCCAATGAATTTGCAGCGCATTTGTATACTTAGGAGCCTTGTTCCCTTCTCTATTAGGGTTTTCTACTTTTCCTGGGAAAATACATGGAAAAATCCCATTAGAGTATAAACCCACTTAGGATTAGGGTTACGTCCCCATGAACTCGTAGAGCAAAATTGATGTTTCCAATGAATTTGCAGCGCATTGGTATGCTTAGGAGAGTTGTTCCCTTCTCTATTAGTCTTCTCTACTTTTCCAGGGAAAATACATGGAAAAATGCCATTGAAGTATAAACCCACCTAGGGTTAGGGTTTAGTCCCCATGAACTAGAGAGCAAAATCGATGTTTCCAATGAATTTGCAGCGCATTCGTATGCTTAGGAGGGTTGTTCCCTTTTCTACCAGGCTTTTCTAGTTTTCCAGGGAAAATACATGGAAAAATCCCATTGGAGGTTAAACCCAGTTAGGGTTAGGGTTACCTACCCATGAACTTGTAGAGCAAAATCGATTTTTCCAATGAATTTGCAGCGCATTTGTATGCTTAGGAGCGTTGTTCCCTTCTCTATTAGTCTTTTCTACTTTTCCAGGGAAAATACATGGAAAAGTCCCTTTGGAGGATAAACCCAGTTAGGATTAGGGTTACCTCCCCATGAACTCGTAGAGCAAAATTGATGTTTCCAATGAATTTGCAGCGCATTCGTATGCTTAGGAGGGTTGTTCCCTTTTCTACCAGGCTTTTCTAGTTTTCCAGGGAAAATACATGGAAAAATCCCATTGGAGGTTAAACCCAGTTAGGGTTAGGGTTACCTACCCATGAACTTGTAGAGCAAAATCGATTTTTCCAATGAATTTGCAGCGCATTTGTATGCTTAGGAGAGTTGTTCCCTTCTCTATTAGTCTTTTCTACTTTTCCAGGGAAAATACATAGAAAAATGCCACTGGAGGTTAAACCCAGTTAGGGTTAGGGTTACATCCCTATGAACTTGTAGAGCAAAATCCATGTTTCCAATGAATTTGCAGCGCTTTTTTATGCTTAGGAGCGTTGTTCCCTCCTCTATTACGGTTTTCTACTTTTCCAGGGAAAATATATGGAAAAATCGCATTAGAGTATAAACCCAGTTAGGGTTAGGGTTACGTCCCCATGAACTCGTAGAGGAAAATCAATGTTTCCAATGAATTTGCAGCGCATTTGTATGCTTAGGAGCCATGTTCCCTTTTCTAATAGGGTTTTCCACTTTTCCAGGGAAAATTCATGGAAAAATCCCATTGGAGGTTAAATCCAGTTAGGGTTAGGGTTACATCCCTATGAACTTGTAGAGCAAAATCCATGTTTCCAATGAATTTGCAGCGCATTGGTATGCTTAGGAGTGTTGTTCCCTTCTCTAGTAGTCTTTTCTACTTTTCCAGTGAAAATACATGGAAAAATCCCATTGGAGGTTAAACCCAGTTAGGGTTAGGGTTACCTACCCATGAACTTGTAGAGCAAAATCGATGTTTCCAATGAATTTGCAGCGCATTTGTATGCTTAGGAGCGTTGTTCCCTTCTCTATGAGGGTTTTCCACTTTTCCAGGGAAAATTCATGGAAAAATGCCATTGAAGTATAAACCCACTTAGGGTTAGGGTTACGTCCCCATGAACTCGTAGAGCAAAATCGATGTTTCCGATGAATTTGCAGCGCATTGGTATGCTTAGGAGAGTTGTTCCCTTCTCTAGTAGTCTTTTCTACTTTTCCAGGGAAAATACATGGAAAAATCCCATTGGAGGTTAAAACCAGTTAGGGTTAGGGTTACCTACCCATGAACTCTCTGAGGAAAACCGATGTTTCCAATGAATTTGCAGCGCATTGGTATGCTTAGGAGGGTTGTTCCCTTGTCTATCAGGCTTTTCTACTTTTCCAGGGAAAATACATGGAAAAATCCTATTGTAGTATAAACCCACTTAGGGTTAGGGTTACGTCCCCATGAACTCGTAGAGCAAAATTGATGTTTCCAATGAATTTGCAGCGCATTTGTTTGCTTAGGAGCCTTGTTCCCTTCTCTAATAGGGTTTTCCACTTTTCCAGGGAAAATTCATGGAAAAATCCCATTGGAGGTTAAATGCAGTTAGGGTTAGGGTTACATCCCTATGAACTTGTAGAGCAAAATCCATGTTTCCAATGAATTTGCAGCGCATTGGTATGCTTAGGAGTGTTGTTCCGTTCTCTGTTAGTCTTTTCTATTTTTCCAGGGAAAATACATGGAAAATTCCCATTGGAGGTTAAACCCAGTTAGGGTTACGTCCCCATGAACTCGTAGAGCAAAATCGATGTTTCCAATGAATTTGCAGCACATTGGTATGCTGTAGAGAGTTGTTCCCTTCTCTATTAGTCTTTTCTACTTTTCCAGGGAAAATACATGGAAAAGTCCCTTTGGAGGATAAACCCAGTTAGGGTTAGGGTTATGTCCCCATGAACTCTCTGAGCAAAACCGATGTTTGCAATGAATTTGCAGCGCATTTGAATGCTTAGGAGCCTTGTTCCCTTCTCTATTAGGGTTTTGTACTTTTCCAGGGAAAATACATGGAAAGGTTCCTTTGGAGGATAAGCCCACTTAGGGTTAGGGTTACGTCCCCATGAACTTGTAGAGCAAAATCCATGTTTCCAATGAATTTGCAGCGCTTTTGTATGCTTAGGAGACTTGTTCCCTTCTCTATTAGGGTTTTCCAATTTTCCAGGGAAAATACATGGAAAAATCCCATTAGAGTATAAACCCACTTAGGGTTAGGGTTACGTCCCCATGAACTTGTATAGCAAAATCGATGTTTCCAATGAATTTGCAGCCAATTGGTTTGCTAGGGAGGGTTGTTCCCTTCTCTATCAGGCTTTTCTACTTTTCCAGGGAAAATACATGGAAAAATCCCATTGGAGGTTAAACCCAGTTAGGGATAGGGTTACCTACCCATGAACTTGTAGAGCAAAATCGATGTTTCCAATGAATTTGCAGCGCATTGGTATGCTTAGGAGGGTTGTTCCCTTCTCTATCAGGCTTTTCTACTTTTCCAGGGAAAATACATTGAAAAATCTTATTGGAGTATAAACCCACTTAGCGTTAGGGTTACGTGCCCATGAACTTGTAGAGCAAAATCGATGCTTCCAATGAATTTGCAGCGCATTCGTATGCTTAGGCGGGTTGTTCCCTTCTCTATCCGGCTTTTCTACTTTTCCTGGGAAAATACATGGAAAAGTCCCTTTGGAGGATAAACCCACTTAGGGTTAGGGTTACGTCCCCATGAACTCGTAGAGCAAAATCGATGTTTCCAATGAATTTGCAGCACATTGGTATGCTGTGGAGAGTTGTTCCCTTCTCTATTAGTCTTTTCTACTTTTCCAGGGAAAATACATGGAAAAGTCCCTTTGGAGGATAAACCCAGTTAGGGTTAGGGTTATGTCCCCATGAACTCTCTGAGCAAAACCGATGTTTGCAATGAATTTGCAGCGCATTTGAATGCTTAGGAGCCTTGTTCCCTTCTCTATTAGGGTTTTCTACTTTTCCAGGGAAAATACATGGAAAGGTTCCTTTGGAGAATAAGCCCACTTAGGGTTAGGGTTGTAGAGCAAAATCCATGTTTCCAATGAATTTGCAGCGCTTTTGTATGCTTAGGAGCCTTGTTCCCTTCTCTATTAGGGTTTTCTACTTTTCCAAGTTCCCTATGAACTTGTAGAGCAAAATCGATGTTTCCAATGAATTTGCAGCGCATTGGTATGCTTAGGAGGGTTGTTCCCTTCTCTATCAGGCTTTTCTACTTTTCCAGGGAAAATACATGGAAAAATACCATTGGAGGTTAAGCTCAATTAGGGTTAGGGATACGTCCCCATGAACTCGTAGAGCAAAATTGATGTTTCCAATTAATTTGCAGCGCATTTGTATGCTTAGGAGCCTTGTTCCCTTCTCTATTAGGGTTTTCTACTTTTCCAGGGAAAATACATGGAAAAATACCATTGGAGGTTAAGCTCAGTTAGGGTTAGGGTTACATCTCTATGAGCTTGTAGAGCAAAATCGATGTTTCCAATGAATTTGCAGCGCATTTGTATTCTTAGAAACGTTGTTCGCTTCTCTATTAGGGTTTTCTACCTTTCCAGGGAAAATACATGGAAAAATCCCATTAGAGTATAAACCCACTTAGGGTTAGGGTTACGTCCCCATGAACTCTCTTAGCAAAACCGATGTTTGCAATGAATTTGCAGTGGATTTGTATGCTTAGGAGCCTTGTTCCCTTCTCAATTAGGGTTTTCTTCTTTTCCAGGGAAAATACATGGAAAAATCCCATTGGAGGTTAAACTCAGTTAGGGTTAGGGTTACATCCCTATGAACTTGTAGAGCAAAATCGATGTTTCCAATGAATTTGCAGCGCATTTGTATGCTTAGGAGCGTTGTTCGCTTCTCTATCAGGCTTTTCTACTTTTCCAGGGAAAATACATGGAAAAATCTTATTGGAGTATAAACCCACTTAGGGTTAGGGTTACGTGCCCATGAACTTGTAGAGCAAAATCGATGTTTCCAATGAATTTGCAGCGCATTCGTATGCTTAGGAGGGTTGTTCCCTTCTCTATCAGGCTTTTCTACTTTTCCAGGGAAAATACATGGAAAAGTCCCTTTGGAGGATAAACCCACTTAGGGTTAGGGTTACGTCCCCATGAACTTGTAGAGCAAAATCGATGTTTCCAATGAATTTGCAGTGCATTGGTATGCTTAGGAGGGTTGTTCGCTTCTCTATTAGGGTTTTCTACTTTTCCAGGGAAAATACATGGAAAAATCCCATTAGAGTATAAACCCACTTAGGGTTAGGGTTACCTACCCATGAACTTGTAGAGCAAAATCGATGTTTCCAATGAATTTGCAGCGCATTTGTATGCTTAGGAGCGTTGTTCCCGTCTCTATTGAGGTTTTCCACTTTTCCAGGGAAAATTCATGGAAAAATGCCATTGGAGTATAAACCCACTTAGGGTTAGGGTTATGTCCCCATGAACTCGTATAGCAAAATCGATGTTTCCAATGAATTTGCAGCGCATTTGGATGCTTAGGAGGGTTGTTCCCTACTCTATCAGATTTTTCTACTTTTCCAGGGAAAATACATGGAAAAATCCTATTGTAGTATAAACCCACTTAGGGTTAGGGTTACGTCCCCATGAACTCGTAGAGCAAAATCGATGTTTCCAATGAATTTGCAGCACATTGGTATGCTGTGGAGAGTTGTTCCCTTCTCTATTAGGGTTTTCTACTTTTCCAGGGAAAATACATGGAAAGGTTCCTTTGGAGGATAAGCCCACTTAGGGTTAGGGTTACATCCCCATGAACTTGTAGAGCAAAATCCATGTTTTCAATGAATTTGCAGCGCTTTTGTATGCTTAGGAGACTTGTTCCCTTCTCTATTAGGGTTTTCCACTTTTCGAGGGAAAATACATGGAAAAATCCCATTGGAGGTTAAACCCAGTTAGGGTTAGGGTTACCTACCCATGAACTTGTAGAGCAAAATCGATGTTTCCAATGAATTTGCAGCGCACTGGTATGCTTAGGAGGGTTGTTCCCTTCTCTATCAGGCTTTTTTACTTTTCCAGGGAAAATACATGGAAAAATCTTATTGGAGTATAAGCCCACTTAGTGTTAGGGTTACGTCCCCATGAACTCGTAGAGCAAAATCGATGTTTCCAATGAATTTGCAGCGCATTGGTATGCTTAGGAGAGTAGTTCCCTTCTCTATTAGTCTTTTCTACTTTCCAGGGAAAATACATGGAAAAATCCCATTAGAGTATAAACCCACTTAGGGTTAGGGTTACGTCCCCATGAACTCGTAGAGCAAAAACGATGTTTCCAATGAATTTGCAGCGCATTGGTATGCTTAGGAGGGTTGTTCCCTTCTCCATCCGGCTTTTCTACTTTTCCAGGGAAAATACATGGAAAAGTCCCTTTGTAGGATAAACCCACTTATGGTTAGGGTTACGTCCCCATGAACTCGTAGAGCAAATTGATATTTCCAATGAATTTGCAGCGCATTTGTGTGCTTAGGAGCCTTGTTCCCTTCTCTATTAGGGTTTTCTACTTTTCCAGGGAAAATACATGGAAAAATCCTATTGTAGTGTAAACCCACTTAGGGTTAGGGTTACATCCCTATGAACTTGTAGAGCAAAATCGATGTTTCCAATGAATTTGCAGCGCATTGGTATGCTTAGGAGGGTTGTTCCCTTCTCTATCAGGCTTTTCTACTTTTCCAGGGAAAATACATGGAAAAGTCCCTTTGGAGGATAAACCCACTTAGGGTTAGGGTTATGTCCCCATGAACTCTCTGAGCAAAACCGATGTTTGCAATGAATTTGCAGTGGATTTGTATGCTTAGGAGTCTTGTTCCCTTCTCAATTAGGGTTTTCTTCTTTTCCAGGGAAAATACATGGAAATATCCCATTGGAGGTTAAACTCAGTTAGGGTTAGGGTTACATCCCTATGAACTTGTAGAGCAAAATCGATGTTTCCAATGAATTTGCAGCGCATTTGTATGCTTAGGAGCGTTGTTCGCTTCTCTATTAGGGTTTTCTACTTTTCCAGGGAAAATACATGGAAAAATCCCATTAGAGTATAAACCCAGTTAGGGTTAGGGTTACGTCCCCATGAACTTGTAGAGCAAAATCGATGTTTCCAATGAATTTGCAGCTCATTGGTATGCTTAGGAGGGTTGTTCCCTTCTCTATCAGGCTTTTCTACTTTTCCAGGGAAAATACATGGAAAAATCCCTTTGGAGGTTAAACCGAGTTAGGGTTAGGAACTGCCCCCCCCCGGCTCCGTTTTCACTGGCAGAGGGCTGCAGGAGGCCGTCACGTATGTTTTGCCTCATATCTTCATTTTCAAAAGAGTTAGTTACTGTTCATTTTTTAAAAAAATTAAACCTAGAATCCATCGCCTATGGATCAGTTATTAGGGAAGCTTTGGCATGTTGCAATACCCAATGCCCATCTGGATTCAGTAGGTGCGTATATTGTAGCAGTCTAATGTGCCAAAATCTTCATTAGAAGAAACAATTTATGTGAGTTACCTCTACTGTACATATGTTTTAGTCTGTTCAGTGAATATGTATGTATCTCAGAGTAGGATCCATTACAGATTGAAATGCTGCATTTGGTAGGGCCAGGAACTACCATGTAGTTTTTCAGTAAGAACTTTCAACTACCTGAGAAACTTAACATTATTACTTTATCATGACTAAAAGTAAATCTATACTGTAAGAGCTTCTTTTAAAATTGGGAAAGTATATCATTTTGGAAATTGTTCCCACCACATGCTACAAATAACTGGCTTTGTAAAAATTATAATCTACCCTGTGCTAAATAATTATACATAACATGCTTTCGTCAGAATAAACATTGAGAAGAGATAGTTTATGATGTTTCAAGGTAAAAGCCAAATAAAGTGTTTATGGAGAATAAGAACTTGAAAGTATTGCTATCATAAATATCATAGCTATATACTTCAGTATCAGAGGTGGTATTCAGCAGATTCTGACCAGTTCTGGAGAACCGGTAGCAGAAATTTTGAGTAGTTCGGAGAACTGGCAAATACCACCTTTGACTCTGACTGGCCCTGCCCCCATCTATTCGCTGCCTCCCAAGTTCCCAGCTGATCAGCTGGGTCTTCTTTTGTTGCCCTGCACAGGAGAACGGAGCTGGAAAGCAGGTTAGTGGGGTAGGGAGGGAATGGGATTTTGCAGTATCCTTCCCCTGCCACGCCCACCAAGCCATGCCCACAGAACCAGTAGTAAAAAAGTTTGAATCCCACCTCTGTTCAGTATTTATATAGTCACATCATTTGGATTCCAAAAGATATTCTATTACACCATGAAATAACAAAAGAAATTATAATTTTGCTTAATTATTCCCAAATCAGAGAAGTGTAACAAAAAAAATCTTCTTAGTGCGGCACCTCTAGAGCAGCCCTGTCAGCAGCAGCAGCAGCAACGCAGCCGAGCCATCCGCCAGCCGAGCCCCACAGGCATGCGGGAGAAAGCGGGCACCAGAGTTTTCAAAAAGTCCAGCCCCAACTACAAACTCACTTTTTACCTGGAAAGTGTGACTTTGTGGATCACCTGGACAGAATCAACCCCGTTGACAGCGTTGTTCTGGTTGACCCAGAATATATCTTCTTGATCCTACTGTATAGATTGTTATGAATATTCTAACTTTCCAGAAGGTTTAAAAACTGCCAACAAATTGAATGTAATGACTAAGGCTGTATTGTTGATAAAGGAGGATGAAGAATGAATAAAAAAGAACGAAGGTGAAACAATGATATCTGAGATGTGTGTATATGCATGGTAAACAGTATGTAAATTAAAGCACATTTATTAGTCCTTCACAGTGGTGGGTTTCTATCTGTTCTGTCCACCTCTGTAGAACCGGTAGCTCTGAAGAGCAACAGACATAGAACCAACATAGATGTTTTTGCTCACCCGCCCGCCCGGGCTCTTACCTGACCTTTATTTCCTGATTTTTTCAACTTCAGCTGCTGTGTGAGGCACAGCTGCAGTTAAAAAAGCCGGAAAAAAGTACTTTTTCAAAGGCTGCTTCTTGGCATGCAGCGCTGCTCAGCTGTCCAGGCACCAGGCTGATGACGATTTACAGGCGCACAGACAGTGTGCAGGGAAGCATATTGTAAATCACCGAACCTCGTAAAATCACTGAACCGGTAGTTAACCCTGTTGGATCCCGCCCCGGTCCTTCACCTACATTTTAAAAATGAATGTGTGAAATTATATATAAATTAAGTAATGATATGTGAAAGAGCAACATGAAGAAAGGCAAAAAAGTGCTTCTCAGATATAGGTATCTCACTATTATAAGATCAGCAAGAGTTTATTTGAAATTTGGGGATATGGAATCTGCAGTACTGTAGCTTGCCTTGCCAATTTTGGTGAGGGCATGGTTTTCTTCTTTTGAATTAGCATCTTTCACCAAGTCAAATCCAAATCCAGATCAAATTCAAAAGAGAAATTAAAAAAAAAAACAAAGAAGGAAACAAAAAGACCACAACCCATCCCCTCCAGCAGCCAGCATTCAGATAAACCAGGATCAATGCCTGACAAAAAATCAGGCAGAAAAAAATACCCTAATCAAGAAACCATCAAAGTTATTCCTGATTGGTTTTTGAAGTTGCCAATCTTGGGGGCTACTGACAAAATAAATAAAAGACACGAAGCACAAACTGGGCCAAACATTCAGTGAATAGTTTGCTTTTCTGAAAAACCGTTTAAGTATGGTAAACCAAAATCCAAACAGAATTAATTATAGCTTAATGTGATGGATGAATCTAAATCCTGACTCTGCCTGTTTTTTTCCTTGCTTGATAAACTGTGATTAAAACAAATCCTGGATTATATGCACATATTAAAATATTGTGGTTTCAACCACAACAAACCACATCAACAAACCACATCAATCTTTAGCATTATGAGTGAGCTAGGCCAATATTTATAAGCTGCCATGGGAACTTAAATTCTCATACTGGAGGATGAGTCTCTACTTGTGGAAGCTTCCCCTGCCAGGTACGCCTGCCCATACATAACAAGACTACCTCAGCTGTGAAAGAAACGGTATGACATTGGTGCCACCAATAATAACGTATACTCCAGCGTTAAAACATGAAACATCAACTTTTAACTGTGGGGATTATTATGGCAGATAAAGATTATTTGCATATAGGGGTAGTTGGGCAGACAAATACTATAATCAACTAAATAAATAGATATGACTGCTTTTCACTAAGTTAGAATTCGCTGTTTCTATCAGTTGTCTTCAACCTTTCTCCATAAGTGGTCCTGATACATTGACACATCCTGCTGAAGTGTCTAATGTTGTCTCTTTGATCTAAGGTGTCACATTTCTGACATCTCTGTTTAAATGCATTCTTTAGCATAAATTCTTTAATCATTCTTCAAAGGGCCGCTATCTTGTTAATTCTTCCTGTCTTCTAAATTGTATACATGTTGTATTGAATTCTTTTTATTATCTAGACGGAACATTTGTGTTGTACACTTTCCCCTAGAAGTTTACAAAAAGCTACATGGAATTATTTCATCATCACAATAATCCAAATATTTCCTGAGAGTTACCCAGTAGACTTTAGGACTTTGTAAAAATTCCAACCCAGGCCTTTCCAGTCTACTTTCTAATCTTTTGTCCCCCACTCATATGATGTCGTTTTGTTGAAAAAGACTTGAAAAAGCTAAGCTATCTTGTTCTCATACAAGTGTAGAAACCGTAATGTAGAAATCAAGTAGCCATAATAATCTCCACAGTTAAAAGTTGATGTTTCATGTTTTAACACTGGAGTATACGTTAATATTGGTGGCACCAATGTCATATAGTTTATTTTACAGCTGAGGTAGACTTCCTGTCTCTGGAACTTCTCTGGAGGTTTTTTTTCCTCCTTTGCTGGTACATTGCTTGTGTTGAGTGACCATTCAAAGTTACAATGGCACTGAAAAAAGGGACTTATGACCATTTTTCACACTTATGACTGTTGCAGCATCCCCACAGTCATGAGAAGACAGGTGAGGAGATGCATGCCTCAATGTGAGTGATGTTGAGTTGGCCATGCCCAGCCAGTCACATGACCACCAAGCCATGTCCACCAACTAAGCCATGCCCATAGAACCAGTTGTTAAAAAATTTGAATCCCACCCCTGATCGTAAGGATAGAAGTGACAAAGTTACAGTCATACAGTCACAAGTGGGAGGGGATGGGTGATAAGGAGTGATGAGAAGATTAACAGTAATAGTAGTGCAGACTTTGTAATAGTTGAACAGAGTTGAGGGAATTATTTGTTTAGCAGAGTGAACAAACTTAGAGACAACTCAACACTGTAGGTGCTGTTGCATTCTAGACCAGATGTAACTTCTGTGTGGTCTTCATGTACAGCCCCATATATTTTTGGTATATGAAGTATTAGATTTGCTCTATAGATTGATTATCCAGAAATGAATATGGAACTGCTGTTAGAAAATACTACAGCTTTCATTATTGGTGGTTCATAACTGTCTGTTCCTTCCTACAATATTGGGCTAAGGCAGTGAGATCATTTCTGGGAATGATCTATGTTAATGATAGGATTGAAACATTGTTGGTATAGAACCATGATGGTGAACCTATGGTACGTGAACCAGAAGTGGCAGGCAGAGCCATCTCTCCGGGCACGCCAGCTGTTGCCCTATGTTCTGGATTCTGGCACGTCTTCACACACGTGGGAGCGCTGGAAACAGGAAAAGCAGCTCCCCAGCACTCATGTGGGCACCAGCCAGCTGGTCTTCGGGTGTGCATGCGTGTTAGAAACTGGAAGACCAGGTGGACAGCGCACATACGCACCCCCTGGGAACTGCTCTTCTGGTTTCTGGTGCGCACGTACGCACACGCGTTTCAGCACTCGGTGCCTTTTTGGCACGTGCGTGCTCCCGTTTTGGTGCTTGGTGCCGAAAAGGTTAACTACCTCTGATATAGAGTAAGACAGGCAGATGTTTTTCAAACAGTTTTGGGCATGCAAATCAATTCCTAGAAATGTTTAATTGGTCAGTGTGTTATGTGTTTATGTGTGTGTATAAGTGTATTTTTGTGGGTGCATCTATCCATCCATCCATCTAATGTATATCTGTCTGTCTGTCTGTCTGTCTGTCTGTCTATCTATCTATCTATCTATCTACCTACCTACCTACCTACCTACCTATTATCTACTATCATTTATCTTTCTCACATTTAGGGACCAAGAAACATCTTATTCTTACTCCTTTTGTAATTAAATTTAGATTTAACAAGTGTC
The DNA here is from genome assembly GCF_049901715.1 of Pseudonaja textilis. Taxonomy (NCBI): domain Eukaryota; kingdom Metazoa; phylum Chordata; class Lepidosauria; order Squamata; family Elapidae; genus Pseudonaja; species Pseudonaja textilis. The sequence continues at coordinate 111,129,905 of NC_141992.1, forward strand.
CAATGCAACTAAACATAATATTGATACGAGAAAAGTTATATTTTCACATGATTAAGAACAAGTTTATCAGTAGTTGAGTTTGAAGCATGTTGTATAAGAGGAGTCAAAGCAACTCTGAAATTCAGGAAGATACAAATATCAAGCATGAATACAGAGTACACAGTAAATTTATGTTTATAAACATAAATAAAAGGGGGTTGTATTTTCTGTTCTTCCCATATACATATATATCGTTACCTGAATATGCACAAACATATAGGCATGTGTTTATTTTAATAGGCTCTATTACACAAAATATATGTCACAATCTGCCATAAATAGAAACCATATGAAAGGAAAGCCACAAGGTCACAGAGTAATGTAGCAGTTATAAAGAGAAATGTTGTGCTCTCTCAGATTTGATCATGCAGCCTATTGACAGCCCCACAGAGAAGTGTCCTATCACCTGACTTGAACAACAGTCTCCCAAGTGAAGCTTCTATACTATCCTTCTATTCTATAGTGCTTGGGGGTGGGGGGAGAGTTGGACAAGATGACCTACAAGGTCCCTTCCAACTCTGTTAATCTGTTAATACTGTTAATACTAGTGATAGGGCGATATGATTGGGAGCATCAGGGAAATCAGGAGATCCAGGCAGTTCAAAGATATATTGCAATCTTAAACTGTCTACAAGAATGACCAAAGAAAATTGGCAGAGGATAAATGTAGAGTGACTTCAAGATGGGCTGGATTTAGATCTCTTGTTGGTGCAAAGGGACTCATGATAGGTTTGACCCCTCCCTCAGGCTCAGCCTAGTCATCTCCTAAACATCTATTGTGCCTAATGTGGGGACATGGAATAGATGTTTATTAATTCAGAAGTTTTCTTATTGGAAACAATAGTAAATACCTTTCTTGGATTAAGTATTTAGTTATTCTATTGATGAAAAGTAGGTGTAGTTTGAAAGTGTGCAATAAGCTTTGCCCCTAAATCCAACTTTGGCCGCCTGTGGAGTTTCTTTTGCTAAAAAGCTGGGACATTCTCTCTTACCATTTTGTACTGGGAAAAATTAAAAAACCATCCGTAAGTTTACAATAAGCATAACAATATTTTCAAAACATACAGTACTACTTTATGTATCCTGCATCTTCAAAACACAGCCCTGCCCTACTCCTTAATTCCCCTTAAAATGCATACCCCAAAATATGAGACTAGGCATGTGTGCTCCTGTCTCAGATTTCTGTGTTGAAGCAATGGCTCTGCCCCATTTCTAATGGATTTTCACATCTGCAGCAAGTTGATGGCAGAATGTTCTGGTGATACATCTGGAAAATTCTGACTGTGCTCCTTGTAATTTTAGTATTTTATCAGGGAAACTCTGCCTATAGCCTGGAACTTGATCCTGGCAGGGGTCAAGGTTGCTTCAACCTTCTATCCTTCTGAAGTTGGTAAAATGAAGACCCAGATTGTTGGGGGCAATATGTTGACATTATAAACCACCCAAAGAAGGGATCCCCAACCACCAGTCCGGAGACTGGCACCAGTCCATGGCATACCAACAAGCAAAGGCCCATTCATCGAATGCAGGCAGCATCCATTCACAGGATGCACCTTTGGTCCGCGGAAAAATCTCTCTCCATGGAACTGGTCCCTGATGCCCAAAAGCTCGGAGGCCACTGCTATGTGGCAGTATATAAGTCTAAGTGCTATTGCTATTATCATAGTATTATTTTATTATCTGATACTATGCTGAAATCTGCAGGACTTCACTCAAAGCTAGTCCAGTCATAATGTAAGATGATGACATGAATCAAAGGTGGGTAGACTCTGAATCAAATTAGTACTTACAAGCCCAGGACCCAGAAACCTGAGTCAGGTGAAGAAACCATTCTCCTAGAATTAAAGGATTCTGAATCCAGCAAAAAAAAATTTAGCTGAACATTATCAGCTCATCATCTTTCAATTTCAAATGTCTCTCCAGGGTCCCCCATTTTTTATTTCAGCTGCATAATTTATGCAAAATGTGAACATGGGGGAACTTGTTGAAGCACGATGTCTGAATATGGCTTCAGTATACTGAATACCATTCTTGATATTTGGTAAGCTTGTGAATTTTAATTATGAGGCATGCAACTGAAAGACATTACACAGATTTCCTTTTTTGGGCACAGAGCAAGTGGTTTGATGGAGAGTGTTTGCTGAGAGGGATGCTTGCTCCCAGCTGTTTGAATCTCTTTGGAGGGGTTTTGTTTTTTGCTTTGAGCACACACATCTGTTTTTTCAAAGGACCTCACTGTTTAAAATGACATCTTAATAAATAAAAAGCATTACTTGGGACTGGCTGTCTTGCACAAAATTAAAATAAAACTATTTTCGACCAGATGAATTTTCCATATATTAAAAATGAAGTGTTCTGGCTGCTGGTGAGTGATTTCCTTGCATCTCAAGTAGGACTCAGTCCTAGTCTCTGCAACGTTTTGATTTTAACTAGAAATGTTGGGGATTAAATTTGAATTTATTAGATACAGAGTTTCAAGTCCACTGATGGATTTCTCAGAGCATGCTGTCAACTCATAAAACATTTTGTGTATACATTTTATAGTTGTCAACAGAAAGAAGGGGGGAGTTTCAAAGAGCAGGCAGCAGTGTGGAATCGAAAGTACATTCCATTCATATTTTCTTCAGAGACCGATTAGAGGACTTCTGCTGCACAAAAATCTAATGGGGGAGCAAGATTGATGACTCTTGTCTATGGACGTGTTTCGTTGGATGATACAACCAGAAGGATGAGGGGAAAAGCAGGATCAAGGGTGACAGTGAATTACGTATCTCAGAGTCAGCTACGCCCAGGCTAATGCTGGCATGGTAACTTCTAATAAATCCTTTCAAGTTTTGTGAGTGTGGCTCGAGGCTCATGATTTAATTGGAGTAACTGCTGGAATCCTGACATGTGTGCGATCCTACCTGCCGCCCCCTTACCTGCACTGCGCGCCTCCCAGCTGATTTTCAGCCACTTTGAGGCCTTTTTTGGCCTCCCAGAAGCTTGAGGGAAGCCCCTGCAGCCTTTGGCGGCCAAAAAATGGGCCCATTTCGTCACTTCCGGTATTTCTGGAAATACCGGAAGTGATGAAATGGGTCTGTTTTTTGGCCTGCAAAGGCTGCAGAGGCTTCCCTCAAGCCTCTAGGAGGCTGAAAAAGGCCTCAAATGGGCCAAAAATCAGCTGGGAGGCACGTGCATGTGCAGTGCAGATAAGTTTGGCTGAGGCTCGTGTACCTGCAAAAATGGCTCTGCATGCCACCTGTGGCACACATGCCATAAGTTCGCCATCACTGCACTATAGCATCTCTGATAGATGATCGCCCAGTGTCTGGTTGAAAATCTCTAGAGAAGGAGAACTGAACACATCATGTAGCAGTCAAAAAATTCCTCTGTATGTCTACCCTAAATGTACCTCCCCATAGTTTTAATTCTTTGGTTCTAATCCTGCCTTCAGAAGCAACAAGACAGTGGCTGTATTCTCTATTTTATATGACAAATTTTTAGGTATTTGAAGTCTGCTGTCATATTTTGCTGTACTCATCTTTTCTATAGGCTAAATTTACTCAGATCCTTTGATTATTCTTCATGGCATTTCATTCCAGCCCTATCAGCTCACCTCCTCTGAAGTTGCTTCAATTTATCAATGTCATTTTTAACTGGGCATAGTGTCCCCAGTGGAACAATTACTTCCTGTGGTCTGGATTCTGTGCTCCTTTTAATGGACCTCAAGATAGTATTTGTCTTTTTAGAAACTATATCACACTTCTGGCCCATGTTGAATAGAATAGAATAGAATAGAATAGAATAGAATAGAATAGAATAGAATAGAATACTTTTATTGGCCAAGTGTGATTGGACACACAAGGAATTTGTCTTGGTGTAAATACTCTCAGTATACATAAAAGAAAAGATACATTCATTAGGAGTCAAAAATCATAAGGTATGACACTTAATAATAGTCATAAGCAATCAATCATACTAGGAAACAGACAATATAAATTGTAAGTATACAAGCGACAAAGTTACAGTCATACAGTCACAAGTGGGAGGGGATGGGTGATAAGGAGTGATGAGAAGATTTAACAGTAAAAGTAGTGCAGAATTTGTAATAGTTGAACAGGGTTGAGGGAATTATTTGTTTAGCAGAGTGATGGCTTTCAGGAAAAAACTGTTCTTGTGTCCAGTTGTTCTGGTGTGCAATGCTCTATAGCGTCGTTTTAAGGGAAGGAGTTGAAACCATTTATGTCCGGGATGTGAGGGGTCTGTAAATATTTTCACAGCCCTTTTTTTGATTTGTGCAGTATACAGGTGCTTGATTGAAGGCAGGTTGGTAGTAATTGTTTTTTCTGCAGTCCTAATTACTCTCTGAAGTCTGTGTCTGTCTTATTAACTGTGGTCAATAAGGACAGTAGTATCATTTTCACAGGTACTATTGCCAAGTCAGATCTCCTCCATTCTCCTCCATTTTCTTTCTATCCAGATGCAGAATTTTACATTTCTCCCTGTTAAATTCTACCCTATTTATTTTAAACCACTGCTCAAGCCTATCTAAAAATTGACACTGGTATTTAAATGACAAACTTCTTACTTGCAGCCATGACAAAAAGATACTCTTGTATAATGATAGATAGGTAAATAAGTTGAAAAGTATTTTATTTAAGTAATACAACTTTTCGTAATGACATCCTTCAGCTGTATTGCACTTTGAATCCTATAATCTCCAACTTCTATACATGTTCATATACTTCCTGTTCTTGATGCTAGAATTTTTGCAAATGAAACATTAGGATCTGTAATTACTTAGACATTTTAGTCATTCAGCAAATATGTTTTAAGTATATATCTTAAATATAGTTTGTGACTGATTCAAAGGTGTATAGTGCCTCATTGCATACTTCAATGACAGCTAATAGTTATAGTTAGATCAGGATAGTATAATTAACTGAATTACGATAACATTATAAAAATATATACCCAACCCCAAAGTATTGGTAAAGCCATGTGCTAAAAACTGCATCTCTGAGTGTTATTTCAACAATGAGGCTGCTACTTATTCTGTTCAAGTGCTTAGTTTTTATCCAGAGTTGAATTCAGGCAAAACCATTTGCAAATGGATGGGGAAGCTGCCAGGACACTTTTGACCAGCTGGCACCTGGGGATTCAAGAACATATTTATTTCCTCCTCTGCTTGGAGCTGTTTTGCACTTTTTCTAAACCAATGTCTTTCAAAACAAAATCCAACAAATAAATGTATGCTCGGTGCTTGAAAAGAACATTTAGCCTGCCTGAGGGAGATATGGGTAAGACTGATGACTGAACGCTGCTCTGTTTAGTATTTCAGAGAGTGTGTCAACCCTCTTGCAAAAGGCAAAGGAAGCTGGGCTACATCAGGGGAGAAAAACCATGTTTAGTTGGAGCCTGCAAAGACATGAAAATGTTATGTTCTTCTGTTCCCAGAGTCCACTTTTGCCTATGATATTCGTATTTTAGCAATCTAGTTCAGAAACGTCACAAAGGAGAGCTTTGACTGCTAGTTGCTCCATGGCAGTGACTTATGCTCTTAATCTCTTTAAGAATAGACTATTGCAATGTACTTTACTTGGGGCTGCCTTTGAATACTTGGAAAATACAGTTGGCAAGGCAGCAGTTCCCAGCTTGCTGGTGGGTGAAAGCCACTCTGACCATCTAAGACTGATGTTATAAGTGCTACATTGGCTGCCAATAGATTTCTGAGTTCAGTTCAACAAACTAATTGTAGAGAGTAAGAAGCATGGTCTTATGAGGATATGCAAGTGATTTGCTAAGAAAGCTTAGCAAAAAAGGGCTGAAATTTTTTTAAGCCCTGAATGAGTTTTGATTAGCATTCAGGAGTGTCTCAGGTAGATACCTAATTCACTAACGTATAAGGAGAAGGAGGTACATTCCAGACAAAATTCTGTTATTTGTTTATTTGTTTATTGTTTAAGAAAATGTATATATCTGCCCAACTCTTTCTCAGTGACTTCAGGCAGCTTATTATAGTAAATCTCAGGGAAAGTGGTTTTAGCCTTCCTGTGGAAATGATTTTTATGGCCTGTTCTATCTAATAGGAGTAACATAAAAATAACCTATATAGTCTTACATGCCTTGGCTCCACATGTCCTTAAAACTGTTTACTCCAAGCAGAATCTGTCTATCCTATACTGTATCCCATCCAGGAGAGATGCTTTGGATGTCTGCTGTGAAAGGTGTGGGGCGGGAAGCCTTCTCAGTGGCTGCCTCACTGTTTTGGACCAGTTTGTCCAGAGGTCTGGATGGCTCCCATGAGTTGCAGGAATGGGTTCAAAATGGTTCATCTTGTGGATTTGTGACTATTTAATCTGTACTTTTCATTATGTTTCACATTTTTAATTGTTAGGTTTTTAGCCTTAATTGTGGATCATATTTCTGTGTTTTATGGAGATTCTTCTGTGGTTTTCAATCTGTTTTATGGTTTATAAATCACTTAAGTCCTGTGATAAAGTGGAATTTTAACTTGTTGCAATAGTTAAAATTAGAAAAGTGAATGACAGTTGTTCATTTTAATCTTTATTTTTTACAGATTGATCAGCAACTGTTATCAGCTAAAGCTGATAACTAAAACCCACAAAGCAACACTTTCTTCTACAGTGCTGATTCTTTTTTTAAAAAAAAAAAGAAGAGAGAGAATTCGGACATGGAATGACTATTTGCATTCATTCCTCCACCTCTACAAGTCTCTACTGCAAGTCTGGATGCTTTCCTATTCTTACTGGTGTTGGAAGAAATTTCCATCTGGGTTTGGTTCCAAGTGGGAAGAAAGACACTGGATACATGGAGGTTGTTTGGAAAGATGGTTTAATGATAGACAGGACCATTGGGGTCCTGGGCAAAAAAAGTACACGGGTGAGAGAGGGAGAGAGATTTATACCCTTTGTTGGGCTTTGAACTTGCTTCCTGTTCCTGTGACAAGAAATGTATCCTGATTGGTTGTCATGCTCCCATGGGGCTATGCAAGGGTAACTCTGTAGGTAGTCTTTGAGTCCCAAGCTTGGTTGAATCTTGCTGGCTGATATAATCTTCCCGGGTTCCATGTGGTGAGATGGTTAGAGGGCTAATCCTATCATGTCCTGAGGGCCATGTCTTAATCCCATCACCCTGGAGCTGAAGTGGGGGGCAGGGAGCTGCAGGAAACTGCTTTGTCTTTAAAAACATGTTTCTCCCTTTTTCATCCAGGGAAATAGAATATTCTTCCTTTTTAATATTTCCTAGAATATTTCATTCTTGTAGGAGAGGGGTGGGTGCTACCTTTCTACTCTGGGTAGGGAGAAGTTAGATAAAAACACAGAACATATAATTACCATAGCACCACAGGTTTGAAAATAAAAAAGACAGCTAGCTTCTACATGCATTAAAATGTACATATTTAAGTTTCTTAATAGATCATCTTCAACAATAGGTGAAATATATGAAGCTGTTTATATGGATGTGGGTGGTTCACCTGTGGCAGATAACTATCAAGGCATAATTCATAGGGCTGTGCATGCTTCTTACATGTTCTGAAAGAAGTGCAAGCACAGCCCCTCTCTGTTACTCCTTAAAGCAGCCCTCATTTTCAGGTTTCCATGTGAGCCTGAAAAACAATGCAGTTGCTTTAAACCTTAAAGAGTCCCTGCATTACAGATAAAACGTCCCTCACCCCTACTCGCTTGGAAGCCTAAAGAAAAGATATGCTTTTACAAATAACAGGGAGAAGCCATAGTCATACTGTACTTGTGCAAGTTGCAAAACATTTCTTTCTAAGCATTTTTTGGATGTTTGTACAGCCATAATACGATATGGGAAAACATAGCTGCTTAGTAATGTCTTGGATTGGAGGATGAACTTGAATTTTTGAAAGGAACAAGTTCAAAGTGTATCAGAAGGTTAAATAAACCTGATCAACAGGCAGGAATGCATCTTCAAGATTTGCTTTAATCTCTAACCTATATCATTGTTGATTAGGGAGGTTTGCTTCCCTAATCATCTTTCCAGTGTGGGATGTTCTCATATGAAGCAATTCATTACTGACATTTCTCAGCCTCTGGAAGTCATGCCGTATCTTTGGGGTTTATTCTGGATATCTCTGAGAGAAAGATTTCCCATATCATAAAAAAAGAACAGGCAATATGCAGTTCCAAACTTGGTTATTCCTTTATACTGCAGAATATAGCAGGAGATTTATGCCTTTTGGCTCTTTTAACTCCTTGTTCCCTAAGAAATGTTCCAAATCTGTAAAAAGGAGGAGGAACACATAATAAAATGCATCTTAGTAGCTGTAAACAAGCAATGGAAATTTTCTTCCTTGTACATAGGAAAGAGGCTCACCAGGATCTGATTATCCTAATCTTTCTTTGAAATGTTAGTTTTTCAGGTGCCAGGTACTTTTTAAGGGAGAAGGAGTCTAACTGGCAACATTCCTTCTATCTGTTTAAAATAATAAAAGCCTCTTAGGAAAAATCTTTACTATTTAATACTTTTATTAAAAAATTGGCTGATTGTACTGAACAGGCTCTTTATATGAGGTCTATTAATATGGTGTTTTGTGTGATTGATGATCAAATGACGCTTTGTGATTTGAATTTGTATATTCTTTAAAAGTTATAACTTGTCATGGCATAAATAATTCAAATAAATAAATTGCATATAGTGTAATTTATAGAATAATGATTTACATGAAATGCATGAGAAAAACCAGCATGGATGATATTTTATATATATTGTAGGAAGTTAGTACCCACCCCTCTCCTAGAAAAATGAAATATTTTAGGATATAATTAAAAGGCAGAATATTTTCCCTAAAAGAGAAGTGGAAACTCGCAAAAACTCAGCACTCCCATCCTTGTTAATGGACCAGTCTATTCTATATAACAAAGATCTACCTACTTCAGGCAAAGTCATTTAATTGTCCTTCATAGCATCATCCACCAAGTTTCAACCAAACTTAGCACACGGATAACCTACAAAGCTAGCTATGGCCTCTGATAGCAACCCATCAGAATACTCTTCCTGTGTCCCAGGAAGTTCAAAGCCCAGAGAGGTCATAAAACCCAGGTACTCTCAGCATCTCTTTCCTTTTTCTTCGCCCAAGAGCTCCAAGGGATGTGATCCTGTTCATCAAAAAACCTTCTTTCCAAGCAACTTCCATGATTCCAGTGTCTTTTTCCCCACTTGGAAATGAACCCAGAAGGATATTTCTTCCAACAATATATTAAATATGTTGAAATACATTGATATTAAATTATTACCATGAATGTCAGAATATTTACTTCTTCTTACCTATACATTCTGTCATGTTTGCTGCTTCAGAGAACTTCCAAGCTCCACCGGGTTTCCAGATAGTAACATCTCCAGTATTTCAAAATACTGGTTTTTACTCTGAAAATTATAAATTAAACTGCAAACTATTGCCTATATTATTGTTCACCAAGTAATACAATCTCACTGTATTCTATCTGTACCATAGGCAAGGTGTAGCTGAATCAAGTGACAGTAACCACACCCACCCCCTTTTTTTTGCCTGTGGTACCGACAGAATACAGTGAGATTGTATTACTTGGTGAACAATAATATAGGCAATAGTTCTTGCACAGGAACAGGAAACTCAAGTGCACAGCCCAAAGAAGGTATAACCCCCCCCCCTTACACACTCTCAACTCAATTTTGTCAGCTGCTCAGAACCACAAACCCAAGTGGTTCTGCTTCATCAATAAACTATCTTTCCAATCAGCCTTCATACTTCCAGTGTCTTTCTCCCAGCTTGGAACTGAACCAGATACATATTTCTTCCCACATGACAATTCTCAATTTTTTACTTTTATGAATGTTTACTGCAATACATACTATTCTTTTAAATAGATATTTGTGCTAATTCATCATTGGGCAACCACAAATATTTATTTAGTTATTACACTTATCCTCTGCCTTTATTTTGTATGACTCAAGGCCGCATAAGGCTCCCTCCTCCTATTTTCCCCACAATCATAACCCTATTAAGTGCGTTGGGCTGAGTGGGAGGGACTGGCCCAAAGTCATCCAGTGAGCTTCCATGTCAGAATTAGAACCACTATTGCAATAGGTTGGGCAAAGTTAAATCTTGTCTCATTAGCTACCAGTGTTCAGGAGTTCCTTCTTCCTTTATGAAATAAAGTGGTGGTGGGGAAATACTTCGATTGATGCCATTTTTCTTTTTATCTCTGGGTAATCCTTGGCTCAAATTGCAGTTTGAAAAGAAAACTTAAGCAACCTTCTCTAGACTCAGACCTAAAGGAGCCTTTTAAGAAGCCTGCAACACTTCAACTTTGTTAAACAACTCTGGAAAAGAAAAAGGAAACAACTACAAGAATAGAATCAAGCAAGAAGAAGCAATCAGAAATGGCATTTGCCTTTCCCAGAAAAGCAGCCATTGTGGCTTAATTCTATATATTTATGATTGATATCTTAATATCAGATGATTACTTGCTTCTATGAAGAAGGAAGGCACTGAAGATAGTATCAGAGACCTCCTCCAAACCTACATGTCAGTGGAATTAGTTCACAGAGTTTCAGCCATTTATCAAGCACAAAGTAATCAAGAATCCTAAGGTTCAGTTAAATCCTAATTTGGATTTGGTTATCTCACCACATTGGGTGATAAGATAAGGGGACTTTCTGCTTTGTTTACAGTTGCTGCCTGCTTGATGTCATGAAACAATTAGGAACTTTTTTTGGCCACAGCTTTGCCTACTGAAGTATCAGGACTGGCCTCTCAATTAGATTGAAAGTGTACAATAATTTCAATTAAAAGTCCTCTAACAAGCATTCATATTTTTTTTTTTAAATCATCATCTTGATGGAAGTTCTCACTGTTTTCTGTCATTGCCATTTGCTCCATCTGAGATTATTGTCCTTCATTAACATAAGTTTCCATTTCAATTTCATAGGCTATTGATAAGCTTCTGTTCTTCATTTGTCTGATATCTTTTTAAAGCTGAGGATTCCTGAGATTTATGAGACCCCTGAGTATTTGAACTTGAACTTTTGAATTTTTAATGTTCTCCTGCAAGGAGGATTTCCTCAAAAACTACCCTCCTGAGAAATTATTAGAGAAAACTTTTATGACATCTCATTTTCTCTCTATCCTGGACTTACTTCTGTATGTTGTTTAATTTTAGTTTAAACAAGTAGCTTATAGATTTATTTCATTTCACTAATTTTTTGTCTACCACAGGATAGAATGAGGAAATAATTTCCATTTTTCTCTATTTTGATACTACACATCTTTCTTTCTTCTGCAGTAAATGGTCCCAGAACCTTAGTGAGCAAATCTCTCAGCAACTTCTATCTGAAGCAACATTGCATCTCCCTTCCACTGTAGTTAGTGAGAGCTCTGAGAATTCTCCTTCGCAGGTGTTTGCCCAATTGATGCAGTTACTCCAACAAGTATCTCTACCCAGATATCAAAGAAGAGAGGGGAAAAGAGGGGCAGGGCCTACCTCTCTCAACCTTGGTTGGGTACAGAATGTTTTGAGTTTAAAAGTAAATTGATGAGGGAATTTAAGTTATACAAAGAGAACCCAGCAGAGCACTCCATCCAAGATTTTATGCTCCTGAAAAAAAAATACATACATCTTCTACAAAACAACAACAAAAAAGAGATCCCCAGAATTTCCTGGCAGTAATTGATAACAGCATCCTAAGCCAGAAACTCTTCTCTCTTTTGGCACCTGATAACCTCCCAGCCAGTTGATAAGTCCTTTTCACCCCCTTATCTTATCTCTTGCCTCTGCATGGGAGGACCATTTTAGAGCTTTATGCCCACAAGAAGAGTTTCTTGACTTCGATTTAGAACTCAGTGCCAATCTGCTTCCAAATTGGGCCCCAATTACAAGAGCTAAAATAAAAATACTCATTAATTAGCTAAAGCCTGGTAAAGCTCCAGGCAATGATTTTTTCATGCCTGAAATACTATGAAATAATTTGGAATGGTGGACCCCAATCTGGAATGGTGGATCTGGAATGGTTGCCTCCCTATTTACTTATATTGATCTCACTGCACAAATTCCAGAGGATTGGGGCCTAGCCATTATTATTCCTATTTACAAAAAGAGCACCCCAAACTTGCCCACTAACTATCGCCCTATCACCTCTTAAGTGTAATACATAAGCTCTGTGTTAGACGTTTATACAATAAATTAGTTGATTGGGTTGACTTAGGGCATGTCTGGCAGATGAGTGAGTGGGCTTCAGATCCAGATACTCTATTTATGGTCATGCCCTTATTCTTCAACACCTGGCTGAAAAATACACACCCAAACACGATTGATGATTATATACTGTATTTATTGATTTCAGGTCCACATTTGATCTAATTCCCAGAGAAAGACTCTGGTCTAAGCATCTGCATACAAATATTGACGGATGCCTATTATTGCTTGTGCACAATCTTTATAGGAACTCTACAGTCAAAGTTTTATGCAGCATGCAAGGCTATTACACTAATAAGATTCTAACCTACAAAGGAATAAGACAAGGATGCATTAGCTCCTCAGCTGTTTAATTTCTGTATACATCCACTTGTGGCCCAATTAATCCAATTAGAGCACCATCCTCCAAAACTAGCTAATAGACATATTGCATCCCTGTTGTGTGCAGATGACATACCACTTTTATCATGAATGCAAATTGGACTTAAGATAAACCTTGAATGCTCTGGCTAGTTACTGCTCTGAAGAGGCCTTTGAAATCAATTATACCAAAAATGAGATCATGATCTTTGCCTGGAAGATAAATGGCCAGAACATCAAGCAAGTCAAATCCTTTAAATATCTGGGCATGCTTTTCCATAGCTCCACTAAACATGGTGCATATCTAAATTATGTCATCTGAAATACCCAAATACAGCGGTAGCAATTCAGTTTTTTTATTTTTCCAGAGGAGCACAGTATATTCCAGCAGCATTATAGTTAAATTCAGCTAAGGCTTTCACTTAGTTACTCTTTGGTGCTTAGCTGGGACTTTATTCCTCTGGAACAGATGCAGTCCAAATTCCTAAGAGACATATTTCAGGTAGCACACTGCACCCCAAATGAAGGAGACAGGACTAGCAAAACTGAAACAAGTGCAGGGATTTACATTTTTGCACATTGGTTAAAACTACTCTTTTTCCCTACAAGTTTGAGTTCTTTCCTTATAGAAGACAACTCCAAATCAGTATGGTTCAGGACTATCTCACAAAAGCTACAATATTTTGGCTTCTAATGAGGTAAGAATGGCAAGATTCATAATTCTATTGTAAAATACCTGTATCTGCAGGCAAATATCAAACCAAAGGGCACTATTATAATGTGGTTTTCTCAGAAAGTTTCTACTAGACATATATATGAAATAGTATCCCATTTAATTTGAATCAAATTAACTGTTTTCAAAAATGTTTAAACCAAAGCTTGATTTTAGGATACATCTTTACAGAAAGAATGTTCAATCTGTCTTGAGTTTGATGTAAATATCCATACTGTGAAAATGACATATGGTTCATATAAGTGAAATGCTACATGATAATATTTCACATTACCCCCTCTTCCTCAAAATAACAATTCATGAGATGCATAACTAAATGACTTGATAAATACAATACAGAGAAGATAATCCATTATAGGGGCTGCTTTTTCTTAATGCTGAATCAGGTATTCCTGGTGTTATTTTGATGGTTAAAAGTATCACAAGGAAGCTGTTATATTGACTATTCTATTCTTTTGAGTGCTGGAGATACAGAAGAGTAAATATGCTTTGAAGTGGGTGCCTTTGGCTATGGCTACTTTAGTTACTGCAAATATTCTTCCACAATTTTAGAGAGGGGGCTGATTGTCGAGAAACCAGTGATTCTGCCAACACGTGAAAGGCTACTGTTGAAATCTACAATTTTTCAGCTCCGTATTTTAAAAAATAATTGCTCTGTACTGTTGACTAGCCAATCTTTTAATAGCGCTATGCTAACAAGGTCTGTTTCTTTCTTGTGCACATTTCCTAAAAAAATAACAAAAATCTTGTCGCTCCTTAATAATTTTTAGTACAAAAGAGTCTTTCTACCAGATTTAGAGCATTGAGCTTATATGCTAACGTTTAGGAAGCTTCTTTCTTTGTGAGTGGGGAAGTTCAGGAAAATGAGGGTGTGCAGACCATAAGGCTTTGTTCAATCCTGATTCAGGACTTTGGAAAACAGGCCAACGCAGAACAGACTACTGGTTTTAAAGTACTAAAATCTTAACCTAAGATTACACTTAACCTAATCTCAGACAATTTTCATACCTACTGTAGATGAACATGGGAAAACACAAGTAGGTACAGCATTTTTATATTTCAGCACAATGAGACGAGATGTATTGATGCACTAACAGTTCTGTGGATTTCTGACATCTGAAAAAAATGATTTTTAAAATGTGTCTATGGCTTTGTAAGTTTTAGCAACAGTTAAAATGATATTTACAGATTACTTACCCTTTTAAGGGAAAAATCCAGTCATTGTTTAGATAGATAGGTTCAGGAAGTTTAAGCAAAGGAAGTCTTCAGTAAAAAAAAAACAAAAACCAATCAGTTGTTATTCCTTCTCCAGCCCCAATAGAAAATGTTGATGAGAACTGCAAACAGTGTAGAAAATTGGAGACAATGTAAGAGATGTCTTTTGTCAGGAATCCTGCCCATTGTTTATGTTTCATAATTATTGTTTATAGTTGTTATAACCACAGCTGTGACAAAATAACAAGACAAATCATTTGGTTCATTTTGGATGGCATTCAGAATGAACCAATGCATTGCGCTGGGCATTCATATATATATATATATTGTTGAAGGCAAAGATTACAGTGATCTATCTATCTGCTGCTTGACTCCCAACCACCCCAAATGGCATATAATTTTATGTATGCTGCTTGACTCCCAACCACCCCAAATGGCATATAATTTTAATAATAAATAAATAAGTACCAACCAGGAGTGATCCTGCTTAACTTCCAAGTTTAGACAAGGTCAGCTACAGGTTGTCACTTGCTGTGGCTGGAAAAAAGCCTGTCTGTAACCAGTTATACTCCTTTTCCTCCCCTTCCACTCTATCCTGGATTTTATTCAAAGAAATAAAACAGTGCAGCAATTTGTGTAGATTGTCAGATGCTGAGTAGTTCACAATAGTGCCTATGTTTGATGCACTTACTGGCATCTCAAGCTTCTTAAAAAGAAGTGGAACAGATATGCTATGAGTGCAAACCTAAATAGAGAAGTTACTTTTGTAATCTCTCTAAACTTATTCCTTGTCTCTAAAATTTTCCCCAAAATTTCAAGCTCATATTGATTCATATTCACACTGCAGAAAGTTTTGGCTCATTTCCCATTTAAGAAAAATGTGTGCAACATCATTTGATGGTGGAGCCCTCCACAGCTATGAATGCCTAATGGAAACATTGAAAATCTAAACAGCTTGATAAGGAAGGGGCTAAAAGTCTCAAAACACTTTATAACAGGATCTGTTAGTAATGTATGCAGCTTCTCTTGACTTAACTCCCAACAATGAAATAGCATGTTTCATATGCTATATTTTTGCTGGTCAAAGGGCATTTCTAATGACATAAAGGAGAGAGCTCAGAAGGCAAGAGGAATCTGAAATATTTTCTGATGTATATCTCTTTTGGATTTTGTTTTTTTTGGAAAATCATGCAAGGCAATGCCATATCCATAGTGGGTACCATCATGACACTTGAATTTTCACTGGAGGAAGGCAGTAAATGAAAAACGAGGAGAGAGAGTAGAAACTGGGTAGTCTGAAAAAAGATATAACTAGCTGGAATCTTGAAGGGAAATTCTTCACACTGCTTCACTCTAATTTTAAAATTAGAATTGCTAACCCATTGAAACTTGCTTTTCACATAGAAGCCAGCTCTAGTTGCTACTTACTGATGTATCTTTGCAATGTGATTATTTAATATTTCACCAAAAGTACTTTTACACATTTTTTCAGAGTCACCCTTCTCCTTTATTACAATAGTTTAAAATCTATTTTGGAGCAACTTCTTCCCTGAAAAGTTCTTATCCAGATTAAGCTTCATAAAATCTTTTGTTCTGCTGCCACTTTGGAATTCTTATCTTAGCATGTGAACTCCCAAAGGACATATTTGGAAAAAGTGGGGGAGTGGGGAAGGGAAGATCTTTGTATTTTCTGAGTAATGTCTTGATTCCCATTTGAGGAATAAGTGCAGATCTGTAGGAAAAAGGCATATATTGCTCTGAATTCTTCAACCTAATTATATACTTGTCTTCCAGCAGGATTTTTCCTAAGCACCCCAAATTCAAGAATTGTGTACATGCTTTGCACATTTCTCAGGCCATTCTTAAAGTTTATTGTTTTTCTTGCTTGACACAAAATTACAGTCTCAGACTAATTCTTATGCATGCAGGTAACCAACTGTTTCCATGCTTGAGAATGGCTTTTAGAGTCAAGTTTATTGAGAAAAAATTATCTGGGAAATGATATGATAAGTAAAGATAAAAGTATAATGGAAGAATTATTTGTTGGCAGCCTTTTCAGTAAAATCTGATCTAAATTCAGAAACACTGTAATCCTTTAACACATGGATGGGCAAAATATGGCCTCTCAACTGCTATGGGTTGAAACCAGCATGGCCAGAGATGAATCATGGCTGTTGCAATTCAGCAGCATCTTTCCTGCTTGAGGGCTGCACAGTGGTTCCTCTGGTGTACAACCTGTGGTACAGCAAAGGTGGATGGGGCTTATTGGGGTAGAGTAGGCAAAGTCAAGAACATCTAGTTATTTTCACATTTTTTTCTCTTAAGAAGATGGAGGACAAATTAAGGTGGTACTGTATAAGTAGTCCTCAATTTACAACCATTCATTTAGCGACTGTTCAAAGTTACAACGGCACTGAAAAAAGTAATTTACAACTGTCACAGCATTCCTGTAGTCATGTTACCAACAGTTGGATTCTTGGCAAGTATATCTTGAAGTATATTTATGAAGATTATAGAGTCCTGGGGTCAGGTGATTGTCATCTGCGATCTTCCCAGCTGGCTTCTGAAAGCAAAGTCAATGGGGGAAGCCAGATTCATTAAACTACTATTTGATTTTCTTAACAATTGCAATGATTTGCTTAACCACTATGACAAAAAGGGTCATAAAATAGGGTGCGGCTCACTTAGTAACCACCTTGCTTAGTTGTAGAAATTTTCATCCCAAGTATGGTTGTAAGATGAGGGCTACCTATAATTATTTAACCTGTACCTGAACTGAGGAAAAGTATATTACCACTGTTAGTTTAGAAATCAGAGTGATGTCACATTTTGTTTTGCACTGAGAGATGTATAAGGCCTCTTGCCATACTATACACCGAGGTGCAGAATCTTACCTATTGTTTACACAAGGTTTCCAGCACCATTTGAACCATAGTGCTACTGAAATTTGGAAGCCAAATAATTACATTTCAGGTGCGTGTTTGTGTGCATTTTAATAAATTAATGAAGGAAAGGGAAACTGGAAGCCTATGAAGAAAAACACCTCTTTTCATAAATGATTATCCCAGCATCCTCAAATTGACATTATTGAAGTCTGTAGAGATATGAAACATTTTTTTAAATTAAGGAACAAAATAAGATCTTCATCTATGTAGCAGTTGCTTTTTTCTTTCTGTCTCATGGAGGTTGCTGAATTGACTGCTTGTCAAGTTTGCTGCTGGATTATCTGGTGTTCAATGTCAGATGGTCAGAGATGATGAAGAAATCCTTGACAGATCACTTTTTTTAATATATATTTTTATATATTAACAAACCTAAACAAACAACAAACAAACCTAAACAAACAAAACATAAAAACATCAAACATCAAACATCATCACACAATTTTATTTAAATCTTCAAAGTAGTCTTTTCCAAGCCTAATTGGAATTGTTTGAAACAAATATAAAATTCTGGGTAATATATTCATCTTGATTGTTGATATTCTCCCTATTAGTGACAGTTGTAAATTTTTCCCTTTCGCCAAATCTAGCACTATCTGCTGTTTAAGTTTAATATAATTATTCTCTTTTAGTGTACTGCATCTTGCTGTCAAGTATATCTCCAAGTACTTGATCTTATTTGTGACCTGAATTTTCAGTAGGTCTGCCAATTCTTCCTTTTGTCTTGATAGCATATTCTTTGTCAAGATCTTTGTCTTATCTTTATTTATTTTCAATCCAGCCACCTTTCCATATGTCTCTATCTTTTCTATCAATTTTGATGCTGTTTCTAGTGGGTTTTCTAATATAAAAACCAAATCATCTGCAAATGCTTGCAACTTAAATTCTTCCTTTTTAATTTTCATCCCTTTTATATTCTTTTCATCTCTAATATTTCTATTTAGCACTTCCAAAGTTAACACAAACAACAGAGGTGATAGTGGGCACTCTTGTCTTGTTCCTTGTCTTATATCGATAGATTCCTTCAGTTCTCCCTCTATCATTACCTTTGCCATCTGCTTATGATATATAGCTTCTATTGCTTGAATAAATTTTCTAGCAAAGCCCATCTGTTCCAGCTGTAATAACATGAATCGCCAATTCACATTATCAAATGCCTTCTGTGCATCTAGAAATATCAAAGCCATTTGTTTTCCAGGATGTGCCTCGTAGTATTCCAAAGTGTCCAAGATTACTCTCATATTGTCTTTGATTTGTCTCTTTGGCAGAAATCCATTTTGGTCAGGATGAATAAAATTATTTAAATATTTTTTAAGTCTTTCTGCCGATATTGAAGAAAAGATTTTATAATCTGCGTTTAGTAGGGAGATAGGTCTATAGTTCTTGATTTGTAATGGATCGGTCTCCTCTTTTGGAACAAGTGTGATATAAGCTTCTGACCATGATTTATGTATCCTCTTCTTTAACATAACTTCATTCATAATTTCTAACAATGGAAAATTCAATGATTCTTGTAATGTTTTGTAAAATTCTGCCGGAAGTCCATCTGGGCCTGGTGCCTTTCCATTATTTTGTTTCTTAAGTGCTTCAGTTAACTTCATCATTGTTATATTGCTTTCTAACATTGTTTCAATCTCTTTCAATATCTGGGGTAAATTAGCATTCTGTAAATACTGTTTAACTCTTTCCTCATCAATATTCTCTTGTGTGTATAGTTTCCCAAAATAATCTCAAATAATTTCCTTCTTCTCTTTACTACCATAGCAAACTTGGCCTTGGTCATCTATTAATTGCAATATTTTCCTTGATTCTTTCTCCTTTCTCAGTTTATATGCTAACCATATGCCTGGTTTATTTGCATCTTCAAAATAGTTCTGTTTGGCACCTCTAATTTTTTGTGCTAATTCTTCTTTTTCTATTAGACCCATTTTATGTTTGGTTATATCCATTTTTAGCTTAATGTCCTTTCTCTGTGGCATTTTCTGTAGCTCTTTTTCAAGTCCTTTATACTCATCTTCTAATGCCTTAGAGGCTAATCTTTTCATGGTATTTCTTTTCCTTGTATAGTCTGTTATCAAGCCTCTGGCATATGCTTTCATTGTATCCCATACATTCTGGATTGATGTATCTTCTTTTTTGTTTTCTCCAAAGAAAAAGGCCAATTCTTTCTCCATCCACTGTGTGAAGTTTTTTCCCTTTAAAATAGTATTATTTAACATCCATCTAGATCTTCTTCTTTGTCCTTTCCATTTAATTGTCATTGGATTGTGATCTGCCCAAGTACTTGTTTCAATATTTATTTCTTGAATATTAGTTAACAATTCTGTTGACATCCATATCATATCTATTCAGGACCATGATAAGTGTCTGTTTGAGTAGAAGCTGTATTGTTTAGCTTTAGCATTTCTTTCTCTCCATGTATCTTTTAAGTTTATTTCATCTCCCATTTTAAAAAAAGATTTAGGGAGAGTCTTTCTATTTTGCTTTATTGTTTTCTGTGTTGTGTAGTCCAGTTTATTGTCTACAATTCTATTAAAATCTCCCATCATAACTACATTAACATAGTCCAGTTCAACTATTTTTATATGTAATTTTTTGTAGAATTCTTCTTGATTGTCATTCGGGGCATAGATTGCAATCAGGAGTGTTTTTGTATTATTGTCCATTATTTCCACCATTAATATTCTTCTGTCATCATCAGTATAAATCAATTTCGCTGAGATGGTCTCTTTATTATATGAAACCACTCCTCTTTTCTTACATTGTGTCAAGGAAGTGAAATAATTTTGGCTGTATCAATTGTTCACATTGTTTTTTAATATGTACTTCTTGTAGGCAGATTATATCAAATTTTAATTTCTCTAATTTATGAAAGATTTTCCTTCTTTTAACAGCTGAGTTAAGTCCATTTATATTAATTGTAATCAATTTTTTCTCTTCCATGGTTATATTTTGTAATTAGGTTTGACAGCTCTCGTGGATCTTGGCTCACGTTGTTCTTTGGCTTCCTCCTTTCCACCTACCGCACCTTCTTCTTTTTCAGTCGTCGTTTGGGAGTCCTCTTGGAATTCAATTAGTGAAATTTCTTTTTCTGCCTCTTCCTCCCCTAAGAAAAATTCTTTGTAAAATGATTCAGCTTTCTCAATTGAATCAATTCTATATCTCTGTTCTTGCCATGTAAACATTAAACCTTCTGAAATCAGCCATCTATAATTCACCTCTTTTTAAAGTAACAATTTGGTCAAGAATTGGTATTCTCTTCTCATCTCTCTCACTCTTCTGGGTACTTGTTTCAAGACCACAATCTCCTTATCTTTGTATTTCAATGTTTTCTCTCTTGCCACTTGCAATATTTGCGTTTTAATGGCTTTCTTTGTAAATCTGATGTGAACTTCTCTTGGTAAGCTATTTCTCATTGCATATCTTGTGAAGACTCGATAAACCTCATCTATTCCATCCATCATCTTCTCTTCAGTTATTTCCAAAGCTTCAGCCAATATTTCTATCATTATCTCAGCTAGATTTTGTCCTTTTTCTTCTTCTATGTTTTGGAATCTAAGATAAAATTCTGATCCGTCCATCTCCCATCTCAGCATACCACTTTTATCTTGTTCAACCACAGTTAATCTGTTATCAATGTCTCCAATCTTCTTTGTCTCTTCTTCAATTTTTTGGAATCTCTCATCATACTTCATCATCATTTGTTGGATGTTCTCCACTTATACATTGGTTTTCCCTGTTCTTTGTTCAATATTCTCTGTTCTTTGTTCAATGTTCTCTATTCTCTTTTCAGTATTCTCTGATCTTGTTTGAATATTTTGAATTCCTTGCGTAATCATATGTAGGGTCACTTTTTCTTGTTCTTTTTCTTGCCTTAACATTGTCTGTATTGAACGTTGTCCTCCAGATGGTGGAGAGGAAGAAGTAGAAGTTGAGGGACCAGGAGCTGTTAATTTCCTACTCATTTTGAACAATTCAAAATCTTCAGGTTCTTCTAAACCTTAATCCAATTGTAAAATAACCAATTGCAGTTCCAAATAAAAATAGTAGGAAAAAAGAAGCCAAATAGTAATAATAATAAAAAAAGAAAAAAAATTTCTTCAGGTTCTTGTATACCTTAATCCAATCGGTTGGTTAGATAACAATAAAAATTCAAAAATGAATTTTTGAAGGAAAAGACCATAAACACACACACAAAAGAAAAAGTTGTAAAATCCTAAAAAAAGCAAAAAAGTGAAGAATAAAAGGCTAAAAAAAGAAAGGAAAAATTCTTCAGGTTCTTCCTTAATCCAATTAAGAGGTCTCAAATATAAAAAGATGCATAAAAATAAACAACAACAAAAAAGAAAAAATCAATATGGAAGGTAGATGGAAAGACAAAAATACCAGAAAGGGAGAGAAAAAAAGCTACTCCCTTAAAAAAAAAAAGAAGGGAAACATTAATACTAAAACTTTTCCTTTAAAATAAAAAGCAAGCATAGAAATTTAACTTCCAAAGACAAGAAACAAAAAACAAAGACAAGTTCCAAAGAGCTGAAAATCCAAATAGCTATTACAAAAAAAAGTAAACTGATGAGGAGGGGTAGCACAGCTTAGAAAAATTAAAAAGAGCACACTGCACTTTGTTTAATTATCCAAGGCTCTTGTTATAACTCTCTTCTCCAAAGACTTATCACCTTTTCTTTTCCTATAAGCTTCAACACCAGACTCCAGCTGTTGATAGAAACCCAGAAGAGCACCTGCAATAATACTCTCCCATGCTCTTCCCTCTATCTTATCAAACAGGCAATGTCCTTGAAAAGAAGTCTCAGTTCTTTCTCAGCTTTGTCTGGTCAAAAGAGAGATAGAATATTTCTAAGCCTCTAGTTGGCAGTGTTACAAAGTTTCTTTAGCTTTCACTTTCCCCCTCCTTTTCCAAGTAAAATATAATAAGAATTAATTAACAAAAGAAAAAGATTTTAAAAAAAATAACTAAAAGGGAGTCTCTGGCTTAAAATATTATAAAACCAAAAAGGAGAAAAGAATAGATAAAAAGAAGAGAAAAAAACCAGTCCAGTTTCAAAATATAAGATCATGCGTAGAAAATCCAGCAATGAAAAAAAAAATTGCTTTGACATTCCTGTTTAAAATCGCCACTTAATCAATTCTGTCAAAACTTTTACAGATTCTTTCTTTTCCTTAGGGTGTCCTTTCAAATCTTAAAATAAAGAAAAAGTTCTCACCAAACCGGCACACTCTCTCTTTCTGTTCTCTTTTGTTTCGGAGCTGTCCCAACTTCAGCAGCTTTAATGGCTGCCTCTTTGCCGCTGGCAAAAAGAGCTTCTCCTGGATCTACCAGGGCTTTGCGGTATCCCTGGGATCGATAGGATACGTTCTTTACATTCACCGTCTCTTCAGGACGGTTTAGATCCACTTGCACCGTCCAGGAGCAAAGATATCGGCTGGGATCTCAGACCTCCAAGATTGCATGCCGTATCGTCGTGACGCCAGCTCTGCCGGGACCTCCAACTCCCAAATACTCTTCACTTTTATATATCCATATTCAGTACTTGCTTTTATTTTTAATTACTTCCTTCTCCTTCCTACATGCTGTTCTTCATCTCTATACAAGATATACCCAAACCCTATCCACCCATTTCTTATTTTTTCTTTCATCTTGCCCTTTCCCAGTAGAGCACAAGAGTAAGGAGTGTGGTGGTGGCAGAAGAGGAGGAGGGGGAGCTGTGTTGAGTTGTAGTTTTGTTGGTTGAGTGGATCTTGCTTTGTATGGTTAACATATCATAGATTATGAGGGGGGGAAAACAAATCCACCCAAATACTTAAAAACTGGGAATTCCTCCCAGAAATTTTCATTCCCTGCCTTCCCACCCCAGCTGAGGGGACGGGGGAGGTTCAACCAGTTGGGCATCAAACCCCTCAGGAGTGCCTGAGGAGATCAAAAAGTCAACATACAGAATACAGAATTGGGAGGGACCTTGGAGGTCTTGTTTGCGGCAACTGCCAGCAAAGACTGCAAGCTTACCTGCGGGTGAGTGTCTTCCCCGGCTCCTCCTTATAGATTGGTGGTGCATTTTTCAGTGGGAGGAAGGAGCGGGTAAATGGCTCGAAGATATACTGTGGACCTGAGCTAGAAACAACTTAAAAAGCGAAGACTCCAGAGTGGAAGGGGTGAGTGTGGAGATTAAGCAGCAGCGGCTTAATTTATGTTTTTACCCTCTAACTCTGGAAGTTAAATCGCAGCTTGAGAAAAGTGTGATTAAAGGAGGAAAAAAAGGGGGGACTAGATGAGAAGAAGAGGGGTGAAGAAGGTTTTTATTCAGGAAAACTGCCTTTTGAAACTGAGATTCATTGTGAATTCCGATGATGGAAGAACTGTAATGATGTCTACAGTCTTCATTTAAATCAAAACACCAAAAATAATTCTAAATGGCCACCAATTGGGGAGAACAAAGGGGACTCACGGAGAATTGATAGTCTCCATATAAATCACCCAGCTCCATTTAAGCTGATTAGTCAGCCTGAATTTAAATTCCCACTCAGCTGATTGGACAACCTCCACTAAAACCCCACCCAAATCTCATCCTTTCCAAACTCCAAGGTAGATGATTGGTGAGCTCATTCAAATCTTCTCCATTCAAATCTCTCAAACAGCAACGCTTCGTCTTTAAAACAAAAACAAAACAAAACAAAAACCAAATAGTGGCTTTAAGGAAAAACAAAGGAACTATACACAACAAATACTTTACTACCTCCACTATTTCAATACCTCAAGACCAAATATTTATAGATAATGCTTTGTCTATAATAATTGATTTATCATATAATAGTATAATAATTAATTGTTAAATGACCATTAATTTACTGATTCATTGAAGTGATAGAGATTTAATGCTGTATCATTGATTATCTAGTCTATTGATTGATTGATTGATTCTTAGTAATAAGTTGATTGATTTTTAGTAATAAGTAACCTTACTTTTGATTTGTTCTCTAACTTATCAATTAACATTAATTACCAACATTCATTAAGTAACTGTCTACCTATCACATTAATTAGCTATTGTAATTGTTTAGTGTACTATTGTCATTGATCATGTCAGCCAGAAACTCCAGAAACTCCAAATCCTCCACTACCAAACAACAGCAAAAAAATAATATCTCTATCAATGACGTCCCAGACTCCTGTACATGCTCCAGATGTCTTAAAACCATCAATGAAAGCTAAAATAACATCAAATGCTACCTTTGTGACAATCAAGCCCACCTTGCCTGCTTAAAATTAAAAAAGGACCTAGCTGATCTCCTAAAAGCATCAGATACATTCCCTTGTCTATGTCCACCATGTTTTCCTAAGCTAAACAAACCAAGTTCCCTGCCTGACAGAGTTGATAGCAGAGAATCACTCATGCACTCAATAGAAAAACGCTTAGCAACACAGTCTGAAACAATTATACAAGAAAGCCTAATTTCTCTTGAAAAAAAAATACAGCACTGATAAGCGACTACCTATCAACTCAAAATCAAGTCCCAACCCAACAACCACTACCACAACTACTACCTCAACTACAATCACAACTACAACCAAAAATAACCACCAAACCACAACTACAAATAATTACTATCCCATCAAATAATTCCACAAATGATATCTCCTTACTCATCAGAGACACCATCGAACGTGATCAGAAATGTCCAAATGCCATCTTATTTGGTCTTGAAGACACAAACGAATCAGATGATATCACCAAAGTTCGTAACATCATAAGCAACCCAAATACAACAAACATCTCTCCTGAAGATATCATTGAAATAAGCAGAGATGGCCCTGAGTCCAAATACAATGATGGCTTGTTGGCCCCAAAATTTTGTAGAGTTGTTTGCAAAAATGAGTCCAGCAAATGCATATTCATTCAAACAATAAACGCCATTGCAAAAACCAATCCCAACCACAAAAAACTTCGCTCAAGACCAGACTTATCCATACTGCAAAGAATCCGCTCCCGTGAATTCCGCAAGGAACTCAGAAGACGTCTAGACAATGGAAGGAAGGATCTCTACATCGACTACCGCGCAGATTGTATCAAAAGTAAGTGACACAACCCACAACTCCACATCCAACCCTACCTCATCCAACCCACCATCACTCAAAACTAGGCACGCATGCCCCTAACTACCTCAATTCCACCTATAACTGGCCTTAAATGCAAGCTACTCAATGCAAGAAGCCTTGTGAATAAAATACC
This sequence comes from Pseudonaja textilis, assembly GCF_049901715.1. Lineage (NCBI taxonomy): Eukaryota > Metazoa > Chordata > Lepidosauria > Squamata > Elapidae > Pseudonaja > Pseudonaja textilis. Next base: position 111,155,640 of record NC_141992.1, read on the forward strand.
TGATTTTTTCCTCTTACTAAATATGGCTAAATTCTACATAATATTTGTATGTGAAACATGGCTCAGTGCATCTCTCCCTGACTCCATTACCACAGTAATAGACTATCAAGTTTACCGATCAGATGACTTCCTGTTTTGAGCTTCCCCAAAGACAGACCGCTGACCGCGTGTGTGGCTTTGGTTCATGCTTTGGCGTCGGAGAGCCCCAATCCTTTGGATTCAGGGCAGAAGCTACCTCCTATGGGTGGCGGAGGAAGGGGACACCGTCAGCTGGGTAGAGGGGAGTTGCAAATCCCCTCCCCGGCTTGGCAGTTGCTCCCTCCCAAAGATGCCTGAAGCAGTGGTCTAAAGGGAAGATTAGACTGGAATAAGATTGTGCAGAAGAGAAAGAAAGAAGCAAACAGCAGGAGGAACGGGACAATATAATCAAATGGAAGATACCCCCAGAATTAACATTTCAAAGAATCTTTAAGAACAGATCTAAGCGGCGAAGAGAAAGGAAAAAAAAGGTGTGGATTGCTTTTGATAGTGTCGGGGCTTCGAAACCGCAAAAGGTAGAAGCTGGAGAAGGAACTATATAATCAACTTGGATAAGTATACTTTGTTTTTATATTGGCACTAATAAAGCTGAACTATAGACTGTTAAAGAGGAAATTTAATATCAACTGGATTTGATCATTTTCTTGTTGGAAAATTGTGGTTTAAAAAGCTCTGAATAATAAAGAAGAAAAAAGAAAAGAGGGGGTGAAGACTTAGCATAATAAAGAGTGCCATCTCAGTTAAACTCAACTTGTTTTTCCTTTAAAAAACTCTTGTTTCTTGAAATTGCATGGAAATTGATACAATAAAGCAAGAACTTTGAAAAATTGAAACATTGTAACAAAGAAAGAATTAGGAAGATTCTGCCTTTGGATTAGTTGCTGATTCTGACATGAATTTGGCACTGGATTAGCGGAGACTTAAAAACTTGAGAGGAAGAAAAATTGACTGTTGGAAATAAACTTTAAAGATACTATTTGGATTAAATTATGAATCAGAAAGTTGTAAAATGGCGATTTCTCTTCTGGCATTAAAAATGGAACTCAGAAAATTGAAAGAAACACTACAAGAACAAGGTGAATTGCTGGGTTTTGCTTTAAAATTTATTGAAAATGCGACAGCAGAATATGAACAACAAAGACAAAAGGCAGAAGAGGAGGTGGAGCAAATCATAGAAGAGATCACCTTTAGTGATCATTGAGAACCAAGAACTCTTGAAAGAAAGAAGAAAAGAGTTGGAAATAAATACAGGAGATTTAAGAAATTAAATAAAAAGGTGAATATCCGAAAAATTAAAAAAGCAAAAAAGATTCAGCAGAAATTCAAAGGGTGAAAGGAAGCTATAAATAGAGAGAGGGATAAAAACTGGAGTGAAAGAAAAAAGGAGAAAAGAAGGGACAAGAAACAGGATTTGGAAACAAAATATATGGGAATTATAAAAAAATGGGGAAATCCTTAATTGGACACAGAGATAATGGGTGATTATTATATAGAAAGGGGATTCTGCAAGGTATTGAGGGGTAATATAAATAAATTTATAGTTACAAAATAGGGAAATATAAATTGACAAGATGGAAAAACAGAATTATTATTTTTTGGATAATGGAATCTAATGCTCTTCCTCTTTGTGTAGAGAGATAATTGTAACAAATAATGGAATAAGTATATTAGATATATTGAAATATTTTTAAGATTAGAATGTTGGATTTTTTTGGTTTAAATATGAATGGAATAATTAATGGAATATGTGAATTAAATATATGGAAATAAATGAAATGATATAGGAGGAGAGCTGAAATGGAATTAATTTTAGGGTTTAGGATTGTTTTACTGTTTGAATGAGTAGATTAATATGTCCTTTTTTGGAGGGAGAAATTTAATGAAATTTAAAAGGAGAAAAAAATGCAGAATCTGATTTATATATGCTATGTAGTTTTAAAGGGATTATTGTTTATTTTTTTAGGTAATAATGTTAAATGTTTTAACGAGATTTAAAGGGTGAAAATAAATGAATTTATAACTTAGAGGTGGCGCACTTACATTGAGATTTCAGGGGGGAAACCAATTTATAGAAGAAGTGTCTTTTTTTAAATTAGAGTTTAAGATGAAATACAGAAATGTGACAGTTAAAAGTACTAAAGTATAATGATTATGAAGTTATCATAAGTGAATTAAATAATGAGATAAATATTTGGAATAATACAATAAAATAGAAAATGTATAAAAACACTGTTAAGATAAGGAATTGGATATAAAAATTGAATATGTAACCATGGTCATATTTGTATGTATATGTGAAACCTGTAATCATGCTGTTCACTAAAAAGAGACGTTAAAATATGGAAAACTGAATAAAACTTGTTAAAAGAACAAGTTTACCAATCAGATCGTGAAATCTGTAGAGGAGGTGGTGTTGCTATCTTCTATAAAAAGTCCTTACATCTAAAAAACATCCAAGTTACCCAAGAACTTGCTCTTCCTGAGACTATCGTCTGTGAACTGTTCTTAAATATCACATTTCGATTCTTACTATATTACAGAGCCCCTGATTATGACATCGAACATGTAAACAAGCTAAATTCACTACTAACACGGGCAACATCCTACCCACACACTTTTATCTTTCTTGGTGACTTCAATCTACCTCACATTAACTGGACCCTAAACAAATGTAAAACTGAACCCATACATGCAACCTTCTACAATGCTGTAACAAACCTGGGACTGGAACAACTAGTAACCAACAATACAAGACTTAACAACTGCGACAATCTCATCTTCTGCAATAGTTTGAATTCAATTTACGGAATACAAATTAAAGAACCCTTTTCCAACAGTGACCACAGCATGATTGACTTTTGTCTCAACATACGTCCACACAAAAATCAACACAACGATGTGATCACCAATTATAACTTCAAAAAAGGCAATTATGATATTATAAACAATGATCACTCATCCCTTGATTGGCAATTTCTATTCACTGGATGCAATACTGTTGAAGACCATTACAACATATTTTTACTTGAAATCAAAAGAGTCATCAAACTATATGTACCAATAACAACTCCAAAAACCAGAAAAAAACAGATTACCCATAACAATAAGGAAGTTTCAATCCCAAAAGAGATCACTTTGACAGAAAAACAAATCTGGTCACATTGCCAACTTCAAAAGCCGATACAAAAATTTATGCCACCAGATAAAGATTGAATGCACCAATTATCTCATTAAAGAAGAAGAAAACCTTCTACGCACCAATTCCACCCGAGCTTTCTACAATTTTGTAAACAACAAACTAAAAGACTCAAGGTCCATCCCAGCCCTGAAAGGATCTAATGGTAAAGACTGCAATGATGACACCATTAAAACCAATCTCTTTAACACATTCTGTGGCTCAGTATTTGTAAACAGCAATGGATCATGCCCAGTATTTCTCAGTTGAACCACAGACAACTACAGTGATCTAATACACATTGATTTTACAGAAGACAATGTTGAAAAAGCACTACGCAATCTAAAACCATCTCTATTGGACCAGACGGAATATGTGCCTATTTCTTAAAAAAGCTATCCATTGCCATAGCCGAACCTCTAAGCATAATCTTTCAGGACCAGCTCCTTGCCAAAACTATGGTCACAAGCCACGGTCATCCCCATCTTCAAAAAGGGAGACCCCAGCCTATTTGAAAATTACAGACCAATCTCTTTATGCTGTGTCACCTGTAAAGTCATGGAATCAATTATTAACCAATTTATTATCCTCCACTTAGAGACAAACAACCTACTCTCTAATAAACAATTTGGTTTCAGAAAACTATCCTGTAATCTGCAACTCTTACACTGCAAAAACATATGGACTACACAATTCGATCAGGGCAAAGCAATAGACGCAATCTACATAGACTTCTGTAAAGCCTTTGATTCAGTGGTATACGACAAACTACTCCTAAAACTGAAATCTTACGGTATCTCTGGACACCTGCATAACTGGATAGAAGCATTCCTGTCAAACAGACAACAAATGGTTAAAATTCAAAATCAAATTCTGTACCTGTTAACAGTGGTGTCCCCCAAGGCAGTGTTCTAGGACCAACTCTCTTCATACTCTACATAAATGACCTCTGTGATCATATTAAGAACAACTGCGTCCTTTTTGCTGATGATGTAAAGCTATTCAACACCACAGACAATACTGCTACCCTTCAAAAAGACCTCAGCTATGTATCAGAATGGTTAAACAAATGGCAACTTCAAATCTCAACAAACAAATGCTCTGTCTTACATATTGGCAAAAAAAATCAGAAAATAAAATACAGCTGAATAGTCAAGACCTTGCTGATGATTCAAACTCTGTCAAGGACCTTGGAGAACTCATCTCTAATGATCTAAGTGCTAGAGCCCACTGTAACTACATAGCCAAAAAGGCATTAAGAGTTGTTAACCTAATCTTACATAGCTTTTTCTCTGGTAATATTACACCACTAACTAGAGCATACAAAAATTTGCTAGACCAGTACTTGAATATAGCTCGTCAGTCTGGAACCCACATTACGTATCTGATATTAACACAGTTGAGAAAGTCCAGAAATATTTCACAAGAAGAGTTCTCCACTCCTGTATTCGTTGCAAAATACCTTATGCCACCAGACTCGAAATTCTAGACCTAGAAAACCTAGAACTATGCCACCTTCGGTTCGATCTAAGTATAGTATATAAAATCATACATTGCAATGTCCTACCTGTCAATGAATACTTCAGCTTCAACCATAACAATACAAGAATAAACAATAGATACAAACTCAAGGTTAATCGCACCAAACTTGGTTGCAAAAAATACGACTTCAGCAACAGAATGGTCAATGTCTGGAATACTCTACCTGACTCTGTGGTTTCTTCCCCAAACCCTAAAAACTTTAACCTTAGACTGTCTACTATTGACCTCACCCCTTTCCTAAGAGGTCTGTAGGGGGCCTGCATAAGTGCACCAACGTGCCTACCATCCCTGTCCTATTGTTTCTTTTATTTTTCTTATATGTATCCATGTATTCATAACTATGTATATACTTATACCTATTATCTTGTAAGCAATTGACAAACCAAATAAAATAAAATAAATTATGAGTTGCCAAGTACTAATTGATAGCTGTTAAATACCATTATTCAGCAAACATAATCAATTTAATACTCAGATTAACCTTATCTCTCTGCTCACCCCTATCCAGCTCCCTTCCTTTTCCAATTAACACATTTACAGGTAGTCCTCAACTTACGGCCATAATTGAGCCCAAGATTTCTGTTGTCAAGTGAGACATTTGTTTAGTGAGTTTTGACCCATTTTATGACCTTTTTTTGCTACATGAATCACTGCAGTTGATAAATTACTAACCTGGATGTTAATTGAATCTTGCTTCCCTGTTGACTTTGCTTGTCAAAAGGTCGCAGAAGGGTATCACATGACCCCAGGACACTGCAGCGGTCATAAGTATGAACCAGTTGCCAAGCATTTGAATTTTGATCACATGACCAGTGGGATGCTTCAGAGGTCGTAACTGTGAAAAATGGTCATAAGTTACTTTTTTCACTGCCATTGTAACTTCAAACAGTCACTAAATGAACTGTTGTAAGTCGAGGACTACCTATATTACTCTATATATTCTTGGAAGCTGTATTCAATAATTTTATTCATTTTTGACCATTTACATTCTTTTAAATATCTTACAGTCTCTGAAATAGCTGGAAGTATTTGAGATGCTTCTGCTCATTTCCAGATTGTTGGTCAGTCACATGAATTTGCTACAGGAAGTCTGGTCAGAATTGCCATCCCTAAGTGATGCAGTTGTAAAATGTGATGCCACTTGACTACATTGCTTAAAAATGGCAATTCTAATAGTCTTCGTTGGTGTCATTAAGTAAGGACTGTACAGTCATAAAGCAAGGGCTTCACATGATTGCAACTTCTGATTTCCCATTTACTTTGCTTGTAGGGAGCTGGCAGGGTACATGGAAATCACAATCATAGGATCACAGCTTGCCGGGATGGCAGGAACTCTGAGAAGCAGTTGTAAGTGCAATTCATTCAACACCATTGTAATTTTGGATGGTCCTGAACAAAGAGTAGAACTATATTTATTAGGGAAAATGGCAACTCAGGTTTCTGAGATGTTCAGAAGTTGAAAGTAAACAAATGCTATAATTAGGCCATTGTAATTTAGTTTTGCACTTTGGTTTACCTGACTGGCTCCCAATATCTATATCTGAAATTAAGTCCCTTATTAACCAACTCAGGAGGGGAAAGGCCCCTGGAGCTGACTGGATTTCCCTACTGAAGAATAACCAACTAGTGGGCTCAAATCTTGGGATCACTTTCCAACTATGTTGACACCATGGGATACCGCCCCAAAGACTAGAGCCTGGCAATTATGTTAGTCCCGTTCTTTTGATTTTCTACATCAGTGGTGTGGTGAGATGTCTACACGGTCCATATTTCCATCCCCCTAAAGCAGGAGTTGCAGTGTCTATGCAGATGCTGCTGCAGTTCTTTCTGGAACACCAACTGGCCTCCAAGGAGCTCTGAGAACTTTAGTCCAATATTGCAACAAGGATAATCTGGAAATACACTATCAGAAAAACAAGAGTATGGTTTATGGATTATGATAGTAAAATAGAACATTTTTGCCATTGTTGTAAAGTGAATCACTGCAGTTGTTAAGTTAGTAACATTAACTTTGTTAAGTGAATCTGGCTTCTCCATTGACTTTGCTTGTCAGAAGGTCACAAAACATAATCACGTGGTCCCGGGACACTACAACTGCAACTGTCATAAATACATGCCTGTTGCCCAGCATCTGAATTTTGATCATGAGACCACTGGGATGCTGGAATCGTTATTGCATGCCATTAGTTGGAGGGAAGCCCACTGTGAATATACTGCTGCTACTGGAATATGCTGCTTCTACTGAACAAAGATCTACCAATGCCATACTTAATTTTTTCTGATCCAGCTGCACTTAAACTCTTTAAGGCTATGCCTTTAGCCCAGCTCCTTTATGGGACTGGTTGGCTCCCAAGCTTTGGGTTTACCTATCTGGAAAGGAGCCCAATGCCATGCTCTACCCTTTGCAGCATTGGATGGTAAATATAAAAAAATCTTACATTGAACTTTTGAAGGGCTTTGCCCCTGTGATTCCAGAGAAGTGGAAACTTCAGAATGTGTCCTTTCTGTATGGAAACATCTGAGCCAGGTTCATACTGCCTCTGATTAGTAAATATTCTGGTCACCTAGATTTGGCTTATGCCTAAATGTTGCTTTTAGACAAAGTAGCCCTTGTCTATAAGAACCCCAAGGTACAGCATATGCACAGCTAGGTTTTGCACAGCAGTGTAGAAGATCTGTCGAACTCTGATGGACGAATATCCCTCAATGAATTTTCTGAAACTATACTTAATCTAAATTTTAGATATTAACACTTCTCAGATGTTAATAGATTCCTTTACTTTGGTATAATTTTAGATATCATACAATATAATTTTAGTCTTTAATTAGATATTAGTTAGGTTTTAAATTGTATTTGTTGATTATCTGTGCTGGTCTTTGATCACATAAATTGAATTGAAATTGATGTAAGATGTCTTTTAAATGCAGAATTCTCATTTTAATTAACAATGAAAAATTGAATAAGATTAAGATGTGCTTTTGTGTGTGTGTGTGTGTGTGTGTGTGTGTGTGTACACAAACAACACATATAAGGACTCAATTCCTAAATTCTTAACAGCTACCTAACACATAAAAAAATAATCAGAAAATGTATTGAGAGAAATACATCTAAAGCTTAATTTATATACATTGAAGCATGTTTTGGAATTTTGCAAATCGAGCATTTTTTATTGTTAAGGATGATTATTGATTATTTTGAATTTTAAAATAAAGACTTGCATTACCATGACATTGAATAGTAAGAAATCGATGCTTTGAAGTTTAAATAATATTCAGTATGTTTATTATGATATTAAATTAGAGTTATTCAACATATTTTCCATGTTTATTGGACACCACACAGAAAGTTTAAAAAGAGTGATGGGAAACTTATCGTATGATACAGTACAGTGTATTCTTTCATTTTAGTTTAATATCAATAATTTTGTTGACTTCCTTTTGGGAAGGATGTATGGTTTAAAAATCAGTATGTGATTAAAGATTATTTTGCTTTGGAGCAAACAAGCTTGTGTTCTGCTTATCAACCGGCTGTTGAGAAGATTGATTAAAATTATTCCATATGGTTAATATTTCATGCTTTGTTTTAAAACATTTTATGCTTTTTGTCTCTTTTTTCTTTTTTCCAATAATTTGTATATGAAGTAACCTGGGGTTCAACATGAATTAATGTTATCTTTTTATTTGTTTAAGGCAGCAAACCTGTCTCGCTACATTTCTCCAACGATTTTGGCATTAATTCTTCTTTTTTCCCCGATGTCTGCATAGGAAAACTGAATGAAAAAAAAAATAGATATATGCGAAAGAAAGAACTGTAATACATTTAACTTGAGGCAAGAAAGAGTGAAACTTGTAATGGAAACCTGGCATAAAGCACTAACTAACTCTTGAAAGAGGTTCAGACTGAGACTGCACAGCATATAATGAGCACCACGCTGCTGCAGCCTGCCAAATGTTACAGGCACATGAACATGTACTCCATGCTTAATCAGAGCAACATACAAGTTTCCAGGATTAAGTAGCACTTGCCAAAAAAACAAAAAAAAACCCCAACCCTTGGACAGGTGCCATGAGTTTGAATTGAAATGGAAAAATTAGAGTTTTGCTCACCATCATCTCCTTTAAAGTAAAGTGGAAAAGGAGGGCAATATATCAATAACAATGCATTGCATATCTAGTTAGTTACCTCTCATGCACATAAAAATTACTCTTATTGAAGGCATCCATAAACATTTGTGAAAAGAACATAAAAATGTCTTGACTAGTTTATCCAATATTTGTGTTTTCAAAAATGAGTTGCCTCTGGAAGCCTTCTAATGCAGTTTGCTTTTATATGTTTTTTTTCTGGCTATTTTGTTTAAATATTTCCATTTTCAAGCTCACTTAACAGGAACAGCAAAGTAATTCCCATGTGCTTTTTATGAGAAAGAGCCATGCTGCTGAATAACAAAGCACCTGCTTTGTATACAGAAGGCTTGAAGTTCCAGCTTTGGCGTTTGCCTGGTGGCAGAACTAAAACTGAAGCCTGGCAAGATATTTAGAGTTAGAAGAGACAGTGCTAGGCAGATCTGGTTAATTTAATAGAGGGTTGATTTCCCCACATTTCTTACTCATGTTAATTCTGGCAACTTGTTTAATTACTTGCCTTGTTTTTCTTGGCCACATTTGGTGTGTGTGTGTGTGTGTGTGTGTGTGTGTGTGTGTGTGTGTGTTTCCTGCAACACAAAGCACTTTCTGGTTTCATTGACATAAATGTTGGCAATGTCATTTCCTTCCCAACTTTGTAAAGTATGCAGTGTTTACAAGTAACTACCTTATCTGGGAGGTGGAGTACTTCCTCTAATTAAGCTCAGGTTGCTAACATCCCTTATTTGTTGCCTTCAGATATGTTGGGTTCCTTTCCCATCATCCCCAGCCAGTGTTGTCTAAGGAGGGCTGGTCTAATCTCTAATAACTTGAGATGGGGGCATGAGAACTGGTTTAAGACATTGCCTAAGGTGAAACGGTGGTTAAGATTGTAAAATCTGATAAATGTTAGTCGTAATTATGCTAGATAATATCCTGAGAGCTCCCAGCTCTTTCCTTTCAGTTTATATTTTTAGTGTAATTCTTAACAAAAATGCATGGAATGGGGATTTTGCTTTGCAATGGTACAATCCAGAGATTAAGGACAAGGAAATGTAAGATTACTGTAGGAATACAAGTGAGAAACCTAATTCCCTTTTCTTTATGACCTTTTTCTTGCTGGATCTGATTCTGACACCTAGAACAAATATAATACTTATCCAAGTATACTGACTTAGTTTTTTTTCTTTCTTGGTAGTTTACGAATCTCTGAACTTTGATTTGGAGACTAGTGACAAATGGCTGGGAAGAAGACTACTGCAAGAAACTGAGGATAATGTCACTGATAAGCCAGAAGAAGTAAAACATCTCTATCGAAAAAATTGCACTGAACCAGGTAGGATGGAGGTTTTCTTCCTTGATTTGGTAGTCTGTAAGGTTCAGTAACTGTAAAAACACCAAAAAATATTTCCAATCATGCAGATTTTGTATGTATTGTAAAATGAATGATGGCAAGTCCCTTCCAGTTCATACTCAAGATTGCTTATAGAATTTCTGTGGATTTCACATGCAGTGTATATGAGAACGGTGAAAAACTTTTCCTAGTTTTAGGTGTTCTTTGTTTTTATTATCATTGCAAACAGTGGTCAGCACATGGATTTTGAAAGAAAGAGTTTAATAAACAATTTATTAAATTGATTTGCCACCTGACTTTCAGTGAAATTTGTAGAGTATTTTTAAGGAAAGGCCTGTTTGTACATAACGGTTGGTACATCTTTGACATACAAATATTTAGCATACTTTACAGCCTATTTTTCTTAAATAAAACTATGAGCCCTTTCTTTTAGTACTAGTTCACAGAAAAATACATGGTATTTGAAAAAGCCACATATCTCCCTAATGCTGGTTGCTTCTTTTAACTTTTCTTCCTGAGTTGTAAGGTTCTCGGTTGTTTCTTTGTAGAAACAGCCCCACAATTCCTTTCCTGAGAACTTCTTTTTGTACAAATTCTTATCCTTTGTTTCCTTACTTTTATGGAGAATCAAGTTATGTTGCTGGTAAATTATTTGATTTCTATGTGTTCTTTTCCATTTTCTCAATGTGGGTTGTTCCCTTTACTGTGCTTTTGTTCCCTTATTTTATTATTTCTATAGTGACATTGTGTTATGTTTGCTGTGCAACATGAAAATGAAATGAAAATGAAAATTTAAATGAAAAGGGTGATCTGTGATTAAAGTTCTTTCTAGGAAGTAAGATTAAGGGCAATTAAGAGAACTTATTCAAGGAGCAGTTAATAGGCTACTTGTCAATTATTCCAGATCATACTTAGTCTGACACAATAAACTGGCTAAACTTGTATGCCATAAGGTTTTTTATTAAAGTTGGGAGGGTTCCTTACTTGAATGTACTAACTTCCAAATAAATATTATTGAAGGCTCTTTCAGAGGAGAATGCCTTGCCTGAAACTATGCAGTTCATTTATGTAATGTATAAAACCTCTTGTTTTAATTCTATTTTCGGTTAATAATGGAAAAGGCATTTCTCAGCAAGGAAGGTTACTGTTGTAGTTGAGCAATGAGAGGCTAGACCAGGGCTTGGGTGCAACAAGACTTTATTGTAGCAATAAAGGACTGAATGTGTTAGCCCTGCCTGGAGCAGGCTCACAGCGATCAGCGGCTGGCCGGACCCTGCAGCTGGCTTTTATAGCCGGCTGTCGAGGGAGGCCAGCCAATGAGGGGCAGCAAACGCCCCCGCAGCATGAGCGGACCTGGGTGGGGACTTTGGCAAGTTCCAGGGACATAACACCCCTTCCCCCCAGATGCGAACACGCATAGTCACTTAAATAAGCGGGCGGTCTGTGCTGGCGCCCCGAGCGCCGTAACTCCAGTGAGTTACCAAGTGTCTCAGAGTTCAAGGCACCCGGTGGGGTTGGTGATGGGGTGCAGCCTCGCCCTGAGGGTTGCAGAGGCACCGGTGTTGTGCTTGTGTTTGGTGATGTCGTGGCCCCGTCTACTGGTTCTGGTGGCGGACCCGTTGGGCAGTCCCGGTCTACTGCCTGCTCCCCTGGTCCGGGCGGTGGTGGTGGAGCGATTCTGGCGTGGTCTTCGGTGGGAGCTTGGTGTGGCACCTGGGGGTTGACCTGAGCCCACGATCCGACACTGGCGAAGGTACCCTGTTGCTTCCTTAGCTGGTCAGGCCGTCTTCCAGCTGTACTCGGTACGACCGGGGACCGGTGATGGCTACTATTACTCCTGGAATCCACAGCGGGTCTCCGGCATAGTTCCTCGCAAATACATGTTCCTGCAAGACAAAATCTCTGACCCCCGTCATTGAAGCGAGGGGGGTGTCAGGGCAATAGTGAGGGTGGAGCCTATCCAACACAGTTCTTAGGCGTCTACCCATCAGCAGTTCAGCAGGGGATTTGTTGGTGACCATGCAAGGGGTCGAGTGCTGGCTAAGCAAGAAACGGGAGAGTCTGTGCTGCCAATCTTCTTTGCTGAATCTGGCTAACGCTTCTTTTGTGGATCTAACGGCTCTCTCCGCCAGTCCGTTGCTGGCAGGATGGAAGGGAGCCGTGAAGATATGTCGGATACCAAGATTTGTGGCAAAACGGCTAAATTCTGTTGAGGCAAACTGTGGGCCGTTATCCGAAACTATGGTATCTGGTAGCCCATGTGTTACGAATAGGCGAGTTAGAGCCTTGGTAACTGCTAGCGTGGTGGTCGTGGATAGTTGGGCCACATCGATCCATTTAGAGTACGAATCAACGACCACCAAGAAGGTTTTGCCGTGTATTGGACCTGCTAAGTCAATGTGTAGCCTTGACCAAGGCACGTTGGCGCTCTCCCACTTTGTGGGGGTGGTGACTGGAGGGGATGGTCTGGATTCCTGGCAGGGTTGGCATGAGCTTACCCACTTGACGATGTCGTCGTCCAAGCCAGGCCACCAGACGTAGCTCCGTGCCAACGCCTTCATCCGGACGATGCCCGGGTGGCCCTCGTGTAGTGCCTCTAAGACTGGTGTTCGAAGTGAGGCCGGAATAACAACCCGGGTGCCCCACAACAGGCAGCCCTGTATGCTAGACAGCTCCTGTTGATGGGTCTTAAAAGGTGTGAATTCGGCTGAGAGGTTAGAACCCGGCCACCCCCTCCTCACCCAGTCCAGTACCTGGGCGATGGTTTTGTCCATCTTGGATTTGGTGGCGATGTCGAGGGCGGTGACAGGAAGGTCGAGCTCGGTGACATCGAAGATGGCATGGACCGGGGCTGGGTCTTCTGCTGGAGCTGGCAGGGGGCAGCGGCTGAGGGCGTCTGCGTGGCTTAGCGTTTTTCCTGGGCGGTGGATGAGCTTGTACGAATAAGCCGCCAGGAACAAGGTCCACCTCGTCATTCTGGGAGACAACACTTGGGGAGTCTGCTTGTCTCCGGAAAGAAGACCCAGGAGAGGCTTGTGGTCCGTGATTAGCTCAAAGTTGTGGCCAAACAGGAATTCATGAAATTTCTTAACCGCGGCCACTGCGGCTAAAGCCTCCTTGTCGATCTGACTATAGTTACGCTCTGTTGCTGAGAGCGTTCTGGAAAAGAAGGCAATTGGTGCCTCTGAGCCGTTGGGTAGTCTATGGCTTAATACGGCACCAATCCCAAAAGGGGATGCATCCGCGGCTAGTACCAGTGGGAGGTGTGGGTCAAATTGAATAAGGACCGCGTCAGATGTGAGCAGTGATTTGACTGCGCGAAAAGCGGTGTCTTCCTTGTGTCCCCAGTGCCAAGGTGCTTTTTTATCTAAGAGCCTGTGTAAAGGCTCTGCTACTGATGCCTTGTGAGGTAGAAATGATGCATAAAAGTTCAATAATCCCAAAAAGGCTTGGAGTTCGGCTTTAGTGGTTGGTGTGGGTGCCTCATGAATTGCCTTGACCTTGGACTCTAGGGGGTGAATGCCTGAGGCGTCAATTTTATAGCCCAGAAAGTCCACCTGTCTAGTGGCAATGGCACATTTCTCCTTTTTTAATTTGAGGCCATGCTGTCTGAACCTGTCTAACACTGCTCTGACTCTCTGGAAGAGTTGGGGTCTGTCCCTGGCCGAGACCAATATGTCGTCGAAGTAGGGTACAACGCCAGGGAGGCCCTGTAGTATACGCTCCATGAGGGATTGGAAGATGCCCGGGGCAACACTTACGCCAAACTGGAGACGCTTGCACCGGAATGCACCCCTGTGGGTCACAATGGTCTGCAGTTCGGCTGTTTGGTTGTCAACAGGGAACTGTTGATACGCTTGTGACATGTCCAATTTGGCAAAAATGTTGCCAGGCTCAAAGGTATGTAATAAATGTTGAATGACCGGTACTGGGTACGCGCTAACTTGTAGAAAGCGGTTGATTGTTGTTTTGTAATCTGAACAAATTCTCAGGCTGCCATCCTTTTTAAGGGGTGTGACAATTGGCGTCTCCCATTTGGCGAAGTCTGTCGGCTCGATGACCCCTTGCTTTAACAATTTATCGAGCTCTGCGTCTAGTTTAGGCCGAATGGCGAATGGGACTCTGCGCGGTTTCAGCCGGACTGGAACCGCTTGGGGGTCAACTGCAAATGATATGGGGGTACCATTATAACACCCTAACTCATTGCTGAATACGTCTGAGTAGTCATTGAATAAGGAGTCAGTGTCAGAAGCTGAGACAGCATGGACTCTTGTTAACCCTAGGCCGAGGTAGGGGAACCAATCAAGCCCCAGAAGACTGGGGAGGTTGCCGTTAACTACCACTAGAGGCAGATGGCCTTTGAAAGCTTTAAAATTAACAAGGAACTTGCCTTTGCCGAGTACTGGAATGTCTTTTCCCTGATAATCCCTCAAGGAGATCTGGCACTTCTGGAGCTGGTTTCTGGATAGCCTGGGCTGGATTCTCTTGAGGGTGCTCCAAGAGATGATTGAGAGCGCTGACCCCGTGTCAACCTCCATACGACAAGGTTTACCTTCTAATAAAATGGAGAGTGTTATTTTACTAATAGAGTTACAGGTGTGGTTAGCATGGTAGCAAATGTGACAATTTAGTACTTGCCTTTGGGACCCAGAATGGGAAAAAGAAGGAACCTTTTGTGCTGAGTTGTGCGCGGCCTGGCAGACTCTAGCGATGTGGCCTTTTTTGTGATGGTTACAGATGGCACCCTTGAATTTGCACGTAGCTCTCGAGTGAGGTCCGCCACAGGATAGGCACAGGATGATGTGTTTGGGTGCGCTGTTGGTTTCTTGCCTGGCTCTTGCCTGTGGTTGTTTGGCATGGGTGAGGCGGTGGATGTCTGTTTGATCGTTAGGGTCGTCTTCGTTGACTACCTCTTCTGAATGAACAGTGGCGCAGCTTTGTTTGGGAACGGGACCTTGAATTTCAGTGGCGGACTGGGTTGCCAGCTCTGCTGCCAAGGCTTCCTCGACGGCCTGGGATAGGTTGAGGTCCTTCCTGGCGAGTAGTCGCCTCTGGAGGTGAAGGTCTTTGACCCCGCAGACGAGCTGGTCGAGGAGCATGTCATCGAGATAGTTCCCGAACCCGCAGTGGAGGGCTGCAGTCCTCAAGGCGGCCATATATTGATTGACGGTTTCCTTTTCCGCTTGCTTCCTCATCCGGAAGGTGAATCGCCTCGCGATTTGTGAGGGTCTGGGGGAGTAATGGTTGGTGAGAATCTCTAGCAATTCTGCCCAGGGGACATTCTTTAACTCACATGGAGCGACGAGTGCTGTGGCGGTATCAAAAACGATGGCCCCGCAATAACTGAGGAAGAATGACTTTTTTCTGTGCTCCCCAGCATCAGCTAGACCGATAGCGTCGATGTAGTGGTTAAAACGATTCTTGTATGACTCCCATTTTTCTTCTTCCGGCTTGAACGGTGGGAAGGCTGGGTTGGAGTTCATGATGAGGACTCCTGCGTGATATGCTGTTGAGAAATCTCTCTGGGACACAAAATGGCACTTGGGCTCTTGTCAGGCTAGTGACTACAGCTCTGGAGAGGCTCCACAGACCTCTCTGCTCTCTCTCTGGGCTACAATTTGGGGCTAAGCTGCAACGGCTGTTGGCAGCGTTTTGAAATTCGCGCTCCTGGAGAGCGTAGGCGGTGATGGCTTGCCGCCTCTGATAGCGCTTTGAATTTCGCGCCTGCGTAAGTGTCAGTAGCTCGGAATAACAGCACCGCGCTGTATTCCGGCAAGAAATCCAAACGACAGCCGTTTGAATTTCACGCTCTTTTTGTGCTGAGCGGCTGCGGCTCGCAGCGCTTCACTTTCCTCTGTAGCTTGCTAACAAGCGGCTACAGACGCTATTACTTTCGCTCTTGCTGACCGAGCTCTCCGGCGGCGCGGCTGCGGCTCAGCGGTTTTAGTGATTTCAGCTGTTGCGAATTGCCTCTGGTAGCCATCCCATCCTCGTCGCCAGTGTTGTAGTTGAGCAATGAGAGGCTAGACCAGGGCTTGGGTGCAACAAGACTTTATTGTAGCAATAAAGGACTGAACGTGTTAGCCCTGCCTGGAGCAGGCTCACAGCGATCAGCGGCTGGCCGGACCCTGCAGCTGGCTTTTATAGCCGGCTGTCGAGGGAGGCCAGCCAATGAGGGGCAGCAAACGCCCCCGCAGCATGAGCGGACCTGGGTGGGGACTTTGGCAAGTTCCAGGGACATAACAGTTACAGTACAGATGAGGAAAAACTGAAATACCTGAGTTGTAATTATTAAATGCATATGTGTTCTCAAACACTCAACAAAATCAGCTGCATTATGTATTTTTAGCTAACGTCACTATAAAAATCAGAAAAGCAAGTGATTAATGAACTGAAAGATTTGTGCATACTTAAAAAGATGAATAAATATTTATAGAATTATTTATCTGACCACATAATTTTGCCAACAAATTTACTATAAAATCCTGGGAGTTTTGTTTGCAAATTCTCACTTCCAATATAATTAACAGTTACATTAATTTATTAGCTGTTACCTTCAGAAAAGCAATATAATTTTTATAGAAGTAGATTTTCTGATGAATGTCTATATTTTCTTTGACCAAAGTAACATTAATATTTCATTTTAAGGAAGAAACAAAAGGCCTGTGGTGGTGGTTGTTTTGTGCTAACGTATTTTGGGTATATGAATAGCTAAGATTGGATAACATTTCCTCAGAAAGAATGAAGACAGAACCTCTCCCAAACAAATGGGGTTATTTTAGTCTCTTATTTGTTATTGCCACTGCTTGTTTCCAGATATTCACAAACATAAGTACAAGAATCTGAATGCAGCAAATTGTGACTTATTCACAATGGCAAAATTGGCTCAAAAACAAAAACATGTAAAGTGCTCTCTCCCCCCCGCTTGTCCTTTAAATTGGGCATGTACATGTGAGTTCTTGATAGCCACACAAGGAATACATTTATTAACTAAAAAACGGGGGAATCTTGAAGTGGCAAGAGTCCATATCTCAGTTATGCTTGAAATACATTTATATCTGAAAGTTCCTGGGTTTGGTCACCAACATCTCGGATAGCAGGTGTCACTGGCAGTACTGAATTAAATGAAGCTGTGGAGTTAGAAAGTCACTTTCTATATGCAAATTAAAGCAAAAGCCCACTTTATTGTGCTTTTGCTGAAAGGCCCACACAACATTATTTGCCAGTGATTTTCCATGGATAAAACCATAAAGTGTTATTTTGAGATTTAAGGCCTAAAATTTTGGGGGGACTATCTGAGGAGCTGCTTGTCCCAATATGAACATGCCTGAGCATAAAATCCCCTAGAACAATGTTTTTCAACCTTGGTAATCGTAAGAGGCATGGATTTCAACTCACAGAATTCCCTAGACAGCACACATCTTAAATTTGCCAAGATTGAGAAACACTGCTCTAAAAACTGCTCCCATTTATTGGGAACCTGGGGTGGTGAGCTGCTTCCTTTGCTGCTCTGGAATGGTGAAACCTGCTTCCTCACCTCAGGATATCTATTTAATCCTCAGTCTTTCTGCTTTTAGAAAGGGAGGCTAGGCATTCTTCCTATGACCACAGGTCTTTTCAGTTTCAATAGCTTAATGTGTGTTTAAGTATTTCTATGAGATTTTCCATGATTATACTTTCTGTTTCTTGTTAGCTATCTTAGTGGAAAGGCTAGATACATCCTAAAAATAAATGAAAAAGGAATAAAATTGCTTGAAACTTAGGCTGCGACTGACTATCCATGCTTCACATCAGGAAGTTCAGGAAAGTAACAGTCCTGTTCTGCTGTTCTTGTTGGTGAGATTACTTGACCCTTGGCTGTTTTTGAGGTTTAGGGGAAAGACTGGATCCTGCTTGATATGAACATTTGAAAGAGGAGAAAGGGCAGGGTTCTGCTGTCACCCAGACAAAAATACCCAACACTCATTTGTGAGAACTCTAAAATGACATTTTAGCGGAAAAGTAATAGAAAGCAATAGAAAATTGGAAATAGACTTTCCTTTCTTTCTTCCATTTATTTATTTATTTGTTTGTTTGTTTGCTTGCTTGCTTGTTTGTTTATTAAATGTTTATGCCCTTCATCTCCCCTACAAGGTGAGTCTGGGTGGCTCTTCTCAGAGTTGTTCAATACCGCACTTTCTTGCAATTCTTGGAGGAATATTCTTTCTGGAAATCGGATGAAATATACCTTATGTATACCTCCTCAGTATAGCAATATGAATTTTGTATAGATATGTTTGTTTAATGAACACATCAACTATGCCTTTTCTGTGATGCTTTCAGCTTCCGTCTCTGACTGGTAGTATGGAGCTAGTATTTCCTACCTATCTTCTGGGATTTTTACATTAGGCTTGCAACTAAATATAAATTGGAGAGCAACTAAACATTCAAACGCTCCAGTAGAGCGGCTTAACATTTTCCTCTGTCTGCCCTGTTCTTCTCCATAAATAAGCCTAGATTTAGAGCTTGAATGTAAGATTATAACGAATGAAGAAGGGCAGGAAGTCAGAGGCAGAACAGGCTTCCATCTTCCTCCATGCCTTTAATATATTTTGCAATCACACCGTTATTTCTCTGCCCCAGTGTTTCATGTGTACTGTGTAATTTTTATGAATTAATTACAATTTCTTATGTATTTGCTGTTTTCATCATCACAAAAGAAAAGTTAGACATTTTAGAAACACATTTTAAACAAAATATGACTAGGGCTGTGTGGAATTTTTGCCATGTTTTTATTTCAGTATAGGGTGTTAACACTTCTGAATAGTCTACTTCAATCAAATTCCTGGCCTCATGGCTGCTGAGTTATCATATTCCTTTGATTTAAATCTCTGTAAAAAAAAAAAATTCTCCACAGGAACTGTAGCTCATTGTCTTGAAGCTGTGGCAGTTAGCTGCTTCTCTGCAATGTGTATGGTTGACATTGATTTCCATAAATAACATTATCTGGCATTATGTAGGCTTTAAAGATTCACAATGAAATAGTAATACAGTGTGCTAAAATGTGGAGTAATAATGGCATATAAAAATAACATATTCATGGCCATAGACATTGAACGTATTTGTTCAACTATAGTGAATTGGGAACACATGGGTGTCTATTTGCAATGTAGTAGCATGGCATCTCATCCCTGACTTGGATGCATTTATTTCAAGTGAATATAGGCAAAAAGATAGAATATTGTTTTTCTTTATTCCAATAAATAAGAGTGGGGTACAGGTTTGGTGAAAAGAATAGGAAAAAAGGTGTGTCATTTCAGCTCAGGCTAAAATAATTGGACACTTACCACATCTGCCTCCAGTTTTATTTAAAACACTGGATGTTGACACTCTTTGAGTTATAAATGGTAAAGTCTTGATTAAGAGAGCTTTCTTTGAGATTTTTTCCTACATAATTTGTTGCAGATTTCTGGAAGTGATTTTGCTTCCTTTTTTCCATCTCTACCATGAGTTGATACTGTCTGGCTTAACAGGAGTTACTGGGTTTGTTTAAAAATAGCAAGCACAACGAATCTGTTCACTTGTTTAATTTAAATCTTAGTTGCTTTAACATATATTTAGAAGCAAGTTCAAGTTCAACTGAAATTGAGATAGCTACAACATGAATATAATGCACTGCAGTTAACCTTGAATGTTTACAAGCATCCAGCAACTCTTTAGACAGTTTTGAGCGCTTAAGGTAAACAAGAAGCGAAGGTCCCTCTAGGCCACACATTGCATTAAAGCATAAATGCCAACAGTTTTTGCTTAACATAATGTATATACCCTTTCCAAAACAGAGTGGGAAATTGGGCATATCATAATAAGCCACAAACAAACCACAATATGACTTTATGTGAAGACTAGTTTGATTCCTTACAAATACTTGGTAAAGAATTTCCATAGTTCCAAGCACATAGACAGATGTTGCATCCTAGGAACACTTGGATGGTCTCTTCATTTGTTGGGAAAATTATGTTTTGCAATTTTCATAAGAACATATAAATAATTGTGTTCAGTCCTGGATTTAGAAGGGACTTCCCATGTCAAAAAAGTATGTCAGCCTTTTGCAATCTTAGCTGGCAATGTCTCAAGGGGAAGGAAGACAAGAGAAGACTGTCTATTTGGGATATAAATGGGAATGGGTGACCATTTAAACCCCATTAACAATCTCTCTTTTCTAAAGATACCCCATTTAGTTATGTATGATAATTTGCCACCAGATAATCTTATCATTTCCCAGCTGGGCCCTCCTGGAATGAGTCTAGTCCAAATTTCTCAAAGCAGCATTTATCTCCAATGCATCCTTCTGCCTGGAATCCACTACGATAAAAGTTACAGACAGAGTCTAGCTCTTAATGTTTGCCTACTGGTTGAAACTTGTCTTTTTACTCAAGTGCCTTATCCCACTGATGCAGCCAGGTAACTATGGGCCTTATTCTAGAAGCTCCCTTGTAAGCAAATTACAAAACTTTGTCCGCAAGAAGGGATACAATCAGGCAGCATTGCTCATTAAAGTCCCAAAGGTGCTTTTGAAAAGGCAACTGGACTTTGTTTTTTCTTTGAAAATGTTTCACTTGTCCAAGAAGCATCTTCAGTTCTGGAAGCTCTGGAAGCTTCTTGGATGAGAAACAAAACATTTTCAAAGAAAATGCTAAGTCCAGTTGCCTTTTGAAAAAGCACTTTTGGGACCATCAGTGACCTGAATGATTGAGAAGCTCCACAGACATTGCTCATTAAACTGTGTATTATTGATGTAGTGCATCACACTAATGTAAGCAGAGGTCCTAAACTGCCTGTGGAGCAGCACATATGGTACTTTCTAAAACCTGCCTCATACCTCAGAAAATTGGTTTACCCCAGGCTTAGAAAAGCTTTTACCTTGGCAAGGTAATTGATCTAGAGTCTAGACCATAGTAATGGAATTTTGAAAGCCTGACTATATCTCCCTTCTTTCTACCTGAGGAAGTTATGGCAGGGAGAGTTTGAAGTTCTTTTTAATGCTTTCTTCATTTCCCAGATTTAAATCATATCTTGGCAAATGTTGCTGCATAGTTTCTCCTAGGTCATCTCTGGCTCAGGAAGCCCACCTAAAGGTAAATGAGGAAAATCAGCTGGGATAAAGATGTGATTATCAGCTTTTAAAAAACTAGATACATGATGTGAGAATGTCAAATGTTTAGAGCAGACAGCCTTCCTGCACAACAGCATTTCTCTCTGAGTCAGCTATGGACAGGGAGATTATGCCTGTTTACTGTGTTATAATGTCCCTAAGATTATCTTGGGCAGGCAGGAGAATGATGACACAAAGTATGAATAATAAAGAATGATATTGCTATTGTTATTACATGGTTTCTGCTCTGTAGCAGATTCACTTTGTACATTGGAGAAATAGTAAGTAAGCTGCTGTTGGAGAGAGACTGGCGGAGCCAGGGGAAGGAGACAAATGGGAATTAGCCTAGAATCCCCTATGTGGGCACAAGGGGGCAAAGTATGACCCATCTTAAATGCCATTGAGTATTACCCAGGTGCAAACCATCAGTCTGAGAAGATTCCTGTAAATAGCCATGAGCAATAAATCAGCTAATTGGATTTTTCAGATGTGGACTTAGCTGTTCTGTGCAACTGTGCAGTGTTCTGGTTTCTAGGTAGAATTTTAAAGCTATATATTGCACATATTGTAAGCTACCAAGGGTCCTTCTAGAACCAGACATCCTTAACAAAACTAAGAAATAAGTAAAATGAGGTCTAATTCAAAATTAATTATGCCATGAGCTTTCAGCCCTGGCCAGTTATATCTATAAAAATCACAAGATAATTTGTTGGATTGTAAAATAAGCAGGAAAAATGGAATTTCATCAGTAATGTAATGCCTAAAGGTGATATATATGGACCAGGTGACACAAGAGCATCTCTTATCATTCTAATATGCACAGTTGCAGCTGTCATGCTACACAGAGCCTTTGAAGATAATAATATTCCACTCCCTCTTTATTTTTCAGAGTTTCTTTTTAATAAGGCAGACAATGTATCATAGCTCAGAAAGCAGAGTCTTGAGTGAACCCGCAAGCTTTAATGTGCTGATATTTTGGTCAGCCATGCAGTAACTGAGCTAAATTTGAGTAAAAATAGATGGAGGTGTTGCACCTAGAGGTGAAAGTCAAAAAATTAGAATACCATGCAAAAGTTCATTTATTTCGTGGAGTTAGCCAAATTCCAAGGTATTTAATTTTTTTGTCACCTGTATTCCCATTGATGTCTCTAACTCTTTATTCTGGTCTCCTGTTAAGTTTTTAGTCATTAGTTTCGTTTTTTTCCTATTAATTTTGAGTCCTGCAACTTCTCCAAATCGTTCTAATTCTTCTAGTAAGTTATGTCCTTTTTCTATAGGCTCCTCCAAAAAGAAAACCATATCATCAGCGAAAGCTTGTACTTTATACTCTTCTGATTTAATTCTCAGTCCTCTAATTCTCAAATTTTGCCTAATGCAGGTCAAGAGTGATTCTAGGGCGAATATGAAAAACAGAGGAGACAGAGGGCAACCCTGTCTTACCCCTTTTTCTATTTTTATTGGGCCAGTTTGTTCCCCATTTATTAGAATATTTGCCTGTTGGGTGTGGTAAATTGTGGTTACGATGTTTTCTAATCTAGTGCCCAAGTTCATATTGTATATTTTTTGTATTAAGAAATGCCAATTTAAATTATCGAATGCTTTTTCAGCGTCCAAAAACATAAATGCAAATTGTTTTTCCGGATAGGCTTCATAGAATTCTGAAATATCTATCACTGTTCTTAAATTATTCTTGATTTGTAGAAATGGGAGAAATCCATTTTGGTCTTCATGGATATGTGTATTTAAAACCTGTTTTAATCTATTAGCTATAATAGAAGAGAATAGTTTGTAATCTGCATTCAGGAGCGAAATCGGTCTGTAATTATTAATGAATCTATGGTCTAGGTCCTCCTTCGGGATCAGCAAAATTAAGGCTCCCCTCCATGAGTCCGGCATCCTAGCTGCTAAGAGTACCTCGTTAAATACTTCCAACATCAGTGGTCCAATTTGTTCTATGATTGTTTTATAAAGTTCTACAGGTATCCCAACTGGTCCTGGCAATTTGTTGTTGCTTTGCTTCTCTATTGCTGACTTCAGTTCGGACCATGCAATATTTTTGTTTAATAGTTCTATCTCTTCCTCTCCAATTGCTTTATCGTTTGCTTCCTCTAGGTATTTCCTTATTTTATCCTCACTTTCTTCCTTTTTATATAATTTCCCGAAGTATTTATGAGTGATCTCTTTTTTCTTCTCTATCTCATCTTGCAAGTTGCCCCTCTCGTCCATTAATTGGTGTACCAGTTTTTTTCCTTCGTTTTTTTGAGTTTGTGGGCTAACCATCTCCCTGGCTTGTTTGCATGCTCAAAATAGATTTGTTTAGTCATTTTCAGACTTATCTCCAATTTTTCTTGTTCCAGTAAATTCAGTTTGTGTTTAATTGTCATTAACTGATTTTGTATTTTTTGGTTTTGGGGGTTCTTTCGTAGTTGGGTTTCTAAATCTTTAATTTCTTGTTGTAGGTTACTTTGTTGGGCATACTTTCTTTTATTTCTCATAGCATCGTAAGAAATTGTTGTTCCTCTTATAATTGCCTTCAATATATTTTGTTCCTCTTATAATTGCCTTCAATATATATCCCATATATTTTGTTTCGAAGTTAACTCATTATTGTTTTCCTTTAAAAAAATGTTGAGTTCTTCTTTCAATTTGTTAGTGTATTCTTCTTCTTTTATTAAGTGGGTGTTAAGTGTCCATCTTTTCTTTGGTTTTCTTCTACCTCTCCAAGTTATTTGAATTGGGTTGTGGTCAGCCCAGTCATTTGGTAAGATTTTGCTATCTTTAACTTCGTTTACTAGTTCACCGTTTATCCAAGCCATATCTATTCTTTTCAGATTTTATGTGGGTTAGAATAATAAGTAAACTGTTCTTTTTTGGGGTTTAGTTTTCTCCAGATATCTACCAGATTCAGTTCATTCATCATATCCTTACATGGCTTCGAAAATTCTCTTTTTCCTTTTTTATTCTTACTCGTGTTACTGTGATCTTTCCGATAGTCAGCAATAGAGTTAAAATCGCCAATCAAACAAATATTGCCTTTTTCGAAGCCTATTATTTTTTGGTGGAGATGTTTGAAAAATTTACCTTGATCATCATTTGGGGCATAGATTACTACCAGTAAAAATGTAATACAATTAATCAAAATTTTTACCACCAGAGTTCTTCCTTCAGGGTCCGCCCAAATTAACTCCGCTTTTAAGTCATCTCTCACATATATGTCAGTACCTTTCTTTTTGTGCTTATCTGCTGGTGCTGTGAATAATTTTCCCAGTTTCAGACAATCTAGAAATTTCTCGTCATTTTTCCTAATGTGTGTTTCTTGTATGCAAATTATATCAACATTTTGTTTTATTAGTTTGGTTAGAATCCTTTTTCTTTTGGGTCTTGAATTTAAACTGTTTATATTGATGGAAAGAATTTTCCTTCCTTCCTCCATTTATCTAAGTCTGCTTCGCTTTTTGTCTTGTAACTATACAGCTCTCTTCTTGTGGTTGATACAGGGTTGTTTCTTCTCTTTTCTGTTGTAAGTTGTCTTTCCCTTGGATTTGGATGGGTCTTTCTTCTTTGTTCCTATGGTGGTTACGGTCTTCCTGCATGTTCCTTTGAGTTTCCTCCCTAGCATGTTGGTCCTCCGTGCTTGTTAGCTGTTCTAGGAAGTCTTGTGCTTGTTCTATTGAATCAATTTTAATTTTTCTTCCCTTCCACGATATTAACATCCCTTCTGGGATTAGCCATTTGAATGAAATTTCTTTTTTATTTAAGTAATTGGCTAAAAATTTATATTCTTGCCTTATGGCCCTCACTTTTCTTGGAATTTGCTTAAGAACAATGATCTCTTTGCCCTTATATAATATTCTCTCATCTCTGGCCATTCTCAGTATTAGGTCTCTTACGCATCTTCTTGAAAAACGGATATGTATCTCCCTTGGGCAGTTGTGACGCCTTGCATAATTGGTATTCACCCTATAGACTTCGTCGAATTCTTTGAGTAAGTCATCTTTCTCTTTTTCTACTAGTTCAGCCAGCAAACCTGTCTTTAGTTGCTCTAGTTCTTCATTCTTGGATTCCTCCACGTTCTGGAACCTTAGGTATGCCGCTGCTCTGTCCATCTCTAGTTGGACCAAGGAATCTTCCATTTCTCTGTTTATGTTTTTAAAGTCTTCCTCAGTCCTTTCTAAGTTCTTCTCCGCTCGTTTTTCTTAAAAAAAAAAAAGTTCATTTATTTCACTAATGCAACTTAAAAGGTGAACCTAATATATGAGATAGACTCATTACATGCAAAGCAAGATAGTTCAAGCCGCGATTTGTCATAATTGAGATGATTATGGCTTATAGCTCATGAAAACCCCAAATCCACAATCTCAGAAAATTAGAATATTACATGCAATCAGTAAAACAAGGATTGTACATAGAACAATATCGGACTTCTGAAAAGTATAAGCATGCATATGTACTCAGTATTTGGTTTGGGCCCCTTTTGCAGCAATTACTGCCTCAATGCAGCGTGGCATGGAAGCTATCAGCCTGTGGCACTGCTGAGGTGATATGGAAGACCAGGATGCTTCAATAGCGGCCTTCAGCTCTTCTGCATTGTTTGGTCTCATGTCTCTCATCTTTCTCTTGGCAATGCCCCATAGATTCTCTATGGGGTTCAGGTCAGGTGAGTTTGATGGCCAATCAAGCACAGTAATCCCACAGTCATTGAACCAGGTTTTGGTGTTTTTGGCAGTGTGGGCAGGTGCCAAGTCCTGCTGGAAAATAAAGTCAGCATCCCCATAAAGCTCGTCTGCGGAAGGAAGCATGAAATGCTCCAAAATCTCCTGGTAGACAGCTGCGTTGACCCTGGACTTAATGAAGCACAGTGGACCAACACCAGCAGATGACATGGTTCCCCAAATTAATACAGACTGTGGAAACTTCACACTGGACTTCAAGCATCTTGCAGTGTGTGCCTCTCCATTCTTCCTCCAGACTCTGGGACCTTGGTTTCCAAATGAGATCCAAAAGTTGCTCTCATCAGAAAGGAGGACTTTGGACCACTGAGCAACAGACCAGGTCTGTTTTTCTTTAGCCCAGGTAAGACGCTTTGGGCGTAGTTTGTTGTTCAGGAGCGGCTTGACAAGAGAAATATGACATTTGAAGCCCATGTCCAGGTTCCGTCTGTGTGTGGTGGCTCTTGATGCACTGACTCCAGCCTCAGTCCACTCCTTGTGAAAGTCCCCAACACTTTTGACAATCCTTTTTCTGACAATCCTCTCCAGATTGCGGTCATCCCTGCTGCTTGTGCACCTTTTTCTTCCACCCTTTCCCCTTCCACATAACTTTCTATTAATGTGCTTTGATGCAGCACTTTGGGAACATCCAATTTCTTTTGCAATTACCTTTTGAGGCTTTCCCTCCTTATGGAGGGTGTCAATGATGGTTTTCTGCACAACTGTCAGGTCAGCAGTCTTTCCCATGATTATGATTCCTACTGAACCAGACTGAGAGACCATTTAAAGGCTCAGGAACCCTTTGCAGGTGTTATGGCTTGATTAGCTGATTAGAGTGGGACACGTTGAGCTTAGAATATTGAACCTTTTCACAATATTCTAATTTTCTGAGATTGTGGATTTGGGGTTTTCATAAGCTGTAAGCCATAATCATCTCAATTATGACACATCACGGCTTGAACTATCTTGTGTTGCATGTAATGAGTCTATCTCATATATTAGTTTCACCTTTTAAGTTGCATTACTGAAATAAATGAACTTTTGCACGATATTCTAATTTTTTGAGTTTCACCTGTATTTTAGCTTACCAGTGATAAACAGCTGCAAAGAAAAGACTGCTTTCAAACAGAAAATTGTAGAGAAAAGGGAGTTTGGTGGACCAGAACAATTAAAATATAAAGTACTAATATGATTCAATGTTTTCAAGCTGCAATTTTGAGAATTCTTTTGTTTATGGAGCTTGTCTATGTAACAAAGTCTTACTTATTGAGCAATTTATCTTAGTTGTTCTCCTGAAATAGTAAGTATTATGAATGAAAATAGTAGACATACTATTTTAAAAAAATGCTTTAGTATGTAAAAACTGGGAAAATATGAATAATTACTAGCAAGTGATACCAAGTTGCATCATCAACCTGTATTAACATTTCCCCCAAAGCAGATACAGTTCATATATGTAACAGCTGAAATCTTCTTTAGTAGATCATATCACTAATAATCAAGATTATGAACTGGACATGAAACTGTTGTTGAACATCTTTAGGTAATTTGATGCATCTCTTCCCTGCAAGTTATAAATTAAGAAGGTATGTTGGGATATGACTTGTGTATCATCAGAAATCTAGATTGATACTGTGCTATAGGATTGATGCCATACACTTGGCATGTTACATTTCTGGAACAAAATATATGCAATTGTTCATAGTGGAATTGGAAAAACTGATTGTTAGAATAATTCTGTGAAAGTCTTACAGGTCCTCCCAAGCCCCTGGGGGAACAGAGATCAAGAATGAATGAATCACATCAGAGTCAAAATTTCCAAAAGAGCTAGTCATACCAAAACAAGGCATGAGCAAAAATGCTAATTAAAGTTGATGATGGGTTGTTGAAGTTAGGCGTGGATGTGAACGCAGTGCATGTTCTTTAATTTTGTGACAGGCAGATCCCAAACATACACTTCATTTCTATTCTCACCTCGCCCTCATCTGTGAGCTACATCTACCAGGAAGCATAAAGCAGCACTAATCTGAGCCGGCATCCTATATTATAGATAGTGCTAAGGCCTATAGACCCAAATTTCTCATTCTCATTCTATCTTCACCAGTGCATAGTCAGGGAGAGATAAGAAGCATGGATTCTACCTTGATTGGATAAAATATGTGTTGGGCCCTGCAAATTTCAAAAGTCCTAAAGTTTTTTCCTGTGTCAAGAAAGGTTTGCTACTCATTACTTCCCCTCCTGTTTTTCATAGGAAAGGAAAAGTGCTTTGATCTTTCATGTGGTACTGTACCTAATTTCCATTGCACAAGAGCCTTAGAAAGAAAGAACATTTTTCTGATGCCATAAAGTAAAATAATGTTAACATCAGATGAAACTTTCGATAGATAGCCTCATCCAGGAGAAGATAAAGTTTTGTTGTAAACTGCAATACCTGATTGCTGGGTATGCCAGGTGAATATACCTTTATACAAAGGTATATACTGTGTAACCAAGTTTAGATAATACAGTGAGACTCAAGATGCTTAAAACGCAGCATGTTATGTATTAGGGAGTGTACATTTCTTAATTGACTTCTGTGGCTTAACATATGTGAACAAATTACAATGTTTTTCAACGTAAATGCAAAATGGCAATGATAGAATTGGTACTGCAGTTAGTTCTTACGCCTCCTAATATAGGTAAGCCCTGACTTACAACAATTCATTTTTCACACTTACGACCATTGCAGTATCTGTGGTAACATGATCAAAATGCAGGTATTTGGCAGTTGACTCAAATTTAGGACAGTTGCAGTGTCCAGAGTCATGTGATCACCTTTTGCAACCTTCTGATAAAGTCAATGGGTATGCTGCCCTGCTCAAGCACACAGGAACATAACGAAGAGTTCAAAGGTTTTTATCCAAAACCCCCAACAGTTTCAACAGTAAACCAAACAACAAGAGGGTCCAGTTCCCAAGTGGAACTCTTGACAAGATTCAGTCCAAGAAATGCAAACATAGTCCAAAGTCCAAAAATGGGATTGCAGATCAAGATGCAAGAAACAGGAACATGAGGCAAGAAATTGGACACATTGTTCCAGCAATGGCCATTACTTTGGGCGGGATTAAATAGGCAATACTGGTTACAGCCCTTTACAATAGGCGAGACTGTCTTCTTGCGATAATCTAGCCGATAGGTGTTGTGCTTGTGTCTTCTCCGCCCTGCATGTCCTGGGATCGGGAGGAGGTGTGGATTCCACTTCCTCATCCTTGCTGACTGCCAGCAACTGCTTGGGTTCCCTGCCTGGACCCTCCAGACTAATCTGCTGCAGCTACGCGTCTGTTGGTTCAGTCACATCCTGCTACCTATCTGAGTATCCCGGCTGAGGCTGCTTTGTTGGGCTGGGGCTCTCAGCTCCTTGATTCACACCTCTCTGGGCCTCTGTTCTCTATTCCCCCACAATGCAAAGACCCGGCTCATCCGCCTTCTTTGAATTTGCATCTGGAGAGGGATCCAGAGATGGGTCCATGACAATGGGGAAGCCAGTTTCACTTAACAACGATGTTACTTACTTAACAATTGCAGTGATTTACTTAACAACTATGGCAAAAAGATAAAACGGGGCAAAATTCACTTAAACTACTGTCTTGCCTAGCAACAAAAATGTTGGGCTCAATTGTGGTCATAAATCAAGGACTACTTGTACCAAAGATCTTCAAGTTGAGCTTGTCTCTGGTTGGCTTCATGATCATGTCCAGATATGATTCTTTGAAATGATAATGAAGTGATTTTTCACCACCTTTTTCTGAATAGGTATTTTGTTGTTTTCATGGTTTACCAGAATTGTCTTAGTCATTCTAGCCTATTGTTTTAGCATTTTCCAAGATTTTATTTAAAAAAAATTGTTTAACTTTTTAAAAGTCTGCCAAGATTGGCTAGGTACTACCACTTACCTCTGCATTATATGCTGCATTCATAAATGTGGACAATCAAATTACCCAAAAGGCAGTGTCTTGTTTTTTAAAAATGTAAATGTTAAAGATTCTTTGGGAAACACTCACTGTATATATGTGTATGTAACAGGCTTTAGCTCAGCACCTGCAGGTATGCTTGAAAACTTAATCAGATTATTTAAAAAGCCGACAAAGCAAGTATAGTTATTAGTTTATTTCTTCTTAAAATAGATGGAAGACAGGCAAAGTTTCAGGTTTTTTAAAGTAAGGGTTATTTTAGATCAAAACAAAAGCAAGATGCTTATCCATACAATAAATCACAGCTATTCTATCCACATCCCAAAGAAGATAGATAGATAGATAGATAGATAGATAGATAGATAGATAGATAGATAGATAGATAGATAGATAGATGATAGATGACTGAAGTATTTATATGTGAAGTGATTTCCATTTTTTTTGTTTTCCTCCAAGTAAAGCTCTATGGCACACCACTTATAAGGAGTAAATTATTATAGAGGTAAAAGGTTGTAGGACACAGTGAGTTATATCTATACAGCAATGTAATGAAAACTTTTGAAATGTAGGTTTTCATAATGAAAATCTCTATCATTCCACAAGAGCTAGGTAGTCTTTCCTAAATTAGTAATAAATTTTAAAAAATTTATTGATAAAAAGTATTTATCAACCTCCAATTATTTTGCCATTATTGCAAGGAAGCTTATAAGAGAATCCTTCTGCTCACTATTTTCAGTAATTTGTGCTAATCCCAGAGGTAAGAAAGAATGCCCAAATTTAGTAGATTTGCTCTGAAAACTCTCATGTCACTGGAATTCTATGTACAAATAAGCATGATAATCTACAATCTGACATTCAAGGTTTTGCAATTATCTTTCCATATAGAATAGTCTCCAGGACTCAATTAACCTGTGCTGTATTTAAAATCATTACCCTGTTAATTCATACCTTCTATCTACTTATCTCTCTAAAAACCAGAATATGCTAAACCAAATGAAGAGATGACATGCTTTTAACAAGAAACTGAAAGAATTAGAACCCTACCACCACTTTTGATTTGATATATAAAAAAACAGTGTGAGGAACCTCTGGCCCTTTTATGAAGCCTTTTCCTGTCTGGTGATCTCCATACATCTTTGATTGGATTTCATTCACAGGGCTACAGTTGATCTGGAAAGTATCTTAATTTTGTGCATTTTTGATGCTTCACATCTTAAGTACAGGCGCCCTTTGATAAAGCTTTAGTTTCTAAACATAATGTGCAGTGATTGCTTCCCCATTTGATGCAGAAGGGGCAGGCTGTGATTACTTTAATTGCTGCAAAAGGACTTGGTGAGAGTGATTTCATCTGTTTTTCCTTTTACAATTCCAGCTACTTTGTAGAGTATATGGAAGGATTATGATAAACAAAGGCAGAGAGATTTAAAATTAAAGAAAACACATTTCAATCTAAGGAAAGAATTAAGACAATTGCACGTATGGGAATGTACCTCATGCTACTGGTCTTGAATTTTACATCATGGAAATAGGAACAGATTCTGTTTTTATATTTGTTGGAGACCACACTTCCTCTGATGTTACAGTTCCAGCCTTTTTTCTCTGCAGGTTAAGGATAATGCTAAAGGTGATGATTCAGATTTAGAAAGCTGCAAACTTTTGCATTCGTAATACTGACAGTCAACTTCTTATCGTAAAACAGCAGAACACAGTCTTCTGTAGCCTCTGTCAAACAAATATTGTAAATGTTATTATGTAGATTAGATGTGCTGCCTGCTTGAAAATTACCAATTATAGTAGAAGTCATGTCCTCCTTTCTTTTGATGATTTGTATTTTTTCATGTTGATATACACGGGAGCTTATAATCTCTTCCTCACCCCGAATCCCTCACCTTATTTTTCTTCCATTACTAACGGAAACAATTTTCTGGTTTTAATAGCATATGAAGATAGAAGGAAGAAACTTTAGAGTTCTCCCTATCTGCATGGAGAAAAAAACCAAGGAAAAGTGTATATAAGCAAATTTATTAAAAAGTAATGCTGTAGACAGAGGGTAGGAATTGAAGCTGATAGCTTTAACTTTAAATGTCTGTGCTATTTCATGCATGAATGTATAACAGTGCTTTTTAAAGTGAAAATATGGTTCTTTGTTTTCTTTCTAAACAAAATTGCGTATATAAACATACCTCTAACTTGGCAAAGTGTTCTGTTGGCAAACACAGGCAAAGAGCTGGACAAATTTAAATCAGAACTGAGATTTAGCACATCCAGATTGCCTTAGAACAGTTTCTTCAACCTCAGCAACTTGAAGATGTGTGAACTTCAGCTCCCAGAATTCCCCAACCAGTATGCTTGTGAAACATATAAATGTCTTTTTAAAATATGGGCCTGTACTAACGCCCCCAAAGCTATTATTAAGCAAGTGTTCCTGGACCATGCAGTTTCGGAAATCATTATATCTCCTTTTTTGGTTAAGATGTTGGAAAAGTTACAGCTAGCAGTAGATTCCAAGTCTATGAGTCATAATATAGTCTTTTCAGAAAGGAGTTGGATGTGCTTGAAGGAACAGGTATTTAATTTAGGTACACTTCTGGATATATTCTTACTAGTAGATCCCTGGTTGCAGCAGGGACTAGCAATTCTATTTTCATATGACTGACCAATTTTAGCCAAACTTTAACTGGGACAAAAAAAAACTTTCCTAGTGTTTGGACTTGGCCTGAATGATCCTTTCAGCTCTTATAATTCTGTGAAAATGTTATGTCTAGATTACTGTAATGAGCTGTATATGGAAGGAACTTGGCCATTTTTAGCAGCCTGTATTGGCTATAGAGCACAAGTTGATTTATGTTGACTTATATACAGCTTCAGGTCCATGTTCTTGACAACCATTTTCTTATGGCCAAAGTCTCCAGGTTTTTTTTTCTAAAATATTAATCAGAGGAAGGAAAGTTGGTGATCTAAAGACATCCAAAGGAGAAAGTTGCTAGGATTATTTTTACAATTTTTTTTAACTTTTGATAAGTTTAATATAGGATAGAGAATTATTATACTGTACAGGTAGTCCTTGACTTATAATCACAACGGGCACCAGAATTTCCATTGCTAAGCAACACAGTTGTTAAATGAGTCGCACCTGATTTTTATGATTGTTCAAGTGAATCACTGCAATTGAGAAAGTCAGTCATACAGTCGTTAAGCGAATCAGGCTTCTTTCTTTGACTTTGCTTGTCAGAAGCAAGCTGGAAAAGTCACAGATGCTGGAATGATGGAACGATGCTGGAACACTGCAACAATCATAAGTACATGCCAGTTGCCAAGCACCCAATTTTAATCATAGGATCATGAGGATGCTATAACCATTGTAAATATGAGGATTGATCATAAGTCACTTTTTTCAGTGCCATTGTAATTTTGAACGGTTGCTAAACAAATGGTTATAAGTCAAGGATTATCTATTAGTACATTAAGGCATGAAGGTTTGGGTGGTTTACTGCACCAATTTTCTTTCTTTTTCTTTGCCTGCTGAAAAGTTATACAAATTGATTTACAGTAGTTCATTTAGTGACCGTTCAAAGTTACAATGACACTGAAAAAAGTGACTTATGACCATTTTTTGCATGTACGACCATTGCAGCTTCCCCGTGGTCCCATGATCAAAATAATTCAGACACTTGGCAGCTGACTCATATTTATGACTGTAGCGCTGTCTCATGGTCATGTGATCACTTTTGACAAGCAAAGTCAATAGGGAAGCAAGATTCACTTAACAACTGTGTTACTAATTTAACAATTGCAATGGTTCTCTTAACGATTCATGGCAATAAAGGTTGTAAAATGGGGCAAAATTCACTTAACAACTATCTCACTTAGCAGCAGAAATTTTGTGCTCAGAAGACTACCTGTAGTTGTTTTTCAGTGGCTTGAATACTTTTTAGGGATTGCAGACAAGGGTTCTTGGGGATTGTAGAGAAAGACTGGCTACTCAGTCTGGCTAATTTATGCTGCTACCCTCAGATACCTTGGGTGGCTACATTGTGATGTGCCTAGTCAAAATTCCCAGGGAGCAATTAGCCAAGTGAGGATCTTCTCTGCTGAGTCACCTAGGAACACCTTGTCCTAAGAACGGTGTCAGGCATCAGCACCACCCAGCTTCATTGGGCAATTGAGTGCTTTGTTTTTGGAAATATTTTAGACAATTTCTGCTGTTGATATTGAATAAACATACATTTTACTATTGCTTTAAA
Source organism: Pseudonaja textilis (assembly GCF_049901715.1). NCBI lineage: Eukaryota > Metazoa > Chordata > Lepidosauria > Squamata > Elapidae > Pseudonaja > Pseudonaja textilis. The sequence continues at coordinate 111,189,906 of NC_141992.1, forward strand.
TGCAGGGTTTCTTAACCTGCTGGCTGGAGAATTCTGGGAGTTAAAATCCACACATCTTAAAGGTTTTGAGATTGAGAAACAATGCCCTAATGAGATGTGTCTTACTTGTATATGTTGATGGTTGAGCTTTTTATATTGTTCTTCAAAATTGGTATCTGGGTACCTAATTCAACTTGGTGTGTATTTGTATACTAACATCTACTGTTAAAGTACATGCTACAGATAGTCTCTTGTCAGTGGTATTTCTCTCATAGTGAAATATGTAGTATTGGCATTGATATAATGCTGTCCAATTTAGGAATTAGTTCAGCTGAAGGCTTGTGGTAAATATTTCTTCTGTTGGGGCTTTGTTAGTCTGTGTGAAGTTGAACCTGAGAAGCTTAGAGAAAGATTATGGTCAGCCCTGAATTTCTGAGAACTGTAAATCTATAAGCTTTGTTAAGAAGAAACAAAGGTTTGAGACCCAAGAGAAAAATGTGAAAATGTGGGCTGAATAATCTTAAATGTATTCAATATATATATAATGTTGGCTTGTCCGTCTCTGTCAGAAAATTGCTATGCAACAAGATACAGCATTTTTACCAGAGAATGACTGCTTCAACGTGTAATTTCTCCCCTAAAAACAGCATGAGATCCATTTGCAGCTATTGATGTCAAAGTGGATTTTTTTCCGATTTCTTGCTTAAGTCTCTTAGCTATCAGTATAGGAAAAAGAGAAAACCAAATCTTTTCCCTTTTCTCTCTCCTTCGCAGCTTAAAAACCTTCTTAGGGAACAATGTTATTGTTTTTTAATAGTTTCAATTCCAGAGTACCTTATTTGTTGCTTTTGCTGTTTTACCCGGTCAACCAAAACTTTCTCTTCTTATCTTCCTCCTGCACATTCTTTTCCGGTCGAGTTCTTCTTTGTGGTGGCCATTTCTGACCACCACTGCAACCACCTTCGGGAAAGGGAGTAATGGCCAGCTGCAGCTCTCCTCAATCCTGCAGGCAGTCTCCTCCCTCTTCACCACCTCTACGGGGTGGCTTAGCCCCGAAACCGCTAGGGGTGCTCCAGTGGCGAGCACGGATCGAAGCCTCGCAGAGACGAGGTTTTGGTCTGTTGCTGAAGAAGCTCAAACCGGAAGCCACCATGCAGGCTTCTTGAGTAACCCATTCAACTTATTTTATGATTCTTTCAATGTAATGATCTCTCATTTCCATATAACAAAATGGGCAGAAGCATACTCTTACATATATCTATTTTCAGTCCTTTTACAAACATTTATTGTACCACAAACATGTGTAGGAGACATGCGATATATGAAGTGTTTTCAGCAGACAGTTGTAGTAATTTGGGTTAAATTATGCAGGCAATGTATGTAATGGAGTGTAGTGTAATGGAGTGGAATTCCTACAGTTTGATCATAGTAATTTCTTCAAATTTCTCCTCCCCCCGCCAGTACATTGGTTAAGAAGGGACTTCATTAAAAGTCCCATTGGTCAAAAAAACCCAAACATAGAACAAGTCTAGGCTTCTTTATTCAGTAGCAAATCTCATTTGATTTCCTGCATGTATTGTGTGGTGAATTGCAAACTTGCTCTCATCATATAAGATTTTTTCCAATAGAGGGACATAAAACTGATGCAAGATTTGTGGAAAAAAGACAGGTTCCATCAGGGAGGGGACATTTCAAAGTCATACACCAATAGTAGCAAATTCCTTCTTTCATTTCTTTCATACAGCAAACCTCACCTACACCCTTGCATTCTTTATTTAAGAGAGAGATCACTGAACACGTTCCATTAGATATCTCAATTGCTTAGTTCTTTCTTTCTTTGTGTGTTGTGGACATCAGAAAGCAGCTTTGGTGATATTTAGTTTCTGACTATCTTTGTGGTTCCTTTCCTGAAATATATCTAAATCACGAACCTAAGACAAAATGTTACATAGTGGTATAAATGTGACTGGCTTACAGCCTCTTTCATGTTTTGCTTGAATATCTGTAAACCTAAACTTGACTGAGTGCCCTTGTTAGGACAGGATGTGTGGAAGATGATCCTGTGAAGAAAGGCAGTGAAGAAGAGGCCTGGAGAAATAAAATAGGCTTCAAAGAAGGCTAGGAGAAGAAGCCACATGGCAGAAGGGATAATGGAAATTGTAGTCCAACACCTCAGGACTACAGGGATGAAGAAAACTGCCTTTGGCTGTTTAAAGTTCCATGTCCTAAATGCATTGTAAATACAGCAGTTTCATTTCCATTTTCAGGTTTTAGTCAAAAGCATTATCAGATTACTCTATGGCATAATAGAATCCATTTCTAGTATGAAAAAGGGAGTCTGTGGAATCAATTTCTATACTATCTAAATTGCCATTGGAGGTTTCACAGGGGATGCTATTGTTAATTTATATGCCCCTAGTAGTTCTGTCAAATTTGTGTCAAATTAAACATTCAGATGGTATTAGATAAGTTTCCTCATCCAATTGTAAAATTCCCTTCTCAGAAAATGGCAAGTGAAATTGAAAACAAAGATGTAAGGCAGAGATCTCAAAGAACATATTTTTGTTATTGATTGATTATCATCCCAGTGAATTAATGCCACAATGTAATAAGCTTGCCAAAAAGAATGAAGTAAAGGAATACTCATTAAGTTGCTTAAAGAAGAATCAGCTGGCAGAATGGTGGAATGAAAGCTGAGGATTTGCTGTCATGGCAGTGGGAGCATTTGCTGACTTTTTTTGAGACTCAGGAAAAGATATTTATTAAGAACTATTGAAATTCCTAATGTAAGTCAGAAAGAGAAATGAAGGAGTGTATTACAATGACCTTATGACCCCCTGACCCGCTGTAGGGGGTGTACATAAGCGCAGCAACGTGCCTACCGTCCCTGTCCTATTGTTTCTTTTATTTTTCTTATATGTATCCATGTATTCATAACTATGTTTTTACTTATACCTATTATCTTGTAAGCAATTGACAAACCAAATAAAATAAAATGAATAAATAAATAAAATATGATGTGTATGCTCTGAATCTCAGCAGGCTTTCTCAAAGTATTTACTTGGATATTTTTAAAATGTAACATTCTTTTTAAAGCAAATATTCATGAACTGACCATATAATAATTCCTAGATGATACTTCTACTCAAAATTGCAACTTTTTTTTTTATATTGTTGGAAGGGTTGTAATCAGATTAGTACATATTATACCATTTTAATTCCTTTTGTCTGAATATGAGGAAATGGAAAAATTACACAACAGTTTTTAATAATACTTGTGTAGCTTTATTAAGCATTTCCCCAAAACATAAAAAATGGTGCAACACTTGAAATTAATTCACTTTCTATTCTAGTTCCAAATTTATTCTATCAGAATAATAGAAAACTAAAGAATTTATTTGGATCCATGATAATTTAAAATGTGGGAATAGCACTGACTAAAGAATTAACAGAGCTATAAAATTTTCTGAACAATCCTTAATGAAAAATATCTGGAGTGGAAACAAGAATAAAATGACTAATTCCAGACAGATATTGTTGTTTTAGATGGAAATAAATATGTATTTTTTAACTTTAACATTATAAATATATGTAAATATATGTAAAAGGTGGGATAATAATGATATGGGATTTCCTGTTTTAGTTTTCTTTTATGTAATTTCCATTTGTTTATTTTTAAATGTTCTACGTTTCTGTGTTCATTTGATTATCATTTATTAACTTTGTAATATTGCCTGATTTTTTGATGAGCAGTATATCATAGTGAAAACACATGAGATGGCACAAAACAAAGTAAAAAATTATCAATATCTGAAATCAGCCAAACAAACACCCCTTTTAACATGCAAAGGACCTGCCACTCAACCTAGCCCAAAGCCTAGGAGAAGAGCCAGAGTTTAAAGGTCATTTAAACAAGGTCACGACAGGGGCAATGGGAATGTCTGGGAGAGAGGTTGTTCCAGAGACAGAAGCCGTAACAGAGAAAGTCCAACAATTGGGGAATTGTTTACTTCTTGATTGTTGGTCTAATGTTAATCTTGGTTATTAAACTCTGCTCATCTGGGTGTTGACTGCTGGTGAGGAGGTGTTCCAATCTTTTTGTTTCCTTTTTGAGGGTTCTTAGTGCTCTCTGAGGTTAGTGTTAGTGTTTCATTACCCAAACTATGTAACATGATGAGTGGTCATCCAAACTTCCAGGAATTCTCTTATTCCCCAGTTTTGAACTTGGGTTGGACTAGGATAGTCTCAGATGAAACTATGTTTAAGTCTGTCCATGTGTTATGAAATTAAGGGGTTTTCCTCAAGTCTTCTAACTGCTAGTTGATGTTAATGGATGCGCTTTGCTGGATGGGTATCCACACAATTTCATCAAAAAGTGCCTAACCACTCAACCTAACATAGCACAACCAATTCAAGCTGTGAAAATGATAATATTGCCATACATCAAAAACATCTCAGAAATCACTGACAGATGTGGTATCTCAGTTCTTGACTGCTTTGAAATTTGTTAAATTTGGTACTTTGACGCATTTTGATGAGAAATTTTTGTTCCAGTACTCGTTTGTTTGGTATTCAAAATGGAAGCTAGAATTTGTTGCCTCACTATTCCTTATGAGAAAAATGGTTTGGTACTTGTTGCACTTCCTGGAACCAGTTAACGATGAGTACCGAGGTACCACTATATTATAATTGGGTGGCATCAGTGTAGCACATAAACTAATTAAAGCCCTCCCAAATATCTCAAGTAAACAAAAAGATCCAACAGCCCCAGTAGAAAAACTGGAGTCACCTACAACATACAGTATAAGGACTGCAACAGCCACTGTGTAGGACTATGTAGGCAGAAGTTAAGTCCCATCAGAGTCAAGGCTTAGGGCTAATTAGTATTTGAGATGTAAGAGTTTTAAAGTTCCATGAAGTCCTTAGCTATTAATTGATAGAGATTTAATACTCCTTACCCTTTTCTACAGCAAGGCAACCAGGGAACCTTCAGTAGATGCTAAGCTTTAGAGAACCATGTTAGGTCTTGCTTTGTGTATTATATTTCTTCTGGGCTGTAAGTCACTTTTCTGAATGGAAAATAATATTTTTTTTAAAAAGCCTTCAACAGAGGATTTTGGACAAAACTTCTAAAATATGAACTGCTTTTAACTACAGTACACTGACAAAGTTTTATTGGATCTATCTGTACAGATTAACAGAGTTGGAAGCAGAGATGGTATTCAGCAGGTTCTGACCAGTTCTGGAGAACTGGTAGCAGAAACGTTGAGTAGTTTGGAATACCATCTCTGACTGGCTCCACCCTCATCTATTCTCTGCCAGCTGATTGGCTGGGTTTTATTTTGTTGCCCTGCACAGGAGAACAGAGCTGGAAAGCAGGTTAGTGGTGGGGGGGAGAGAATGGGGATTTTATAGTATCCTTCCCCTGCCACGCCCACTAAGCTATGCCCACCAAACCAAGCCATGCCTACAGAACCGGTAGTAAAAAAAAATTTAATCCCACCACTGGTTGGAAGAGATCTTGTAGGTCATCTAGTCCAACCCCACACCCAAGCAGACCCTACACAATTTCTGACAGATGGCAGTCCAATCTCTTCTTGAAAGCTTCCAGTGATAAAGTTCCCACAACTTCTGAAGGAAAACTGTTCCATTGGTTGATTGTTCTCACTGTCAGAAAATTTCTCCTTATTTCCAAGTTGAATTTCTTCTTGTTCAATTTCCATCCATTATTCCTTGTCTGGCCTTCGGGTGCTTTGGAAAATAGATTGACCTCTGTGGCAGCCCCTCAAATATTGGAACACTACTATCATGTCTCCCCGGTCCTTCTCTTCACTAGACTAGCCATGCCCAGTTCCTGCAACTGTTCATCGTATGTTTTAGCCTACAGTCGCCTAATCATCTTGATTGCTCTTCTCTGTACTTTTTCTAGAGTCTCAACATCTTTTTTTATAGTGTGGTGACCAAAATTGTATGCAGTATTCTAGGAGTAGTCTTACTAAGGCTTTATAGAGTCATATTAGTACCTTATTTGATCCTGATTGTATCCCTCTGTTAATGCAATTTAGGATTGCATTAGCTTTTTTGGCTGCCGCCGCATGCTGTTGACTGATATTTAGCTGGTTGTCCACTAAGACTCCAAGATCCCTCTCACAGTTACCGCTATGAGCCTGGTTTGATCCAGTCTATAGGTGTACTTTTGGTTTTTCTTGCCTAAGTGTAGGACTTTACTTTTCTCTATATTGAATTTCATTTTGGTAGATATGGCCCAGTGTTCGAGTCTCTCAAGATCCATCTGGATCTTGAGACTATCATCTATTGTTGGCTATTCTGTTGTTGGCTATTCCTGCTAGCTTAGTGTCATCTGCAAATTTGGTAACTTCCCCTTCTATTCCCTGATCTGTACAGCTAGTCCTTGACTAATGACTACAATTGAAATTGTACAAAATTTATGTTGCTAAGTGAGACATTTGTTAAGTGAATTTTACTCCATTTTATGATTTTTCTTGCCACAGTAGTTAAGTGAACCACTGCATTTGGTAAGTTAGTAACATGATTGATAAATGAATCTGGTTTCCCCATTCCCATGACTCCAGGACACTCTGACTGTCATAAATATGAGTCAGTTGTCAAGCATCTGGATTTTGATCATTTGACCATGGGGATCCTACAGTGGTCATAAGTGTGAAATATGGCCATTAGTCACTTTTTTCAGTGTTGTGTAACTTTGAATGGTCACTAAATGAACTGTTCTAAATTGAGGTCTACCTGTGGCAGTGTATGGAACAAGATTATCTGAGTAATACCTCTGCCTGTTTTTCGGAATATATTAATGTATTGGAGAGGTTATAATACAATTGAAAAGGAGAAAGACAGGAGAGAAGAAGTGAACGGCAACAGCGTTCAGAGGAATACACACATGCACAAACATATATTAGCTTGGGACACTGAATAAAACTATTATTTTTGCTTTGCTTGCATGGAAATCTTGAATCTTTGTTTGCATATAAAAGTCATTTGAAAATGTGGACTGAGATAACACTGGGTCATAAAATAATATTCTCATTTTATTCAACTCCAAGTGAGACAGTCAGTGTTATGGTCTGATGGTTGATCGTGGGAGAGATTAGAGGAAAGACAATAAAATAAAACTCGGTGTAGATAAGGAGGTTCAGCCTATTCTGAGACCTGAGTTGTAGTTCAGAAATGCTCCTAAGTATTGCATTATCACTGCCGTCAGACTACTTTTAAAATTAGTGTAGACTATTACATCAGTTCTAAAATGTATCTGACAGAATTAATCCTGCCATACTTACCCTAACTAGGAATCGTTTGATTGGATTTCTGCCATGCTCTTTATATAAATCTAGGGCTGTGCAGTGTTTTTATGAAATGGTGTCTGTGCCAATAACGGTGCCTTGAACATGAAACATAGTATCAGTGAGAAAGGGGTATAATAGTATATGTATGTGGATTATAGGTCACAAAGGGACTTGGACAAGACTTTTGATTGACTATAAGTACTAATTATGTTAGCCGACTGCTGTGTTTCACTACAGTGGAATGTTAGGAAAAAACAGAGTAACAAAATTGGGATGCTTTTATTAATTGTGTTGTTTTGGAAACTAACTAAACTCAAGGCATCTTAGTGGTTCCTCCACACCCCAGCATTTCTTAATTTTTTTTAAAAAAGTACTATGCTATTAATATTTTGTGTTAACTTCAGTTGAAACCATATGTTCCGTCTTCTCCAGGAATTGTTCTTTGACAAATTTTGTTTTTAAGTTTTAAAATAAAATCTGACTCAAGTTGTTCCTGCATGTAATTATCCATGTATGAGCACTGGTTCCTGCCAACAGATGTTAGTATTATTTAGCATTTGTTCTTTACATTTATTTATTGGCATTACAGAGATTAGCAGTGTCATTTTTGTATTTTGTTAGGAAATGTTGTATCTGAAGAAAGTACATTCAATCTTGGAAGTAGTAATCAAATCCCAGGTGCTTCCTTGATAATCACCTTAAATTATTTGTTGACTTTGTGTTTATTTAGTATTTGTATTTCTTAGAAATATAACTGCACCCTTTATATATATGAGTCAAAACATTACAATAGGTTTTTTTTTAAAGTATAGATGTTGTGATACGGTATTCAACTTTTGCAAACTGAACTATTTAAAATAAATATACAAAGTTCTGTCTTTAGAATCACAGAAGCCACAGCCAGAGCAGAAGCTCAAATTGAGGATGTCTTTAAGCCAGGGGTGGGATTCTACCAGTTCTCACCTATTTGCTAGAAGCGGTTGTTAACATTCTAAGCAGTTTGGAGAACCGGTTGTTAGAAGAAATTACTGGCCTAATCCTGTAAGGAAGGCAGGATGGAAACATTCTGGTGTTGCTTACAGAAACTGTCTCTCCATTAACCCTTATTACATTCTTGGCAGGACTAGACTTCCTGTCTCAGGAATGTCTCTGGAGTTTTTTCCCCCTCCTTTGCTGGTACTTTGCTTGTGTGGACTGACCATTCAAAGTTACAATGGCACTGAAAAAAGTGACTTGTGGCCATTTTTCATACTTATGACTGTTGCAGCATCCCCACAGTCATGAGAGGCCAGGCAAGGAGATGTGTGCCTCGATGTGAGTGATATTGAGTTGGCCACACCCAGCCAATAACATGACCACCAAGCCATATCCACCCAGTCACATGACCACCAAGACACACCCACCACCTAAGCCACGCCCACAGAACTGGTTGTTAAAAATTTGAATCCCACCCCTGCTTTAAGTTTCAGAGTTAAAGATTTTATCAGGGAAGACTATAGGCATCAACTATTCAAAATGCTGAACAGAAACTTTGACCCCTCTGCTTTCTGTGTGTTTGTGTGTGTTTTAATCATAAGAAATAACCCTATCAATAGGAGAATTTTAAATTGGTGACTCCTTCCAATTGATCTTCACTATTGATTGAGCATGTCATATCTTGCAAAATCAATGGATTCAGCTCTAGTCTCACTGTTGTACTAATTAATTTTTTAAAAGTTATACAAAAGTTATACAACTTATTCTAGAAGTTGTGCTAACAGGATACATCTCATTCCCACCTGGTAATGGAGGAGTTGCTTATTGGCTACTTTGCTTTGATCTTATCAGCATGAATGTGGAAATGGAGATTACATTTCTTTTTTAGTCAGCATCTGTATTGCCATCCATAAGTAATTCCCACAGAAGTGAAATCCAGCTGTGAGTGATAATAATTGCAGCATGCTACAGCTGCTGAATTCTCATACAATCAAGCTTGATTTCCACCTTCCTTCTGCTATAAAAAAGTGATGTCTGCTTCATTCCAAAACTGTTTCTCTTGATTTTACTTTGAGATTTAGTAATTAAATGGATGACATCTGTGAGAAACATTTTGTAGAGGTGATGAATTTATAAATGCATGGCATGATTGTTGTACTCACCTATGTCTGCTTTTGAATAAAAAAATATTAAGTATTGAAAAATATATGGGGGGTGTAAATGGGCTCACAATGGGTTTTAAAGAAGTTCAAGCAGCTACTTTGGAGCTCAGGTTTTTAGGGGAGAAACTAAAGGCCAAACTAAAGGTGATGATGGTAATTCCACAGGTTTAAGCTTATAGTGCAATTACTGTTACGTTTATATCCAATCTTTCTCTGGGGTCTCATACAATACTGTATGCATGGGCCTTTCCCTTAATTTCTGTCCTACAACCTTTAGGCTGATCCAAAGACGACCAACACACTCAGTGCACAAGTGCGCTTTAAATCTGTTTATCCTTGATCTGAGCCCAGCTTCTGAAGCACTGCATTCCAGTCAGCTCTGGTAGGCTGAGAAGTGCAAAGGCCATCCTAATATACCCTTAAGTGCTACCAAATTGTGCTTTTTGATCAACCAAAGATTGGAGTTGGATTGAGGAGAAAAGTGTTTGGAAAGAGAAAGTGCCAAAGCAAAGCTTGTGGGTGAAGTGTGTACCCAATATTAACAGACTGCTTTTTTCTTAAACAGCTATGAGTTTAAACATACAGATCTGCTACCATTCAGGAGTATGATTATAAAAGTTATTTGATGCAGTCTGATAATCCTTCCTCCTCCTCCTCCTCCTCCTCCTCCTCCTCCTCCTAATTATTATTATTATTATTATTATTATTATTATTATTATTATTATTATTATTATTATTTTGCATATGCATGAAGAAATTAGGGCAGAATTGACAGGACCAAGGATTCCCATTGTGAGTATTGAATTTAGCTGTGCAAAACATTCTGAAGAGGAGCTTCTCAATGGGTAGAAGCACGAATCAAGCATCTTTTCTTCAACTGTTTAAATAGCTTCATGGTTTGCAAGACTTATAGGGATGCTTGGAGGGCTGTTCCAAAGTACTGCCATTTATGTACATGCATAACCTCAGCAAAACAAAGTGTCCAACCCTACAATGGTATAGGATTGCACTATATCACTATATCACAATTATACTTATATTTTATTGCACTGGGTTTATTCTGTAACCTTAAGAAGAGTACACAGGAAGGCACAACATTCTGGAAACTATAAATCTGACAGGATGAATGTAGATTGGGTGATTGTATCAAACTGTGGCAGGATGAGATGTCTTGACTGAGATGGAATAGTAAATTGGTCTCAGTTACAAGGTTGTTATTTTTGTCTACTTGTCCAAGCTATGCAAAGTATCACATAGTTTCTTGCCTAATTGAGATGCTTTGCAGTGAAGCAATCTTTTTCTTGGTGAAAGAATATAAAGGACAGGTCTGTTAGGCAATGGAGGAGGTTGTGGGACATGAATCCAGGCAGATTTGGAGAAGGAATCTGCAGCTGAAGACAAACTAGGAGCAAATAGATTGGAAAAAAGAGACCTGAAGAGAAGACTGGTTGGTGAAAAAGACTCCATACTGTCAATTAGCAAGGAAAGTTTGGCCAAGGTGCTGGAATTCCAAGGAGTTCAGAAAACAATAATTTTCCTTCTTTACCTCTTTTTTTTCTAGACTAAAAGTAAGCAGAAGGAATGGAAATATGAACATGTCTAATGGAGTGACCATATCGTAGCTGTGATAAAAACCCTTCTGTGTGGATTAGGGATGGAACAAGTGAAACAGTTAAGAACTGTAAAAAGGTCTGTAGAGAAATATATTTAGGGAAAGGTATGCATAGTTTATAAAGCTAAGGTGATCATTTATCAGATATATATATAGATTAGTTATATGAAAAGCACTTCACAAGAAACATCAATGTAATTTAAAGATCTCTCTCTCTCTCTCTCTCTCTCTCTCTCTCTCACACACACACACACACACACACACACACACCCCTCTATACCTATCTCAAATGTTGCCTCTTTTCCTCTAATATAAATACATTCCTCTTACAACAGAACAATTTGCTAAGGCTTTTTGTAAGTTAGGAAAACATACTGCACAAGACATTTTTTTCTGTTATTGTTCTTTCCAGGTATGCATCAACACACACACACACACACACACACACACACACACACACACAAGTGTAGCATAGAAAATTGTGTTTTGCTGTCTAAAACAACAATATAGGTTGCCTGCAAGAGGGAATAATACTTTTTGACCTCTGCAGATACCCCAGTCTTTATCCTGTCAGATTCTGCTCCAACAGAGACCCCAAGTAGGCTTTGAAGATGAGTACAGATCAGGGACAAGAGATCCAACCTAGAAGTATGGAGAAATTTTTTGAACGTGTCTACAATTAAGGGAGACCCAGAAGATAGAAGGACATGCTACAGCAGCAACAAATAACAATGGTTGAAGCAAGGTTTCAAAAATAGATTGGACAGCCATTTCACCAGGATGAGAAGGTCTCCTGCCTTGAGCAGTGGTTGGACTAGAAGACCTTCTAGCCTTATGATTCTATGTTTTATGCAGGAGCAAATTAGGGTCTTTGGCTGGGAGCTGTCTGACAGATGCAGATAGGCAGGCAATTAGTCACCATCTGCACACTGAAATGTAAGACCATAGTGGCATTAGAATTCCACTCAGTGAATTCCCTCTGGTTTCCCCCTTTTAGCCATGATAGCTAAACATTATGGGCAGCTGACACCCTCCCCCCCAATCATTTGAACTTAGATTACCTACTACAGTTAAACAGCAAATTCTGGCTGATTCATATATTAGGATATGACATACCTTTGGTTTGTTTCATTTGAGCTTAGCACAATGTATGAACCTAAGCACAGTCACTTGTAAAGCATGTATCAGATGTGTAGAACTCAAGATGTCAACATCAGATATGCACTCCAAAAATTTCAGTATGATCCTTATATACTGAACACAACACATCAAAAGTAATAACTGAAATGTAATTTTTAATATGGCAAGAAAGGGATAACAGCATAATAACTGTAAATCATTAAGTGTTGTTATAATTAATTTTAAGTTTGGTGTTAAATTCAAGTAATTATGACCTACCCTGACATTTTTATCCATGTTCTTTTTTGGCTCAAAAAGAACATGCTGTCATGTATGAACACAGCCAGTTCAGCAAATGACTATATGTGCTGTGTTTTAGTATCCGAAGTCTAGAATTGAGCAGAAAACATACACAGTGTTTCAATTTATGAAATTAAATATATTACTTCTATTAAATTTTGGCTTAGTGTCTGGAATCATTTAGTGACTGGAATCACTTAAGGAGTTTTGGCTAGGTGACTGGAATTACTGATTGAAGATGGTCTGAAGAATACATTTAGTTTTTAAAATATTTCTATTTTTTTGAGAGAGAAAGAGATAACCAAAATCTTTAATCATGTCCCTTTGGGAGGGGTACATGACCAATTCAGGGTTCTGATTATCATCTATAACCATGACGATGAACCTATGGCATGAGTGCTGGAACTGGCACCCAGAGCCATCTCTCTGGGCATGCCAGCTGTCGCCTGTTGCTCTTCTGGGTTCTGGCATGTGCATGCATGCCAGCCAGCTGGTCTTTGCACATGTGGGAGTGCCAGAAACTGGGAGAGCAGCTCCCTGGTGCGTATGCGCTGCTGGGCAACTGGTCTTCACACATGGATGCGTGCCAGAAACCAGAAGACCAGGTAGCCGGCTTGCATGCATGCGCCAGAAACCAGAAGCCCAAAGCTGCACTTCCAGTTTTTGGTGCTCTTGTGCCTGCATGCCAGGGAGCTGTTCTTCTGGTTTCTGGCACTCCCCTCCCGCACGTGCTCTTGTTTTGGCACTCAGTGCCAAAAAGGTTTGCCAACACTGACCTATAAAATTCTTCATGGCATAGAGCCAGGTTATCTGTGGGACTGTTTATCCCCCATGAAATCTGTTCATCCAGTAAGATCAGGCAGAGTTGGTATACTTCAAGACCTTTCAATCAAACAATGCCATCTATTGGGACCCAGAAAATTCTCTGTTGCAGTGTCTAACCTAATGATATTCTCCCAGAAAATAATGTAGCTCTAATTCTAATGAGGTCCCAGGGACTTCTGAAAACATGGTTGTTCTCCCAGGTTGTTGGGTTGGATGATTATGGAGCCCCTTTGATGTTTTGGTATATGGGATATTGTCTGAATGACTAGTTCTATTTTACTGTTTTTCTGTTTTAAGTTGTGAGCTAAATTCAATAAATAAATAAATTTATTTTCTCTCAGATTTCTCTCAAACTAGATGTTTCATAGTACCATGTCACAGTTTCAAGCCAAGGATGCTGGCTCTTAGAATGTGAACTAAGGCTGAATGTGCTTATTGGGAGTTGGCAATTCATGAATCAGAGACTGTCAACTAAGGGAAGGGGTCAAATGGCTGTTGGGGGTAGTGCTGTTGCATGAAAGGTGGGGCAGGCAGTAAAAGAAAGGAATGCAGACTATGAGGAGGAGAGAGGGGCCAAAGAAGAAGCACAGCATCAGCTGGCTGAAATAATTCACTTCTTTTCTGATCTGCTAGCTTGAGGGAAGTCTTTTTGAGTTTAGTCAAGTATTATTGAGACACTTGAGTTTTATCTTTAGGTATTTGTTCCTTCCCATTTTAACTGCAGCATTTGCCAAGGGAAATTGGTTACGTTTCTTCAGGGTTAACATAGGTATGCCACTGATCCTGGGTGATACAGGACCACCATCAGAAGTAAATTGAAATTATGTACCTTTTCAATAGTGGTGCTATTTCTTTAACACACAAAAATGTCTATGGAGATTCTCAATCAACCAAGTCATGGTTGTCCCCAAGGTGCTTTTCAAAAACAACTTGGATTTTCTTTGTTTTTTCTTTGAAAACATTTCGCTTCTCATCCAAGAAGCTTCTTCAGTTCTGAACTGAACTGAAGAAGCTTCTTGAATGACAAGTGAAATGTTTTCAAAGAAAAAATAAAGAAAATCCAATTGCCTTTTGAAAAGCACCTTGGGGACTTCATAAACAAAATTAACTACATAGAAACATGAAAAATGTTTCAAGCTTCAGAGTTCCTACTTGTGGAGAAGACTATTGTGTCAGTTGTCCTAAAGTTACATAGAAAATCAGCCTGCTCCTTTCTCTGTTGCTAAAGTTAAATGTGACTAAGTGATGGTTTAAAATTCCATCATTGCAAAATCATCAGTACATCCAGTTTTTGACATCTGGTACATCTGGAAGCACCAAGTCAGAAAAGATCTCCTGGAAGAAATAATTCTTCTGGCTTCAAGCTTTCCTATATGAAAAGGAAAAATGAAGAGGTAGAGGTTAGTATGAACACATTTTACACTTTACATATTATATTTTGTAAGCCAGAGTGAGAATTTCCCACTATTATTGTTATTATTGTTTTTCTCACACTCCTTCCCCAAATTACTCTGCAGCATTACAGTATTTTAAAGAGCTATGTGATGTAGTCAGACCAAGATTTCTTGTTGCTTTAGTACAAACTAATTTGTAACAAAAGCATTATATTTAAAGCTACAAACTTTAGTTTATTTAAAATATTTACTAATCATATTTCAGCCACAAATGCTCCCAGTATGCCTTACAATTAAATAAAGAGAGAGCTTCTGATTGTGGAATTATAATCTGAAAAGGCATGACAGTTAAAGACAAAAGGGTGAGGCAGGAAAAGACAAATACTTATGTAGTGATTCTTAATCTTTTAAGGATCTTAGCCACCCCTTTTGCCACCACCCACTGGGATGGCATAGGACGCCATTATAGGGAGAGGCAAAATCTGAATCTGTTGACAACAGCATTTCCTTCCCTTTCTTTCTTTCTTTCTTTCTTTCTTTCTTTCTTTCTTTCTTTCTTTCTTTCTTTCTTTCTTTCTTTCTTTCTTTCTTTCTTTCTTTCCTTCCTTCCTTCCTTCCTTCCTTCCTTCCTTCCTTCCTACCTACCTATCTATCTATCTATCTATTTTCCAGATAATTCTTTAACCCTTCAGTAGAAGTGTCTATTTCCTTAATGTTACCATTAGATGGCAGTTTTCATACTGTGACAGAAGCAATAATAAATATCTTCATTATGGTCTTTGACCAACTTTTACAGTAAAAAAAAGAAAGAAACAGTTTGATATAACAGCTCATGATTGAGAAAGAGAAAAGAACAAAAACCTCATGAAATGTAAACTCAGCTCTTCCTTTTAAGTTTTGCCAAGTGAGTTTTTATTGGCAACACCTTGTGGGTGTAAGAGGAAAGAGCTTGTTCTTGCATGGCTCATCTACGTCTGATAAACTTATTGTAAAACATGCAGTGAACAGTTCCCTAAGTACTATATGTTAACTACATGTACAGCAGAAAGAACAGTGATTCATGAAATAACTTGTCAGCATATTTATCTAAAAATGTTCTGGTCCTGAATTCTGGAGGCCATGATACACAGACACACACAGATACACAAGCACCCATACTCTAAAGCAAAAGTAAAGGTGAAAGTCCACCTGTGTTGTTTGTGTTTATTTTTGTTTTGTTTGCAACACTATGCCTACTCAGGCATTTCATTTGAGCCAGACTTTTGTACACTGACCAGACTCTTGTGAAATCATGCCAGCAAATTTTATTCTATTAATTAATTTAGGATACTGCAAATAAAAATACTTTGAAATTGAATAATACTTTAATGCTATTAATAGTAGTGTTGCAAAATTTAGACCATTATATCATTCATTAAAAATATTTTCAATGAATAATCATTTACACTATTTACTTCAGCAATTAATATTTTGGGGAAAATATTTTTCTTTATAAGTATTTAATATTTCTGCTAATGATAGTCTCAAAGAAACTACCTTCTGATCTTTCATACATAGGAATAAATGGAATCTATATATCATATCATTTATGTGAATATATATAATATTTGCCATATAAAACAAGAAACCCTTTTCTCTTCTGAATGTGTTGGTTTCTTCATGTTCAAGTATATGCAAGTTTAACTGCTTAATTAACATTACACAATATTTATTTTTATCATTGACCAACAAAATTTACATTCAATATTAAAATTAAAGCCATCCCTTTGTGCCAATAATCTAATCTAAATACTGTAGGAATAACTAAAATTTAAGGTGCTGTATAAATATGAAAACATGATACCAATACTATTAGCATTATAAATATAATTAGGATTAGATAATTACTGTTATAGTACTGTAATTCTGTATAAGTCTACATAATTATTATGTAGTTTTGCATACCTAAGCTTATATATAATACTAAAAATATGTAAGCTATTCTATTACAAATGGCTATCACAGAATACAAAATCATTCAATCACTGAAATCTACAGGTATTTCAAATCTGAATATAAATTGTTTAACTGTAAAAATGTGCCGTTAATATTTAAGTGAAACATAGAAAAAAGGGATGGTAGGGAATCTGAAGTCTAAAACTGCAAGAAAAGCCAACAATAAAAATTCAGCAACAAAAAATTATGGACATTGTCTTAATCATTCTAATGGCTCCAGTGCCAAAACAGTTATCTGATACTAGATAATTTACAGGCAAATACATAAGATGCAAGATCGACATAAAGGCCAAAATAGGCCTGTGATACCAGAATCTAATTCTGAGGAAATGTGCTTCTCCATCCAGGGGTGGGAGTAGATAACCTGCACATTCAGGGATGCTGGTGGGCTTCCTTGCATGAACTGCCCATTTCAAGTCCTTCCACAATCTTCCATGGGACTAAGGTCAGAACGTTGACTTGGACATTCCAAAACAGTACCTTTTCTTCTCTACTTTAGCCATTTTTGTTACACAACATTTGTGTGTATGTTGGGAAGGGAGAGAGGGAGGGAGGGGGAGAGAGAGAGTGCAAAGCAGCATGCACAAGGGAAACATTGTGATTTGCAAGGTTTGTCTTCTGGCCTGCTGAAAAAGTGAAGGGACAGAGAAGTGAATACTGGAGGAGGAATGACACTGAGAAGGCAGAACCTCTTAATTTCTGTTTTCTGTTTGTCTTCTCATATAAGGAAAAAAAGGAGCCAAAAACTACAATCCTGTCAGCTTGACATCTATAATGAGAAGGCTATTAAACATCACTGTGTCAACAATTAGACATGTTCAATTAACAAGAGCCAGCATAAGTTTATTAAAAAGGAAATCACAATAGACTAAATCGATCTCTTTATTTGTAGAAACAAAAATATACCAAGTAGCAATTTTAATTACTTAATTTTTTTATTTGTAAATTAAATACTTCACTATATTACCATTACAGTCCAAAGGTGTTTAATATAAATTTTATCTATTAATTTTGAATTGAAGAAAATGTGAAAACTTGCATATATTTTCTTAAGTTTTTGCAGGTACTTACATGTATGGTATTCAGCTTTGTTCAGGTATTTTCCCACGTCATTATAGTTGTGCTTTTAAAGTTGTAGCAACGTTTCGGCAGAATCTCATCTGCCATCATCAGGCTTCTGTAACGTGTTCGTCTGTGAGTCAGACTTTTACAGTTGCTTCAGTTTTAAATTTGGGGCTAGCCTACTGCTGTGCCAGAATGGTTTTTTCTTCATCCTGATTGGTTGGGAATCTTGGTCTGTGTTTATTGGTCTTGGAGTTTGCTGTGTTCTGCTTGATTGGTATTTCTAATATCTTCTGTCTGTTTTGTGGCTTTTTTTGTGTCTTGATTGGCTGGCAACATTGTGTTCCTGTATTGGAGACTTTTAGTGCAACTTGGCTCCGAGTAAAAATGCACTAAAAGCTACACTTTTACACTGCCGAAATGTTGCCACAACTTTAAAAGCACAACTACAATGACGTGGGAAAATACCCAAACAAGGCTGAATACCATACATGTAAGTACCATACATGTTTAAGCCAGGGAATGCTGTAATCTAGCAAATAGCTAATTGCAATGCCTTCCACATCAAGAGTACAATACTGACATGATCTGTTGTTGGGGTGGCCTGCTTTTCTATGGTATAAAGGAACTAAATTACAGGGGTATTTTAGAAGACATTATATACGGGAGTCTCTGTGGTTAAACTAGGAGAAGACTAAAAGACAATGTTATTTGAAAATTCCAGTCTGGCTATCAACTATTGAAGCATTTTCTTATCCTATAATATATAAAAAGGAACAAACAGTTAAATATGGTGAAATATTGAATGAAAAGGGTGAACTTAAATCTATACAAAAATTAGAGGAACAAGGTATAAAGATGAATTGGTTTTCATATGCGCAAATACATTCAAGGTATGACAAAGACTCTAAAACAGAAGGTTTCTATGATAAATTGACTGATTTAGACAAGATTTTGACAGGTACTGATGAAAAGGTGATAAAAAAATCGTATGGATATTTATTAGAAATTAAACTAGAAGAACAAGTTAAAGAAACAACGATTGCTTGGGGAAGAATTTTGGATATGGGATTAATCTAGAGAAATGGCAAAAATTGTGGTCTCAAAATTATAAAATGACTATGTCAACAGCATATAAATAAAATTTGTATAAGATGTTTTACGGGTGGCATTTCCCCCCGACAAGAATAGCAAGAATGTTCAAGAACAAATCTGAAAAATGTTGGAAATATCATCAGATACCTGGCTCATATTACCATATGTGGTGGACTTGTGCGGATGCTAAAATATATTGGACTAAAATCCACACGTGATTGGAAAAAAATGACAAAAAAGCATATAGATTTGAAACCAGAGATATTTTTATTGGGAATTTTACCTGAAATATATAGTAAAGAATTGAAATACCTGACTGTAAATGTATTAACAGTAGCTAGGGTTTTATTTGCTAAAAATTGGAAAAATGAGAAAATATCATCACCAGAGGAAATCATTAAGAAAATATTGGAATGTGCTGAAATGAGTAGATTGACGTTTGAAATCAGAGAACAAGAGGATAAACAATTTTATAAAATTTGGGATCTATTCTATCAATGGTTAGACAATAAAACATGTTAATGAAATATGGAGTTTCTTAGAAAATAATAAATATATAAAGAGGTATTCTTTTCTTATTATATCTACAAAATGATTGTAGGATAGATTTGAGATGATAATATGAATGGTCATAAAACAATTTAAGTTAAATATGATTATTTCATAAAACATGAATGAATAAAAGTATAGTCAAATGATTAACAATGATATTAATGTATTTAATATTTGATTGAAAATATGAGAATATATACAATGTAATTGTAATTGAAGACTATGAAATGGAAGCACAAAACAATTTGTAAACCAACCGGCACACTGTATATATATATATATAGGGAAGATGGCTTGATGTTTTTATGTTTTGTTTGTCTATGTTCGTTTTAAAAACCAATAAAAATAAAAAAAAAGAGTACAATACAACTGTTCCAAGGTAAAAACATGATCTAATATAGCAGTAATGAAATTAGGAGCATTTCCAGGTACGGGGACTAAAGTCACCTAATAGCAAAAGTTAAGGGAACTCTATTATCAGTCTGAAGATAGGCTGGGACTTTAGAAAAGATTCTCTTAGACAGCCCAGTTCAAAGATCCCCAGGTTGTCCTTAAAATTATATTTAATCAAGTACTATGCATATCTTCCACATCAAAAGATGGGACTCTGATCACAGGTAAGGTGCCTTCTGAGACATAATCCCCCTTCTTAATCTGGAGTCAAAAATTCTGGAAGAGCCAAAACCCAGCCTGGCATATTTCTGAAAAGATGGCATCACTGTTTCCATGCAGCCAAGTTTTGAAAGTATATAGTAGGTTCACCTGTTCACCCACAACCAAGTGATTGGTGAACAGGGATTTGTTAACAAATGGATCTGCATTTATTAAGAACTGTTTGGGGCCAAATTCACTAGTGATCTGGTCAATGGAACTAGTACTTGGGCTGCCAGGCAGCAAGTGCATAACACCATAGCGTTGATTCCTCATTACTGGCAGTGCCTGGTGCCATCTCTCTTTCAACCTGTCAGGCTGACCCCATTTTCACAACTGACGCCACAGCACAATTCCCGTAGCTGCCTTGCTCCAGTGATATGTACCAATACTGATTACTGTAAATACTTCTTCTCAGCTTCTTACCTTCCCTAAACACCTCAATCAACCAAGAGTTCCCATACCAACTGAGCTCTTTCTCACCAATGCTTGGAAGCAGAAATCCTATCCCCATGTATTCTCGCATATAGGCAGGAGCCATCATCATGACAACTCAGAAAAGTAGGCTTCAAGCAAAGAAATCTATTAACACTGAGCAACAATCTCTTACTGCAGCAACAGAATGACCCAACTACTTACAACTCTAGGGCTCCCCAACTAGCTCATGACAAAACGATTATTGAAACCAGGTTACAACACAACATTCCAGTTCATGCTAGAGAGTACCTGCCACCATGCCTCTTTGGACAAACTGGGAAGAGGTTATGCTGGTTGGATTTTCCTCTTATCTGGAGGAGGCTTTATTATAAATTGCTGCAAAAGGATTAAACCATTATTAGAATTTTGCTTTTGTTTGTTTCTCTATTTGGTAAGACCATCCAACATCAAAACAATTGTGGGAAATTTACACTTTAAAAATAAAGGCAATCAGAAAAAATACACATTTCTGAATACAAATTCCAAACACTTCACAAAATACACCTAACAGATGCTCAACAATCACCCTACTCTGAGGTTTGTGAAGGAAAACTAGGTTAGAAAACTAGAACTCCATGAGGATGGGAACCCCACAGATTTTTATGCGGGGGATGCTATTCCAGAGGGAAGGTACCACAACAGAGATGATACACATCCTGCATCCTGCTAGACAGCATTGTTGATAAATGGACCTGTTGTAAACTGACTCTCCCTGATCTTACTGGACAGGCAAAAATAATAGTAGAAAATAAGCAGTACCTCAAATAACCTGGCCTTATGCCATGAAGAGGTTTGTCGTGTACCTTAAATTCTGCCTAGGAGCTCACTGGGAACCAGGGCAGCAGGTAGAACAAATGGGCATACTTAGGCATGCCATCCCTGCTTGCTCTAATGCATCCTGAACCAGCTGCAGCTTTCATATGGTCCTCCTCGTATAAGCTTCTATTTGAGGTTCTGCTTTTTTTCTGTTATTTTTATCCATTGCATTAATTTGGCCTATTAGTAGAATAATAATATTCTAGTAAAGAAGAAACCTCATGAAAAATGGACATGTGATTTGCAACCCCTTGTTGCATACAGTTTTCTTAATAGGTACATTCTGCTGTTTGATTTAGCTCTCTCATGAAATTTCTGAAGAAAAACTCCACATTCTTTTTGCTTTATCATTGCATGTTAATCAGCTGCTAATTCTCCACAGAGAAACTGATTATACCTCTTGCTTATCTATTGCTCCTATCCCAGGCTTTGGCATTTTGTGCTGATCTTCCTGTGGTAATGACTTCCCACAGATCACTCTCAAAGAGTAGCATTTCCATTTGTAAATGTCCATAGCTGATAAGCGTTACTGCTGAGCATTGCTATTTCTGGATTATAGCTTTTTCTAGCCATTGTAACTCTGAGTTCCAGCCTGATTAGACAGAAATCTGCTTATAAGCTCGTCTCATTTAAATCTGCTTTTTGAACATTAGAGTCAGTTGTTTGTTGGAAGAAAACTCATCATCTGAGCCCATTACCTATTAGACAATGATGTGTTTACAGAGGGGCCTTACAATATGAATACACTGAGTCAGGGACCTTTCAAAATTAGAAGGAAGATTTCTTTATCTGGTTCGGCATAATTTTATACATAAAATTATACATCCTTGATGAAGCAGGATAGTAGAAAATGGCTTGTGATAACCAAGAGAGAAAAGTACCCATAAGATAACACATGCAGTGCCCATATCTGGGAGAATTGCAGATTGATTCTCCCTTTTCCTTTTCCCCGTGAATGTACATGTACTGTACAAGGAATGTATTCTCCCCAGTCCAAATGCAGAGTTGACCCAACTGCTGCTTTTATTCCAGCAGGGGTCTTAATCTTGTTTCCTATTAGCTGACCCCGAGCGGATAGCCCTTTAACAGTTTCTTCTGTGTCTTTAATCAGTTCAGGGAATATTAGAGCTGTTCCTGATGCTTTATTTTTGACTGCTGCTCTTGTCCTTACTTTCTATTGAAATTGGATCCTGAATATAGTCTCTCTCTTCAACTATTCTTTTAGCATAGAGTTTTAACATACACTTTACCATCTTCCATTGACCTTATTTGACATCAGTTCTTTTTCCATTGTTACTCTTGAGCATTTTCACCTTAGTGGTACATTTTCCTGGGACTTTTTTTTTTTAAAAAAATCTCATTTTGCATTCTTTCTACTTTTCTCTGTTGTGATTGAGGTGTCTTTGCATTTCATTTCTTTCTTGAGTTTGGATGCCTGCATTTAGATGTTGCATGTCCTTTGTCTTTCCCAACATTTTCATCCTGGCAAGTAGCTTTAAAACCTCTTGAATGTATTACTTTTTAAATTATGGAAATAGGTTTCCCCACTTTGGTGTTCATCATGTAACTTATTGCTTCCAACAGCTGATCTCTTCAGATGAATTAAAACATACGAAATCTGAATCTTATATGCTGACTCCCCTATGTCATCCCTTGTGGGTAAATTTATTAAGATTATCAGCTAGATATCATGACAGCATATTATTATGTTGTTTCTGTTCCGTTAACAGTTTTTTGTTTTTTTTATTATGAAGCTTCTTAGGTTTGGCCTGAGGGAAGAAATAATTTAAAAACACATTTTTTTGCAGAAAGAAATAGTTCTTTATTCATCACAGGTTAAATACTAAGGGGATCCAACAACACATAAAATTTTTTATTACAACCCAAAACTTGTTCCATGAGAGAAAATTTAAATTATTCATTAGGTATACAGCTATTTTTGTTCTCAAAAATCTGGAAAGTGTGCAACAGTTCTTTTAACATGATGGAGGAGTCAAAATATTTCTTAAATATGTGGTGAAATCTCATCAGAGGATTGAACATGTCCCATGGTTTGCTATGATCCCTTCTGTCAAATTCTGGCTGTCAGGCTGTTTCTTTTTTAGCTTTTAATTAGGCATTCACTTGTTCTGTGTCATTGAGCTTTGCTAATATGAAAAGAAAAACTGTAGCCTTTGTTGCCACTGTGATTAGCCCTTTTTTCTCTTCTTTCTTCCAAGAATGTGACAAAAATATATTTTTGCAGGCCATTAAGTAAAAATCTCCTGTATGTTTCTATAACAAGATTTAGGTAAAAATACATAGGGAATAAGAGGTCTGTAAGGGGCTTGCATAAGTGCACCAACGTGCCTACCGTCCCTGTCCTATTGTTTCTTTTATTTTTCTTATATGTAGTCATTTCATGTATTCATAACTATGTTTATACTTATATCTATTATCTTGTAAGTGATTGACAAATCAAAATAAATGAATAAAATAAAAATAAATAAATTTTGAGGTGCCCTCTGTAATAATTATAGTTATAGCAGTCTAAATTTCATTTTTGTTTATTATTATAATACCATATAATATAGTTTTTATATGTTATAGTTTTTTATTGTGGGTTTCATGTGGAGCAGTTTGGAACAGTTCTGTTGGGGTGATAGATATTTTAATTGTATTGTGGTGATTGTTTTTTCCTTGTTTGGGATCTCCTTCGAAACTTTGATGAATGCAAAAAATGGGAACTGAAATTGTTAACTTCTAAAGGTAAAAAGTTAAAACTATGAAAATGGAGGATGCTCCTGGCTCTGATGGCTTTCCAATTGTTTGTATTCAAAAATATATTTAGTTTTTGGTTTTGTTTAAAAATTAAGCTAAACCAAATGTAATATAATATATTTCCTTTTTATTTTTCTTTATGATCCTTTTTGCCTTTTAGTTTTTGTTTTGTATATTATAAGTAAATAATAATTAAAAGTAGGTTCTTATCTCCTGTTCTTTTGGAGGTATATGCGTAAACTTTTTCAGATACGGTAGATGCTTATCCTTTAGTTTCAATGGGCAAATACATAGTTCTCCCAAAGCAAAGTAAGGAGCTAAGAGTCTCATTTATATATTTATTTTTTAATGAAATAGGCTGCTGTTAACAACTATCTTGGTTGCTATATTGCATGGTTGGATTGTTATTCCAGTTACTGTGCTTTAGTTGGATTTTTATATGGTCGTAAAGATTCCAATGATACTTAATGCAGTTGTTTTAATTTAAAATTGGCTAACCAGAAGCTATTATTTTGCTGGGTGCTGAAAAAGATTTTGCTGTGGTTTCTTGGACCCTTTGAAGTAGATGCTTACTCTTTATGGAATTCTCCAGTTTTATAATCTATTTATAAATCTATCAATCTTTTCATGACCTAAAATAATCTGCTTATAAATGATATATTCCCATCTATATACTGTTCAAACTGTCATAACTGTTTGATCATTTTTACCCATCAATTGGATGAAACAATGCACCATAAGCCAACAATCTTTTAAGCAATGTACTTCAAAAGATGCATCCCAGAACCTGTGATTTCTGTGGAAGTTGAATTTGGCAAAGTTGCTGCTGCTTTGGTGCTGCATTGCCACCATGGTCAGCTATGGTCACATGATTGTTATTTCCAGTACTCCCTGCCAGCTTCCTATAAGGAAAGTCAGTAAGGAAGCCGGCAGGAAGTCAGAAGTTGCCCTCTCATGGTGATTCTGTTTCTCTGTTTAGGTAAGGAAATACTTGTGAAACAATGGGTCGAGGGGTTCCTAGTTTTCATTAAAGTATGCTGTATTATATATCAAAAATACCCTCTTTCTCTCCTACCTGATATCAATAGAAAATTTGAAAATATTGAAATGTTGTTTAATATTAATGTTCACAGACTATAGGACATAGTTTGCTTTATAGAGTTCCAAATATCAGGATGAGTTTGGAAGCCTGTCTAGCTATTGATACAGAGCGCTGATCTGGTATTCTTTTGTACGTTTGGAATAATATAACCATGACAAATGCCACTTGTATGTTGATATATATTTTAAAAGTCATCCTATTTTTATTTGTTGGAAACAAATTTAAAGAAAAAACAAACATTTTTCTTGGGCAGAAACATCACTCCGTGTTTTAATTGTGTAACAACAATTGCCTCTGGGTGTCTGTGGAGGTTCTCAGTCAAGTTGCCTCTTGAAAAAGCACCTTTGGGACAATTGCCTTCTGGGGATTTTTAAATTTTTCGTTTATCATTAAAGTTTTATTTTAGTTTCAGCTATTGATTGGAATAAATTTCAGAAATCAGGCCACGTTGGACCCAATTTGAATATTATCAGGTGAACCTAATAAATCGTTGCAAGCATCATTCTTTTTTTATCTGAAGATCAGTTTCAATAGTTGCACTTAGAGATGTCTATGTAGCTTTCCCCCCTCAAAATCTGCAAGATGTGCACAATAGATGCCGTGTCTTATCCAAGCTTGCTGGGTTGTAGATATCAATAGCACTAGCACTTGGACTTATATACCACTTCACAATGCTTTACAGCCCTTCTTAAGTGGTTTAGAGAGTCAGCAAATTGTCCCCAACAATCTGGCTCCTCATTTTACTGACCTTGGAAGGATGGAAAACGGAGTCAAACTTGAGCCAGTCAGGATCAAAGTCCTGGAGTGAGCCGTGACTTAGCCTACTGTGCCACCATGGCTCTTAAATGCATGCATGAATGAATATATGAACAAAAGTGGAGCTTGGATCATAACCTCTTGCTCACCATCTTGTATGTTTTGACACTGCTGCAGCAAATAGTACAAGTACATATGGAATTGGTTGCTGAAATAGCTTTGATCCTTTATTTAAATAATTTGTTACAAAAAGCTATATACTTTCCTATTATGGGATTCTAGAAAAGCTTACATTATGGGTTAATCCTGTTTTTTGGGGGGGAGGAATCTGCTCTTTGTTTGGCTGATTTGGTCTGTTACAGGCTTTGGAGGAATTAGTTGAAGCTTTTAGAGAATCATCTGGTAAAATACTTTTTACAGGAAACAGAAGGAAATTTATACAATTGATATTAACTATTTATTTGGAGCAAATTGTGCACTCTGGAGATGGACAATGTTCAATGTGTATTCTCATACCAAAGAGTGGAAAACCAAGAAATATGCAAATTACTTAACCATTTTACTACTTCTTCCTGCAAACAAAATTTTGCTTGAGAAGAATAGAGTTAGTCATGGAGAGAGAAATACCAGCTAAACAAGCCAATGGCAAAAAATATTAGATGTAAAATCAGATAGTTAATGCAAGTAGGATAAGTATGTGTTGACATTACCATTCTTTAAATATTTAAGATTAACCCAAAGTTTCCCTTTGCATTAAAAAAAAGTCAAATATATTTTGATTGGCTAGAAATAAATTAACAGTTCTTCGCATAATAATAAAGAATATTGAGTAAATAATAGTAGTAACTGAACATCTGTGGAATAATGATCAACTGAGTTCTAATATTTACTCAGCTCAAATGTGCCTTAATCCAAGAAAACGTTGTGTTGTTGATGTTTGCAGTCATGAGGATCTGTAGAATCTATTTCTCCTGAAGATTTACTACATTTCTGCAAAATGTAAAGCCCACATCAGCTTCCTGTGGCTTATGCCATCCTATGCATGGATAATACTGCTAATTGGGATGTGTTGCACTTCCAGCTTCAATAAAAACATACATTGTTCCACATATTGTGATGAATGCACAATGTCATTTTTTTTATATTTACACTGCACACTCTTCAGCTTATTGTCCAAATCTTATACATACATACTTTCAATTTCTCCTTATGAACTTGAGGGAAGACACCCCTCCTAGAAGAATGAAATATTTAGAGAAATAATTAAAAAGGCAGAATATTTCCCTTAAAAGAAAAATAGAAATCTTAAGGGAGACAGAAACTCATCCCTAGCTCCCTGCCCCTAGCAGATATTTGGTACCCATTAAGAAAGACTGGGCCATCCTATGTATAAAACAAAAAACCTTCAGCTCCAGGGTTAGTAAGACATGACGCAGGGGTGGGATTCTACTGGTTCTGTCTGGCTCTGTAGAACCGGTAACTCTGAAGAGCAGCAGACATAGAACTGCTATTTTGGCCCACAGCTGTGGTTGAAAAAGCAGGAAAACAGTGCTTTTTCAAACACTGCTTCCTGCACGAACCACTGCTCAGCTGTCCAGGCAGCTAGCTGACGAAGATTTACACATGCACGCAGCGTGATCGAACCGGTAGTTAAACCTGTTGGATCCTACCCTTGACATGACATAATAGGATTATCTAGCAGCAGAGCTCACTGCATTGCAAAATCTCCTAAGGACATTGCATCACCCAGCAAAGTTCAGCCAAATTTATCTCAGACAAACATGATCCCACATGGCTCCGTGGGAGTCTGATAACAGCCAATAGAATAGATGTCCTTACACAAGAACAAGGAAGCTCAAATTCAAAGACCAAGAGAAGGTATAAACACCCCTCATTCTCAACTCCATGTGGTCAGTTGCACCAGGACCATGTGCTTGGTGGTTCTGCTTCATCATTAAACCATCTTTTCAATCAGCCTCCATGTTTCCAGTGTCTTTCTCCCAGCTTGGAACTGAACCAGATGGATGTTTCTTCCAACAAACTGTAACAGATCTTTATATTTATTATGAAGTAATCCCTTTTAAATCCTAGAATCATTCCATGTGATTTATGTGAACAGTATATCCTGTTCAACCTCCATAGAAATAGGGAAGAAAGGTGTACTTTGACTGATTGCAGTGGAGGAAAAGTAATATTTATACAACTTATTCTGTTCAAATATCTTGAGTTTTATTTACTATATTTTGGTTGGTTGTCAAGGCACATGGAAATCATAGATCATGATTCTCTTCCTTGTCTCAGAGCCAGCATGATCAAGTATGGCTCTAGCCAATGTAAATTCAAAATATATAGGCATGCTGAAATGCATTATAATATTTATTAGGACCAATTTATGCTTTTAAATTCCATTAAACATATCCTATATTTCTGTTATGTACAGCATATTTACTTCATTGTTTCTGTGAACATCAAAGGAACTACTTTGAAGCAAATTATATAGCACTCTGTGCTTGAAAGTAGAATGGAATGCATGCTATACTATCTATGAAATTTGAGCTGTCGTGTTTGCTTGGTTTTTATTGTTGCCGCTGCTAGTGCTAAACTCTAATAATTACTGTGAGGATTTTAATTATGAAATGATCTCCTCTGTATATTTTTGGTAGTTTACTTTTGAAAAGTTTATAGAAATTACATTGGTTCCCTTTGAGAATGTTTATTAATCTCTTTCTTCTTGCTTCTCTAAGATTTCTAATGAGAGTTAATGGATAATATAGCAGAAGGAGTTAAATTAGAAAAAGTCCATAGTTTCATTCTCACATGATCTTAGGCAGGCTAATCTTTCATTCCTATTGACTGGAATAAAGGCCTCCAGACCTCCAAAGTTATACCAAAATATCCACAACTGTCCATGCATTGTAACATTTTCAAAGAATGGGCTACTTTCAGACTACTACTGTGTACCTGGAGACTTGCAAGAGTCTGTCATTGTAGCAATTCAGTAAAAATAGCTTTAGATCTGCATAGTGTCTGTTTCGTGGCATCAGTCTTGCCCTGCAGGCCAAAATATGCTTCCCATCCTTCCTCTTCTATCTTTTATCTTCCTGAGAACTGTGGGGATGGGAGATTGTTGCCTGAGACTTTTTCATAAACCATTTTCTTAATCTGAGCTTAAATCTTTTTCAACTGTTGATTCACAACAATGACTTTATATGTTTCAGCTGCAACATTTATAGATGCATGGGGGACAAAATGGAACCTGGCTAGACCTGGTGTCTTTCATACCAGAAACACAAATTTCCTTAAGGCCTTCTGAGAACACCACTCTAAAATGAGCAGAACTACCGTATCTCCATTGTTGCCAGATCCATCCACAGAACTGTTCCATCAGTTCTGTCAGACCAGTTTACAGATATTCCAAGAGAGCAATGAAAATGTTGCAAAATCAGCCAAATAAATAAACATAAGAACAAAAAAATTATTTTATACTGCTTTCTAATCAATCTTTCTTTTAATCTTTCAGTTCTGACTTGGAAAGTAATCTCTGGAAATCAGTCCTGGTGTGTGTTCACCTATAATGTGTACATTGTTTCTTTTTATATGTGTCATTTTGAGAGGTATAGTAGTCATGCAAAGCATCTTTTAAGAATGCAAATGAACAATAAAAGTTTGTCCATTGCTTCTAGTTGAGGAAGCACTTTATTACATATAGGCAAGGACAATACACTGAAGCGAGAGATAGGAAAGCTAGAGTGGCAAACTCAGTTTTTTCAGCGTAGTCCAGATTTCAGTGAAGCAGTGTTTCTCAACCTTTACAATTTCAAGCTGCATGGACTTCAACTTCCAAAATTCCCAAGCCAATTATATGCTGCTTTAATGTCTTGTAATGGACAGTATATTTTATGCTCTGATATTTGCAGATATTTCCTTTACTTAAGCAATCACGAACAGGAGCTCTATATAAATAGCAAACTAGCATGCTGCTCCCATAGTTCCTTGTAGGGTAAATGCTTTTTTATCTGCCATGTAATGAATAAATAAACAAACAAACAATCTATCTCCAGCTACAACTGCAGTTGGTTCTCCTGCAAGACTATGCTAATTGCAGTGAAGGCCCTACAGATATTGATTGATACTTGATTTCTATCATAGTGTTCCATTCATTCATTTGATTCATATCCATGTGACTACCAGCATAAAAACAAAGCAAACCAGAAATACAAAATAAAGCTTAAAAACAGAACATAACTA
The DNA here is from genome assembly GCF_049901715.1 of Pseudonaja textilis. Classification (NCBI taxonomy): domain Eukaryota; kingdom Metazoa; phylum Chordata; class Lepidosauria; order Squamata; family Elapidae; genus Pseudonaja; species Pseudonaja textilis. The sequence goes on from NC_141992.1 coordinate 111,220,106, forward strand.
CAAATCTTAAAATTCTGCATTCTGCAAAATACTGATCCGATTTTTCAGAAGGATTTCTCCACCAAAAGAACCATCCAGTCCTGGTATCATGAAAAATAACAAGTATCCTCAGGGGATTTTTGTACCTATCCTGAGATGTGTAGCAATAATACACAGTCTAGGTCTATCCAGCCACAAGGGATCCACCTCCCACCTCCCAAGCCAAACAAAGTCAAGTCATATCTTCCATTTCCAAAGGGGATTGGAAAAGGAAGGGGGTAACATGGACTAACGACTACAGTTGGGGTTGTTTCCTCTTTTAGTTTCGTTGCTGTTTTATGGGCTAATCTTCGTCTAGCAAGGAAACACAAATTGCTTTGTGAATGAAAGCTTTGTATAGTTAAGCTATATCATTAGGTCTATTCTAATGATATCAGATATATAGAAGAGCCAAATGTGGCTGTGGTGCTTCTGAAAATGCAACTGGAATTGCTGTTGGGGAGGGGGAATTCAAATGCACCCTGTGATAAAAGCACACAAATACACAAACACACTCCTACGTGTTTGTTTTTTAATTAAAAGGCTACATTTTGTAAGGACTTTGTTTTGTAAAGACACATGTTAAGTACACAGTGCAAACAGCTAAGCTGATTCAGAAGAACAGTCTATGCTGATGAGAGTAATTGCATTTGGAGGTTATTTTGAGATGGCTGATGTGTCTGGGAAGTGAATCAGTTTCATAGATTCTCCTTTGCTGCAGCAATTGGAGTGGAGGGCAATTCAGCCTTGGTTTTAATCATATTGTAGATCGTTGATGTTCGGAGAGCCAGCAAAATACAATATGAAGACATGGGGCTTTTTGCAGTTTGAACTGCACACAATCTTTCCTCCAAGTATTGTGACAATGTTAAAGCCCATTTGTCCGATATCAAAATTGACTGTGTTCTGTACTTTTTGTTGGTCAAAACAAAGTATTCTACTCCCCCATCCACTCCCCAAAGCCCACACATATTTAATTACATTTATTAGGAATTTGTAGTATGGACCTAGCAAAAGTTCCATGGTCTTTAATTAGAGATAGTCCTCGACTTACAACAGTTCATTTAGTGACTGTTCGAAATTACAAAGGCACTGAATGAAAAAAGTAAGTTATGATTATTTTTTTACACTTAACATCCATTGCAGATACCTGTGGTCATGTGATCAAAATTCAGATGCTTGACTAGAGACTCATATTTATGACAGTTGCAGTGTCTTGGTGTCATGTGATTACCTTTTGTGACCTTCTAACTAGCAAAGGTCAGATCTGGGGAAACCAGATTCACATAACAACCCATGTTATTAACTTAACAACTACAGTGATTCATTTAACAAGCATGGCAAGAGAGGTCGTAAAATGAGGCAAAATTCATTTAATGACTGCCTCGCTTAACAACATAAATGTTTGGCTCAATTTAGTCATAAATTGAGGACTAAGTGTACTTAATTGCTTGGGACCAGGTTATCTGAGGGACCGTCTCTTGCCGGTCACATCTACCCAACCCATTAGAGCGGGGAGGCAGGAATGTTACGGGTCCCATCCCTGAGGGAGATACACCTGGTGGGACCCAGAAGAAGGGCCTACTCCGTGGTGACTCCTTCTCTCTGGAACATCATTCCTCCAGAGATAAGAATGGCCTCTACTCTAACACTCTTCCAGAAGGCGCTGAAGACCTGGTTCTTCCAGAGGGGCTGGGGATAGAGCGGGATGGAGCCCATTAAATGGCTCGTGTGATCTGCTGTTGTTGGGGCAGGGGGTGGGTGTTGGGGGCTGATTTTGTTATATTGTACGATTTTAATTTATTTGATTCTTTTTGTTAGTTTTTATTGTTTTAAATGAGGTTTCATATTCTGTAAGCTGCCTCGAGTCACCATGGGCGAATAGGTGGCAAAATAAATTCAATAGATAAAAAAATAAATAATGGGATAGGAATAAGATTCTTGCAATTATGCACAATTATGAAGAATAAATGCAATTTTTTTTGCCTGCAATCCTGTAGTGGCAATTGTGCATACTGGGCAATTGACTGAGATAGAATCCAAATAGTTTTCTGATGACATGACTATTTTCTGATGGTCCTATGTTTATTGGTCCACGTTTGTGCCATGGTATACTACTGGAAAAGGAGTTATTTTAGTTTGTTTGGGGGAGGGGGGGAAAAATGAATTGGTGATGAGTATGATGAAACATGGGCTAGAACCCATTTTCCAGGGGCAATAAACTACTGTATATTAATTTGTTTCTAGCTTTTCATTCTTGGTTAATTATCTAGTTATGGTAGCAAAATTTGAGTTTTCTCCACAAGATCATCTATATTTCTTTATGTTCACCTTCCAACATAGCATTAATGCTGATTCAGCCTTGGTTCCAAAAAGGATATTCTGTGCTGAAAAGCTGTTGATTCTGCTGGGTCTCTTTGTAGTGCAGGGGTATCAAACTCTCATTGTCATGGTGGCATCACATGACTTTAAATATTAAAAAAAGATATACCAAAGCAGAAGGACTTTTTTCCCCTTTCCTAAACCGGGTGGGGATGGGGCCAGCATGTGACGCATTTGGACGGCAGGGCATGAGTTTGACACCCCTGTTGTAGTGCAAAAACATAATTGGTCAGAATGCAGAATATTATCCAGGTTTTTTTTGCTCTGTCTCATGTAGAAATTCCTTAATAGAACCATTTCTTTGCCTCTTCCTTATTTAGGATTTTTCTGCCTGGTCAATTTCTTTCAACAGGCCTGTTTATCATGGGTCAATAGATTTTAATGAAACATCAGTGTAATATTTTTTTAAAAAATTCTATTTCAATCCCTGTTTTTGATTTTATGATTTTGGGATGTCTTTAGCATTGTTGTTACAGTGAATGATAGTATAAATGCTTATTTTCAGGTAAATAAAAGTTTCCTGCTTGTTAAATGAGTGTCATTCCAAGAGACTATTTGGCAGAGGCTACAAAATAAGTACAATTTCAGGTACTTGTTTTGTATAAAAAAATAAAAATAACCCTGTGAGTCTGAACCCTTTAGCATTATTAATTAAGCTCCTTTTGATATAATAAAAGAAGTTCATTGTGATTAACTTAATCCTGTTTCTTTCAGTGCGAATTTGTAATGAATAACATCGTCTGGATTATATGATTCAATTCCTATAAGATATCTATTAATCGATCATCTACCTTAATGTCTTGAAAGTTGTTAGTTGGATGAAGCTATACTAACCAAATTGTTTAAAACAAACAAACTGTAATTTCACTTTTCTGTATGCTATGTTCATAATCAGTGCACAGCATTCCTGTAATTTTCCTTACATTTAAATATCCTACTGAGATAAAATGTCCTGGAAATACTGCAAAAATATGCCATCTATCTGCTCCAAAGTAGCTTATTTTTTATCAGGCATGCAGGAGGGAATAAGCTCAAATAATCAGTTCATAGTCAGAAACTCCTATAAAAGTTGTTTAGTATCTCACATAAGCAAAGGGATGTGACAGAGATTTGGAAAGAGGACGTTTAATGGTCCAATAGCTGCTAATAGCTTAGAATTTGGGAAAATTATTAATGTATATAATATTGTACAGTGGATGTGAAAGTAGACTGTTGTCTTTGGTATAGCATAGTAGGATTTCATTAATCCAGGGCACTATTCTAGCAGGAACTTTACATAATCTTTTAGTATGTTCAATAGTCTTGTTTGCTTTATAGAGTCTTGTGAAGGAGAAAATTTTGCTGGATTGCAGCTAAATTATGTACAGTAGTCACAGCAACAGTATGGCATTTTAAATTGAAGTAGAATTTATTTCTCTTTCACTTTATTTTCCTTGAATATTAACATAAGCATTACCTTTATTTTATATTAATTGAAGGGGATTTTTATTATATGGTTCAAGGAGATTTTGTTAAAAATATAAATACTGTAAGCTGATATATTAATACCAATGTTAAACAGAATAATATATATTAATTGGTCACTGTCAATATCATAATTGCCAGCTTTATTGTGCAATTCCTATCTGAAAAGTGACCAAATTTATGCATAAAGCTTTGTCATCTGTAAAAATCAGATGACAAATTCTTAAGTAACAAACTCTTTTAATTAGCAAATAATTGCCTCACTATTTTTCACAAAATTAGGTGTGTTAACCATAAGAAGATCCCAAGCTTTTTTAAAAAAAAGAACCGCTAAGTCTTTTTTTGATGGACAAGAACTAGATAGGCACTATCCAAATAGAAAGAAGTTAAAAGAGATTTCAGTGCAATTTTCAATGCAGTTTGAGTAATTTCTGGGTTAGAAATATTGCACGTGAGAGAGTCTCCTTCCAAGCATCTTTACTGAATTACATGCAGTCCATACTATGCCAGGCAGCTTCTTCCTTCTGTCAAAGATTTCTTGCAGTCACATAGATAGTGATTCTGACGTCTCTCGTACATTGCTACTATTAGCAATCTCTCATAAAATAACCTTTTTAATATTTTTTCATTACAGTGGTTTTATCCACCTCTCCTCTGTGTAAATCTGACATTATTTGCCCTTCTGTAAAATTTACTTCAGGTTTATGGTCTTGCCTTTTTAATTAGCCAGATGAAAACCTTCCACTCAGTTGGATTTATAGAAAGAGCTTTGCAGACCTCCTTGTTAATCAAGTTTTAAAACATAGACTGATCATGGAACTCATTCTATAGAACAGTTATTTATTACCAGTGATAGTATACTAATAACATTTTTTTTTTAAAGGCACATGAAAGACAAGCCTGATCAAAGGCACTTTCAAGTACATACAAGTACTTTCAATGAGTATCCACATTTCATGTGACTGAAACATGAGAACCGTTGCCAGCACTGAAGTACATCCTTTAACGCATATATCTCAGGTGACATACAAACCACAGAATCATGTAAGGACTTCTGCCAGTTCTTAGATATTTGAACTTATCATGAGGATAGCAAGCTGTTAATGTTCAAAAGCATATTTTTTTTCTTCCCATCCCTTTTTTAGTTACTTGTACATGTGCATTAATGTAAGAGGCCGATAATAGGATGAATGATCCGTATCCTGTACACTTGTTTTCTCAGTGTAATGGTCTCTAAATGCGTTGGATTTCAGTTTCATTACTTTTTGACTGGAATAAAAGCATATGTAATTTTTTATCATATTTGATGTAAGTCCTGTATAATACTATTGGTAGAGCAGATATTGGTCAAGTAATTATTATCAGCGCACAGTCCCACAAGATATACATGTGTAGTACTGTCTTCCTGGGATGATTCTTCCTTCATTATAAATTACAGCAATACTACAAATCTTTCTTGTTGCATTAAGATGTCCAATAAATATTTCATCTCTAGCAATAAAGATGCAATTATTTTAGAAATCAAAATCCCAACTGATTTACCATTTCCTGTTACTTCAGTTGCAGCAAACAACCTGGGAAGTTAATAGGATTGCCCAAAATTTATTGAAATATCATTCCATTATACTTTTTCCCCCAGAAGATTATTTTAAAGAGTTATTGTATAGTATATCATGTTTAAAAACTTTTGACAAATGAATTATTATAGACTGAGTTTTTAAAAATTGCAAGCCTTTTTAGTATAATCCCAATTTATCCTTTCATATCAACATTTAAAATGAAAAGAGAAAAGCAAATAGGAATTGTAACATAACTCCAAGTTTCCATTCTTAATCAGTCACTGTCAAGTTAGAATCCATCAGCATAAATGTAAAGTTAAGTAGATTATTTATAACCCAAAATGCATTGCTATCCACCTGCTTACATTAATTGCATTTACCTCTTTAATGCCAGTCTTCCTACCTAAAGATAGCTTTGGGGATTTTACTCTTGTCCTTTTTTACTCCAGTCCTCTTAAATAATTTACTAATTATCAATAAATTGACATATTGCTAATTGCTAATACCTCAATCTTCACAAAATTTATAAAGAAGCCAGAAAGTATGGATACAGTAGATATAGAAAGTCTGTACACCCTGTTAAAATATCAGGTTTTTGAGATGTAAAAAAAAATCAGACCAAAGTAAATCACTTCAGAATTCTTTCCACTTTAAATATAAACTATAAAATTCAACTGAGATTGAAAAACAAACTGAAATTGGGGTAGGGTGGGGAGAATAAAATAAAATAATTAATAGACAGTAGTTTCAGGATAATCAACCTAAAAATAGAATAGAATGTTGTAGAATATGCCTCTAAATCATCTTTGCAGCATAAATTGTCAACCTTGGTGAACTTATTATTAATTCAATGTTATTAAATCTGTAACAACTTTATTCCAAAATGTGATTAATCAAACTTAGTCCTCATTATATTATCTATTTACATTGGATTTGATTTGTCAACTATAGTTATGACAGTAGCAATATGAAGTAATAAACTTTTTTATAATTTACAGTTTGAGTGCAATCTTTATGCTCACTGACAAATTATCAACCACTGGTTAGCATAAAGAATGTGCTGATATTCTTCTGCTTAAACACTTCTATTTGGTTCTTTCTCCCAGCAGAAATACTGTAGCTAAATGAATTTTAAAAATTTCCTAGTTTGTTTAAATCAGAACATTTAGCTTTTCTTCTCCTGTCCAGATATAAATAGATGCCAGAAAATAAGAACAAAATTACTGGTTAAGACAGGAATAAGGTGATTTAATCATCTCTCTATGTAAAGTATGTTCACACACATGGGCTCAACTCATAGGTGGATTCAAATAGGAATAATTGAACAGCTGGAATGCAAATTGATGTCTCGTTTAGAAAATTATTGTACTGGACAAATTACTTTTTATTTTATATTGGCATTTCGTGTGAAGTTCAATAGTTTTTCTGCAAACTTTTCTGCATAATAATGCAGAGAGAAATCTTGGATTGTTCATAAATCTACATTGAAACATATTTCACTAAAATTGCCTTAAATAATTTTTTGCATAGTAATATCTTTCTCAGAAAATTTGCAAACCTGCCTGTCTTCCCATATGCTACTCCCACACAATTCTCAAAACCTCCTAACCCTGGAATAGAAGAGAATCAGGGAACAAAAATATGAAATGAAAGATAGATACCACAGTGATGGATGCCTGGATGTTGCTCTCTTATGAGAAGTGTTAAGAGTTGCACTCTCTACATTAAATAAAAAATACACTTGTGTGTAATGTGATTCCAAATGTTGGATCAAATAAAATTGCCAAACCTTATTTTTGCATGACATGGTGAAAAATTTCAAATGGGGAAATGAGAATGCACGAAAGTATAGTTCCTTAATGGGATTCTCTCAATGGGATAAGTTCACCAAAATCTGAGAGCATCTAAAAAATTTGCAAGGTTTCAACCATTTTTCTATTTTAACTTTTGGCACGTACATCTGGAAATTATAATTAACTTTGCAAATGAACTGCAATTTTTGTTTGTACCGTGTTTCTCATATAATAAGGCTGAGCCCTGAAAAAATGGCTAGGCCGTCTTTTCAGGGGTGACTTAATTCCCCCCCCTCCCTTGCATCTTCAGGTGGGCGGGTGGTGACGGCTTGGATGTTGACCTCAGCGTTGGTGGGGCACTTCGTATCGGGGTCAACGCAGGCAGCTCCATATCCGGGTGTGCAACAAAAGTACTTCCTAATGGCAACCCCCCCACCACCATTCCCCCCATTTCGCATGTTTAATATAGGCCTTAATTTGGGGGGAGGGGCTTAATTTCATTTCATGCCTATAAAGCATGCTGGGACTTCCTATTGGGGGAGGCTGTATTGTTGGAGAAACAGGGTACATAGTCTAAGTCAGAAATATACTGCATGACATCAAATTATCCTAGTGAAACAGTTCAAGCCAGATTTGAAACCGTTGCTGCTCATTTATGAGAGTATCATGCATAAAATAGCTTATAGTAGGTCAAAAGTGGTCAAAAAGCTGAGAGTCCTTGTTCAATAAAACAGTTTGGGAACTAGCTTTGCCTAAAATATTTAATAGGAACAGGAAATTTGCCATCCTTGACAATAAGGAAATGGTGATTAGTTTTTTAATAATCCTTAGTTTAAGCACTTTTTCTTTGAATTAACTTCATTGTAAAACCATGAAAGCCAAACTAAAACTAAAAGAAAAATGAGAAAACATGTGTTTCTAAAACATGGGTCATAAGTCATTGCCTTGAGAAAAGCAAAAAAAATTAAAATGTGTAATGAATGAGGGAATATGGTGTAGGATCCTATCATTTTTTTGTAACTATCCACTTGTAATAGCTTGGCCTCTGATGATCTATGGAGAATATGGAAAACATGGACAGTCTTGATTTTTACTGACTAGTACAGTGGGGGCAAACTTTTTTGGTTCAGCATGTCAAAATTTTGGAACTTGATTCTACTGGTATGTCATCCCACCGTCAGATAAAAGAGAAACATTATTTATTTATTTATTTATTTATTTTTATTTGTCAATTGCTTACAAGATGATAGGTATAAGTAAAAACAGTTATGAATACATGGATACATATAAGAAAAATCTAAAAAGATATAAAAGAAACAATAGGACAGGGACGGTAGGTACGTTGGTGCGCTTATGCATGCCCCCTTCTTTATGCAATTCTTTATACGTTCAATTATTATTATTTTAAAAAACAGTCCAATCATGTGTATGATCCCCAGGAACTGTTGCACCCATTTACCTTTGGGGTAGTGTTCTCTTTCCATCGACAGCCCCTGCAGCCTACCTGAAGCAGCTCCAGGTCACATGAGGCCTTTGTTCTTGAAGCAACTTCAGAAAATGCTCTTTCATGGCCTCTGCAGCCCCTGAAAACCACATGAAAGCACAACCTGTTCTTGCATGACTTTCTGAGGTGCAGGAAGCTGCACAAGAGCACCCATCCTCACACAGACTTAGCAGCCTCCGAAAATTGTGCAAGAATGGGACATATTTTGAACAGTTATCGTCAGGTGTTAGTGAATGTTGCGTCCCCCAAACATTATAGATGTCACTTTTGACATTCATGTCATAGGTTCGGCATCACTGTATGAGTATATATTCAGTCAGATCAGTAAAAACCACTGGCCCAGTTGACTACGGTACTACAGTTGTTTCCTTGCCTGCACCCACAAGGCTTAACCATTGTAATGATTAGTATTTTTTTCAAATGCTGAAAGATTAACTTGAAAAATTAGGTTAATTATATTTAGTTTATCCCCAGATATACAATTCAACCACCTTACAGCTAGGTTTGCCATTCTTTATTTGTGTCTAAATGCAATAGCACTGAGGGTTGAACCCTTGTGTTTTTGCAGCAGCTTGTTGCTATTATTTACTCAAAACCCATATGCTGGGGCGCTTACTTAATCCTGCCACAGGCCTCTTGCCTCCCCCCAATTTAGCTGTGATGAAGCTGAGACAGGGAGGGGGAAGATATATTGGTTCCACTGGGATTACTGGGTGCATGTACATGAGTAATTAAAGATGTACACTCATCTTGCTCATACTTTGCCTATTTACTGTAGATACAACCTTTGTAAAATTTGTGTGGGGTAGACACTGCTTTTCTTACAGATAAAACAGTTACACCAAGATCCTTGGATTAAAGAGGGGATTATAGGCATGCCTTTCAGTTTTCTTGAGCCTTTGATTTATTCTGCATTTAAAGCTAGGTATAAGTGTTTTGAGTCTCAACAGCATTATAATAATCTCCAGAATTAAAAATGGTACAAAAAGAGTAGATAAAACATCTTTCCCCTCACTCATAACATTATAAATGTAATAATAACAGACTTTAAAAAATTCTTTCTTCGCATGACTTTATGGAACTCACTATCACCAGAAGGCTGCAGCTATCTGAAAGAATGAGAAAACTCATGGTACATCTATAAATAATTATGAGCCCCAATAAGCAGGTCCTGCCACAAAATGTTTAAGTATATCTTCACCTCCCATAGGAGTGCTCTAGAATGGCTGGGCAGTCATGAATAATCTATAAAGAGCTCCACCAGTAAAGGAGTTATTTCTCAGCCTTATTTCTCACATGGACAGCAATGATAGATACAGCCCTCCTCAGTCTCTGCTGGTGGAGGAAGTGGGACGTCCCCTTTGCTTGTTTATCTGGCACAAATTAGGCAGGAATCTTAACTCAAATTGTAAGAGGGGCAGCATGAAAACTATTTTATTGTAATGCTGAATATTTTTCATGCATAAGTACAAAATCATTTTTAATCATTATATTCTGATCTATAATCTGAAGCTGTACAGATATTGCTAAATTGCAGCTCCATCAACCCCAGCCAGTCTTGGAAGAGGCAAAGGATGTGGGGCATTTTAGCTCAGCACCATTAGAGAACCAAAGCTATCTGCTGCAGATGGACCATCATTCTGAGGGTAGCTGTTTCCAAGGAAGTATAAGCAGATTTAGAGCTGGCTTGGTGCCAGGGAAAGACTGAACAGCAAGAGGGGACCAGCAGAAAAAAATACACAGAACTGAGAAAGACGGAAGGCTGAGAAAGAAATCCTAAGTAACCTCACCTTGATATTGTTTAGTATTAAACGGGACAAAGAAATTTAGACAGACTTTCAAGATTCTGTTAGTCTAGATCAGGGTTCCCCTATCCCTGGTCCCTGGTCCATGGTCAAGGGATAGCCAGTCTGTGCAAACAAGCAAAGCCCCATCCATGGAATGCAGGCAGCATGTAAAACCATATCCCTTCCGGTCCACAGAAAAACCTCTCTCCACGGAACTGGTTCTTGGTGCCCAAAAGGTTGGGGGCCACTGGCCTAGATTATTACAATAAACAGCATTCTTGGGATCCCTGCAGTGGCTGTTTCTTGACCTGCCATATACTAAAATGTTGACAGGAAGGCACGCTTAATTCCTGCCTCCAATCAAATTTCTATGCCTTTTGCTGTTGGAGGCAAAAGTGCTTCCCACTTTCCCCCCCAATATGACAAGGTTGTTGCAGCTCATTGCTTCTGCCTTCTTAGCCCCAGAGAAGCTCCTTCCAAAATTTGTCTTTTAGGATTTATTTATTTGTTTATTTGTATCCCACCTTTATTATTTTTACCAATAAGATAAGGTGGTAAATATATCCAATACACCTTCCCCCCTCCCCCTTTTCCCCACAGCAACAACCAGTCAGGTGGGTTGGGCTGAGAATGAGCCTGGCTCAAAATCATCCAGCTGCTTTCATGGCTAAGGTGAGAGTTGAACTCACGGTCTCCTGCTTTCTAGCCTGATACCTTAACCTCTAGAACAAACTGGAATAACCTGCCCGCCCCACTCCCCCCAAAAGCACCCAAACTACACCATGGTCCTTTCATTAGTAGAAGCTTCCAGGCCACTTCTCCCTTAGTGTGGAAAGGCCTTTTAGGATGGTGCTGCTAGTTTCTTATTGTTTGCTTGGTTTTTCTCCCCTTGGTTTTTCTCTAGAACTTTTTCACATGATAGCTTTATTCCCTCACACCTCCCAAATCTCAATGACATCTGTATGGGGGGAACCAAAAGTGGAACTTATTGCTCAATGTTTCCATTCTCCTTCACCAATTACCATACTTGGGAACATGCCACAAGTAACCCAGTGCTTGGGTTAGGTTGCAACCCAAGTAGCCGAATAGTGGCTTCATTTCACTGTGTCTAGCTTGACAGAGAAAGACAAAACCAGGGAGAGGAAAAAAGTGATACCTGCCTGCCTACTTACTCGCCTGCCTGCCTGGTGTTCACAACTTCTGTTCACCTATCCACACCCATTTCCATGAAAAACCTCAAACTCTTGGATGGAAGGCTGTGAATAAAGTACTGAGAAGTAAGAAAGCAAGCTCATGCCTACTGTTGGAAATAGTATGAATGTATCAAGCATATGTAGGCTATGAAAAATGAATCAGCAGGCCATTTGTGGCCTACAGACTGGAAGCAACCTTCAAGTTTCCTCCCAAGGTTCTCTCATTCTTCCTTAACAGACCTGTTTTTCCACCACATCTGTCAGAATTCTGCATTTGAATATGTTAGAGTAAAAATACCTAAATATCACCAAGATGAGTGTATTTCTCAGATACTGAGAAGAGACACATTTATGTTTGCCTTGTAATCTTTCTAGAAAACTGTTCATGTTCACCACTGGAAACAGTAAATGTTAGCTGGGGATTTTTGACCCTGGGCTTTGTTTCTGAGTTAAAAGATGGCTAGTTCTAGATCAAAACACCCTTGTGATCAAAGACTATTTATCCTGGGATCAAAAGCATCTCTGCTTCCTCTCCAATATGCATATCCATGCACCACTTTGCAGGGTTCTCTGCTTGCTATTTGAGAGATGAAAGCTTTGTCTAAAAGTAAGAAACTGGAAAATGATGCAAAAATATTTCAAAAGCCTCAATCCCTTGATCAATTTATTTCTATTGCATGCGCTTAGATGTTTTTGCTTTGAAGGGAACATTTAATAGAAATTACACATTTTTCAGCAATAGATAGCACTGGACAAAAGAAGAGGTTGACCTAGGTCTTCACATTCAAGATATCAAAGGTGGAGAATGTCTTCTCGGGACCAGTTCAGACTGGGAGCTTCATTAAGTTGCATTCCTGATGAGAAAATGACTATGATTGTTAGTTGCTGAGGAACAACAGTGCTCCAATATGATTGGGCTCAAATTTTATCTATTGCTTTCCAAATATACAGCTAGTTTGCCATTGTGGGAACTGATTCAGCTGGTTTTTTCTTTAAACAAGCATGTTTTTCCTTATATTCTTAAAATCTTAATCACTGTCTAAACATAGTAGTCCAGCAGCAAATGTGCCATTAATAAGAAACCTACATTATATGGTATTTCCTATCACAAACAGATGACTGCATCTCCAATGACTGCATCTCTAGGGATTAAAGTACTGAAGTTTGCAGATGGTACAACAATCATTGGTCTCATTCTAGACAGTGATGTGTCTGCATATAGGTGGGAGGTTGAACAACTGGCCTATGGTGCAGCTGGAACAATCTGGAGCTGAACATGGTTAAAACTATAGATGAGATTATGAATTTTAGGAGGAGCCTTTCTATTCTAGAATTCTGCAAAGTTTTGGGTCCATAATCTCCCAGGACTTGAAATGGACTCTTAACATTAGAACCATTTTTAAAAAGGCACAACAAAAAAGGCACAAATGTTCTTCCATCAACTCAGGAAGTTCAGCCTGCCCCAGGAGCTGTTGATACAATTCTACAGAGGAATTATTGAATCTATCATTTGTACTTCTATAACTGTCTGGTTTGGTATAGAAACCAAAAAGGTCAGGTATAGAATCCAACAGATACCATGTTTCTCACAAAATAAGGCTGGGCCTTATTTTTTTTTTGACCCCCGAAAAAATGTTTAGGCCGTCTTTTCGGGGGTGACTTAATTCCCTCCCTTGCATCCTCGGGCGGGTGGATGGTGACAGCTTGGATGTTGACCTCAGCGTTGGTGGGGCACTTCGTATCGGGAGACCTTCCGCCACTGTTGCTTTCCCTTCTCCCTGTGTTGCCATGGCATTTGGAGCAACGTCGCAGTGTTTGGCGCAGCCATGCAGCATTTGGCATAGCCATGTGGGGCTGGCCAGGGCTCCTCCCTGCAACCAGAGCCCGGCAGAGACACTCAGCTTCAGGCGCTCCTGTCGCCGCCTTCCCTGGCATTGTTCAAGGCAAAGCCCATTCTTTTAAAAATGACGCCCTACTACCGGTATGAGAGGGCAGCCCAACCACATGTGGGGAGACGAATCTCCCGGGCCACAGCACAGGATTGGCCCACCCCGGGAGAAGCAGCCAGCTGCCATCCCTGCCTGGTGCCAGGCAGAGCGCAAAGAGGGTGCCCAGCACAGCTGACAGGCGGGACCCGCTGGGCCCTCCACTTATACCACCAGGGCTGCACCGGAGCCAGGCAGGCTGGGCAGAGCCGGGAAAGCGAGCCGCGGGTGCGCACCCGCCTACCAAGTGAAAGAGCCGGGCCAACCTGAGCTTGGCTTCCCAAGTCCCTCCAGCCTGACCCAGAAGGGGCCACTGGGAGAGGCCACCGGAGGCAGTGATAGCGCCCACCCGTCCATGGACAGGGAGGCAAGGCGACGGCCTGTCCCGCATTCTCTGAGCTGAGCCTCTGCCCGATGCCCATGCTGCTGCAGTGTTTGGAGCTGCCGGCACATTTGGAGATGCCTGGGGATGGGGATGGGCTGGGCGAGGGGTGGAAAGGACAGGCAGTTTCGGGCTCTCTCCACTGGACCCTCCGGCCAGGGAAGCAGCGCTGCCATTGCCTCGCCTCCTGGTCCACAGACAGGTGGGCGCTATCACTGCCTTGGGCAACCTCTCCTGGGTCAGCCCGGCTCTTTCGCTTGGCAGATGTGCGTGCACCCATGGCTCACTTTCCTGGCTCTGCCCAGCCCACCTGGCTCCAGCACAACCCTGGTGGGATGAGCAGAGGGCCTGGCAGGGAGGTGCTCGCTGCCTTGGCCAGAGCTCCACTGCCGGGCAGGAGGGCCCGCCTGTCAGCTGTTCTGGGCACCCCAGGCAAAGCTCTTCATGCTCTGCCCAGCACCAGGCAAGGATGGTGGCTGGGTGCTTCTCCTGGGGTGGGCCAATCCTGTGCTGCGGCCCCAGGAGATTCACCTCCCCACGTGGGGTTGGGCTGCCCTCTCAGGCAGGGGAGGCTTTGTCGTACTGGTAGTAGGGCGTTGTTTTTAAAAGAATGGGCTTTGCCTTCAAACAATGCCCGGGAAGGCAGCGACAAGAGCGCCTGAAGCTGAGTGTCTCCGCCGGGCTCCGGTTGCAGGGAGGAGCCCTAGCCGGCAGTGCATGGCTGCGCCAAATGCTGCATGGCTGCGCCAAATGCCGTGGTGTTGCTCCAAAAGCCGCAGCAGCTTGGGGAGAAGGGAAAGCAACAGTGGTGGAAGGTCTCCCGATACAAAGTGCCCCACCAACGCTGAGGTCAACACAGACAGCACCCTGTCCAGGTGTGCAGCAAAAGTACTTGGTGACAGTAGGGAGGTTGGTGGCAAGGCATGGCTGCCCACGGGGCACTCCTAACAGCAAGCCCCCCACTATTTCCCCCCATTTCGCATGTGTAATATAGAGCTTAATTTGGGGGGAGGGGCTTAATTTCATTTTATGCCTATAAAACATGCTGGGACTTCCTATTCGGGGAGGCCGTATTGTTGGAGAAATACGGTAGTAGGACTGCAGAAAAAAAACAATTGCAACCAGCCTGCCCTCCATTGAAGACCTGTATATTGCATGGGTCAGAAGGAGGGCTGAGAAAATATCTACACACCCCTCACATCCTGGATGTAAACGGTTTCAGCTCCTCCCCTTAGGGCACCATTGCATGCCAAAATAACTAGACACAGGGATAGGTTTTTCCCTCGTGCTATCCACTCTGCTGAACACCTAATTCTCACAGCATTGTCTTATTTCTAAATATATTTACCCATGTTATATGGTTGTGTTATTATTATTATCCTTCCGTTCTTCTTTATTATCCCGTTATTGATATTATTATGATTATGATTATTGTTACTCTGTTGCTTTGCATGTACACTGAGAACTTTTGCACCAGAAACAAATTCCTTGTGTGTCTTTATACTTGGGCAATAAAGTATTCTATTATTTTCCCACAATTAGTTCTATATGCAGTGATAGTGAGAAAATAATAAATTTAGCTCCATTCACTTTACAATTGCCATCACTGTTTCCCAGTTAATATATCCTCTGTTAGTACAGATTTTGAAATAAGTAAATCCACCTGTTTAGGAATTGCTCCAAAATCAGCAATGAATCTGTAGAGATTATAAGTTTTTCAAAGTGCTTCTAAATTATGGCCAGTATTGTAAGTATAATTTTATTGTTTTAAGAATTTGATAGATCTTTCAAGCCTGGTTATTATAACATCAAATTTCATTATACATATTTACACTAAGATGTAAAATGAAGTAGCTTGGTAATAACATGCAATGTAGGACAGTTTCTATAATAGAGGAACATACAATGATTGCCAGACTATAAAACTACTTCGCTTGTTTAATTAACATATCTTTACTACAATTCAACTATTTCTAATGTTTTGATTTTCTTTTCTTTTTCCTTCTCAGCTCTCCGTGAATTCCCTAATGACATCTTTACAAATGAAGATCGGCGGCACGGAGCAGTAATTTTGCATGCTTTCTGTGTGAGTTGTTATCTGCCTACATGGATATTATGTTGGCTGCTTTAAAAGAGATGAAACAGCAAGGGGTCAAATTAATGTTGCCTATTCATACCTTAAATGCCTTTAAATGATTAAAGATTCTAGTTTTCAGTAGGAAAAGTGAATTAATTGTTCCCATCAAAATTCTGATTCACAGGATACCGCAAAAAAGCAAATACTGCATGTTTATAAAGCTGCTCTGCCCACTTGAATTGAACTACCGTGCCATCTACTGTATTCTGGCTACGAGGATAATTCAAAGTTTTAGGGTTGAATTTCAGAGAGAATATTTAACTTTGTATCATATGTCTTTTCTCTCATTTCCTGGAAAAAATAGTAAATTAATTGCTTATTTGAACATACTTTCTCTCTGTGTCTCTCTCCCCCTCTCTCTCAATAAACAAAGATCCAGATCAGTGTCCTCCATATGCCTGGATTGGTGGTAAAGGTCAATTTGCTGATTACTAATTGTTTTCAACGTGATTCACACTCAAGAGCTAAGGAGCTAAGACAGCAAAGAGAAAGAAAGGCAATAGAGTTTTATAAAATCCAATATTGTTCCAGGTTCCGCACCACCACAACCACTTAGTAGCCCATAGTTTCCTCAGCCAATCAGCCACTGGAACTATTGTTGAAAATGAGAAACTAAGCTATATCCATTTTCTGCAATATTTCTATTATTCAGTTAATTTCTTATCTATTCATATGATAAATTTATGAACTGTAAGAGTTTCCCTATAGAGAGATGGGTAGCATATAAATTTAATAGATAATGATAATAATTAACTGATAGGCATCTGCTTTATAACATCCCAGACTTAGCAACTATTGATAAGAAAAAGAAAATGTCTGGATATTGGATGTGGTAGTACCTGGAGACAGCAGAGTAGAAGAAAAAGAACTGGAGAAGATAACAAAATACAAAGACCTGCGAATAAAAATAGAATGGCTGTGGCAAAAGAAAACAAAGGTAGTACCAATTGCATCTTGGGTGCAATCCCAAAACGACTGGAGCACCACTTGAACACCATCAGCTTTTACAAATTCACCATGAGTCAATTGCAAACAGCAGTTTTGCTTGGAACAGCTTACATCCTGCGAAGATAACTTTTAAGATAATCAAACATCCACATCTGCCTACCTCAGGTCTGTTTGTGTGATGTCTCTCTTGGATGACTCCCCAGATTCCTTCTCAGATCAAGGGAGAATGAGCCCATTCCTGGCACAACAGAAACTGAGTTGGTTAATGGCTCTGAATGGAGGAGGAACTGCCTTCTGCTCATGATTCGATAACACACAGGGCAGAGAAAAGGCAAGGGCAACAGTAGTGAGCCAGACTACTCATGAGGAGAAGGCCTCACTCATCTTGATGGGATGCACTGGAAAGCTGGCTATTTATGACAGCAGACAGAGGGAGGTGTTGCTGGAAAAATGTATTGGTTTTCTGGCTATTGTTTGATCGTCGTGATTCCTACTTCACTCTGGATTGACACCGTGTTTGGAATTATGCCCTGAAGACTGAACTTTTCTTGCCAAGTGAGCTCTCATGTGTGGATTTAAGTTTTGCCTGGTGGATTTAACTTTGTTTAGTGGAGTTATTTGAGCAACTTTCAATTGCTTTATGGACTATTGGGCCATTGCTTTATGGACTAATCTTGGCTTACATGTGGCTGGACTTAACTGGGACAGTTCTGAGTCTTGGTGAAGGGAAGTGCTAGGGAACATTAATAAACTCACTAAACCACATTTACTTGTGTGTGTGAGTGAGTGGAGTAGCACAGTTGGAAAGACTTGATAAGTGGACAGAAATGCCAAATCCTGCCTGAACATCTGGCTGTGACAAACTGTAATTAATAATCCAAGTTTTTGAATAGTGATTTATGAATGGATTCTTAAAGTTGCTTAACTTAAGATCAAATAGGCAATCCTGTGATAATCAAATGATAATATCCAACCAAAAACTAAGCCATCACACCAGTCAAAGTTTATGTCTTTTGGTCTTCCCCTCCACAACAGGCAAACTTGAGAAAGTTGAGGTGTTCAGGGCTAGTAATGGTGATGGAGGGACATGTTCCTTTTTATGAATAAAAAGGAACAGACACCAACTTGACTTTTTTTGACAGCCACACCCCTTTTCCTCCTGACACCCTGCGCTGTAGATGGACTCTTTTATTAGCCAAGTTAAGTGAGTTTTTTCAAGGCTTGGCCTTGTTGAAGGCTCAGTGACATTTTACAGGACTGAATAGAGACATCCCATAGCAGAATGTTACCATATCAATACTGTCCCCTTTTTAATATGGATCAGGGCTTACCTCTTGGGCATTTTTAAGTTAACGGTTTAGGAAAAAGTTTTAGAAAATGACAAGCAATGTGATTTGTCAATAACAATTTTAATAGAATAAATTCAAAGAAAATAATAATACCTGAAAATTGTCTTTCCAGGATTGCATAGTATTTGTTAGTCAACTTATTTATGCTTATTTCAGTTCAACAGTCACAAAATACTTACTGAGCACAAGAAACTGAAGTGGCTGGTTCTTTATGAAACCATTAGTCTTTGTGATGATTAAGCTTATTAATTTAAGATGGGAGACAATAAAAATAATACCATATTCAAAACAAGAAGGCATCCATTATATGGTTTGCTTTTACCGGTAGTAGAAAGATAACCTTTCAAGACAATATTAATAATAAAGAATCAATTGACTGTAGCATGACTTATTAAGTAACAAATATCTAAAATGTGCTTAAGGAGTAAAGAGGTTTAAAAACATAGAAAATAGGTGCACTCAGTGTGATCTATGTTAATTTGCAACTTTGAATAAAGCAGTCAGATAAGTCTCTGGACTATTTTTATGTTATTGGGATGTAAATGTTACTTTGTTTCTGATCTTTGATCAAAATAAATTGGAATACTGGATTGGTTGATCGATTGACTGATTAATTGAGAGCTGTATCTAGGATTTTGTTCCTACTCTTTCTGCAGAGGACACGCCAGGGATCACTCAGCCTTTTTAGCCAATGTTAGCTGTAACACTGAATTGTGATGCTTTCTCTTCCAAGGCAAACATAAATGAATAGCCACATATATCTCTTTCATCCTAGATCTACTTATCAAAAACTAATCCATATAGCAGAACAAATTATAAACTTGCATACACATTGTGTTCTGACCTTCTATCTAAATTAAAATCAGCTTTGAAATGCAATAGGAACTAATGAGCTTTCTTGTGAAATGTGTTTCTTTGAGTCACGGAGGGAATTATAAGAATTTAATTCATAACTAATAGGCAATTAATTATTACTTGCTTATCTCAACTATCCTTATTAGTTTATGTATTTTACATTCTGCTACAAAAGATATGTTTGCATAGTGTTCTTGCTTCTCTTGAATGTCCACATTAGCATTTATGTAACAGTGAAGTGCTATTATAAACAGAAAACAAAATTAAAATGAGCATATAAAAAGCGACTATGAAAACAACCTAGAAAATGAACCATGGCAGCACTTGAATTGACTTAGAAACAAACTACTTGGGCTTTTAGTCTCACTCTATGTTTCATAGGTGGTGATGTCATCACTTCTTATCCTCCTTGTCAGGAGTTTGATATATTAAATCTGGATTTTAATGGCTTTAGACTGGACAGCAGGGTGAGATATCATAAATGGTGTATACAAAACTCTTGACACTGAGAAGACTTATGATGCATGTAGCATTGAATGGCACTACTACTGGAACCTGACTTACCAATTTGTCTGATCAATAAGTCAGTGCCTTCTATTTCCCACTCCATCGCTTTTAGTACAGTTGCTCATAATCCTGCTCTGATCCAGATATTTGTCTTTGCAGGTCTGGCCAGATCTGTTTTAATAGCTTTGCCAAGTCCTGGGTCAAAAGCTTCACACATAAATAGAATACTTTAAGAGGAATCCCCTTGTTTCTGTCAGGAGTCCTGCACTGAAGAGGGAGTTCAAAACTCGATGTCCTAGTTACTTTTGCCCAAAGTACTGTATTTTCTCAATGTCTTTTTGGTCTATATCTTGAATTGCTAACTGAGAGAAAGATATGACCTGTTCAGGAAATGGATTTATTTGGTTGAAAAGTTTTTAAGTTGTGGTTCCTTGTTTTATGATGCAAGTGACTAGCCTACGTTTATTTTCATAAAGATGCAAGTGTCCACACTTTGTTGTTGATTCCAGAGTTAGCTGTGACTTTCTCTGTGCCATTAGGTGATTTGTGTTGTGTGCCATTTGCAACCTCTCCTGGATCAGGACTCCCTGCGCTCAGTCTCTGGTCATCTCACAGTTGGACTATTGTAATGCACTCTAAATGGGGCTACCCTTAAAGAGCTTTCAGAGGCTACTGCTGGTGCAGACTGCGGTGGTACAGGCAGTTTTTTTTGGGGGGGGGGGTAAAATGACCCCTGTAACACCGTCTCCACGAGCTACATTGGTTACCAGTTGCCTCCAGATGCAGTTCAAGATGTGGGTGATCCCCTTTAAAACCTTCATGGCATGGGTCCAGGTTCCCCCAAGGACCATCTCAACCCACTGGGATTGGCTCGTTAATTAGCCTATTTGTGCCGGCAGAGGTAGCATGCTGCATGTCCCGTCAGCTTGATTATTCCATCTGGTGGGGTCCAGGAGGAGGGCCTTCTCTGCTGTCGCTCCTGCCCTCTGGAACATCTCATCCCCCCTCCCAATGTGACGTTCGTAAGGGTCTAAGACCTCACTCTGCCAATTGGCCTGGGGCCCCAGTGGAGGAACCATACAGTAGAAATGGTTGATCGAGTAACCACAGATCCCACCTTCCCCCATTCTACCCTCCCACCCTCCCCATGTGTGCTTAGATTTTAATATTTGTTTTAATTTATTTGGGTAAAAATGTAGTTACATTTTTAATGGGAATATTTTTCACCTGTCATCTTCCTTTTTGTAAAGCAAAACCTAACCAGAATGTTTACTGGCTACTTTCCTCTTTGTTCAGCCAAGTCCACTCTGAGGCCCCAGGCACAAACAGGCCTTTATATAATCATCTCTATAGCTCCAGAAATTATTAGCTCCACCCCTGTCCTACCAGATACTTTCTCCTAATTAAAATCATGTAATAGTTGTTGTGGATTTAGGATTTGAACCTAGAGAAAGAATCTAAGCCTAGATTTAACTTCATTGAAACCTCCAGTTGGAATCCAATTTGGTCTCTCAAATTATAAAGCCCATTCACAGAACAGTAATAACACTTAGCAATAGCGTTAGACTTATATACTGCTTCACAATGCTTTACAGCCCTCTCTAAACAGTTTACAGAGTCAGCATATTACCCCCAAACAATCTGGGTCCTCATTTTACCGATGTCAGAAGGATGGAAGGCTGAATAAATCTTGAGCCGGTGAGAATAGGACTGCTGAATTTCTGGCAACCAGCAATCAGCAGAAGTAGCTGCAGAATTGATTCTAACCACTGCGTCACTATGGCTCACGAATACACATTTGTATAGGACAAATTACAAATCAATAGACTTTTTCTTCTAATACTTAAACATATGCAGTAAAATAGAAAATGCTATTGCAGCTCTTGCTATATTTGATGGTATTTTCCCCTATGGAAGTAGAGTCATAAGCAGCTCTTCATGAGTTATAGTGATGTGACAACCTTAGGTAGCAAGTTTGATGCTATTAAGAACAGTAGAAAGAAAGCCAATACTATACAACTGTAAACCGTTGAGATATTCTATATAAGTTTTACTGAGGCAAATGGCAGGTGTAAATAGTCCTAGAGAGAGGAATAGTAACAATTTGGTATTGTTTGTCTTATGGAGAGAATGCCATGGACTTCTGTTTGGATGAGCTTTAATAATATATTGCTCCCTCTGGTCCCAATATAAAGTCACCCTTACTAAATTGATAGAGGATCTTTTCTAGACATGCATGTTCTGGGTTTTTACAAGCTTTACTGCCTTTTAATATTATACACTGCCTAGAGTCTAATGGGGTTGGGCTGCCTCCTAAATGTCATTAATGTGGCGGGGGGAGGGTAGGTGGGTGAAGGATGAGTATCTAAACCTCTAAGGGTCAAATAAGTTCTCATTATTTGTCTCTCTATATTTGGTAGCCTAAAAATCACAGAGATAGAAGACAGTATGGTTACTGTGCTTTCTGACAATCACTAGAAATGCCTTCTCCATTGTTGACTATTAACTTGAAGATTCTAGTTTGGGGACTCCTTCAGAAGACATTGGAAAGAGCATCCTGACCTTTCAATTACCATTTGATCAAGATGGCTGTCCCTGAAAAGACTTGCTGGCCAGTATTATGAGTTCTAGATCAAACTATGACAATCAGTCTATTCTTCTGTAAGCACTGGACTTTGAGGCACAGCAATATTCACTCATTGCCTCCTAATCTATCTACTAGCTTCTCCTTTTTAAAATAATTTTTTATTACTTCTAAAAAACAGAAAAAGGGAACAAAACAGAAAGATGTATGCATAATAAAAACACTTAAGCAGTTAAAGTTAAGTAAAGAAAACTATAACAAAAGATTAAAAATATAGAATATGTCGATACTTTTGTAATTGTACAAAAATTACAATTGTATAACAAATACATGTGTGTAGGCATGTATGAGAGAAAGAGAGAATGAAATAGAGTGGAATGGAATGGAATAGGAGAGGAGAGGAGAGGAGAGGAGAGGAGAGGAGAGAAGAATTGAGTTGAAAGGGACCTTGGAGGTCTGCCTATAACCTATACTATTTCAGACAAACGGTTGTCCAATCTCTTCTTAAAAACTTCCAGTGTTGGAGCATTCACAATTTCTGGAGGCAAGTTGTTCCACTAATTAATTGTTCTAACTGTCAGGAAATTTCTTCTTAGTTCTATGTTCCTTCTCTCTTTGATTAGTTTCCATCCATTGTTTCTTGTCCTGCCCTCAGGTGCTTTGGAGAATAGTTTGACTCCCTTTTCTTTGTGGCAGCCCCTGATATATCGGAACACTGCTATCATGTCATCCCTAGTCCTTTTCATTAAACTAGACATATCCAATTCCAGCAACTGTTTTTTTGTATCTTTTAGCCTCCAGTCTCCTAATCATCTTCGTTGCTCTTCTCTCCTCTCTTTCTAGAGTCTCCATATCTTTTTTACATCTTGGTGACCAAAACTGAATGCAGTATTCCAAGTGTGGCCTTAACAAGGCATTATAAAGTGGTATTAACACTTCATGTGATATTGATACTGTCCCTCTATTAATGCAGCCTAGAACTGTGTTGGCTTTTTTTAGCAGCTGCAGCACACTGCTGGCTCATATTTAAATGATTGTCCACTAGGACTCCAAGATCCCTCTCACAGTTATTACTATTGAGTGAGATACCACCTATATTGTACCTGTGCATTTTAATTTTTCTTGCCTAAATGTAGAACCAGGGATGGGATTCTACAGGTTCGCACCTATTCGCTAGAACCAGTTGTTTGCATTTTAAGCAGTTCTGAGAACCGGTTGTTAGAAGAAATTACTGGCCTAATCCTGTAAGGAAGGCAGGAAGGAAACATTCTGGTTGCTTACAGAAACTGACTCTCTGTTGACCCTTATTACATTCTTGGCAGGACTAGACTTCCTATCTCAGGAAGTTCTCTGGAGATTCTTTTTCCTTCCTTTGCTGATATTTTGCTTGTGTGGAGTGACCATTCAAAGTTACAATGGCACTGAAAAAAGTGACTTGTGACCGTTTTTCACACTTACAACTGTCGCAGCATCCCCACAGTCATAAGAGGCCAGGCGAGGAGATGCGTGCCTCGATGTGAGTGATGTTGAGCTGGCCACACCCAGCCAGTCACATGACCACCAAGCCACGCCTGCCAACTAAGCCACGCCCACAGAACCAATTGTTAAAAAAATTGAATCCCACCCCTGTGTAAAACCTTACATTTTTCACCATTGAATTTCATTTTGTTAGATAGGCCCAATGTTCAAATCTCTCAAGATTCTTCTGGAATGTTGGCTATTCCTACCAGCTTGGTGTCGTCTGCAAATTTGATGAGTTCCATTTATCTAATGCAAACGTGTGTGTGTGTGCGTGTCCCTCCCTCCCTCCCCCCCTCTCTGTATAAAATTTGCCAAAACCAGAAAGTTAACATTGATTGTTGGCTTCCAACAATACTTTATAATAAGGTGGCTTATCACCTCCTCATTTCTGATTTTGTTAACCCAACTTATATGTAAGAACCGCCCATAAATCCACATTTCAAATACTTCTAGTCTCTTCAACTGCTTTTCTGTCAGAGACCAACTCTCCACTCCGTAGAGCTGGATAGAAAAGATGACAAGCCTGATTTTGAATCAGGCTTATGTCAATCTTAGCAATATAGGAACCTCTAATTCTGTATTCCACTCGTCTCTTTAACATCCGCATATAAAATTATTTTATTGATAACAAATACCTATAGAAACAAATGGTATCCTTCAAAAATATGTTTGGTTAACCTCAGGTGTTTCAGAAACTGAAAATGTTGCTGGTCCAAATACTGTTGTTAACCAATGTTTTAGCTATGAATATTGCAGATGAGTTGCATCTGATAGGCTATATTTATCTGTTAACACAGTATACGTTAAAATTTATATTGTCTATAACTGACTCCAGAATCAATATCCCTGCTTCTATCCAAATTTTCCATATTACCATTTTTTTTCCAATTTTTTAATGTTGGATAACATTGGAAATCCAATATTAAAAATTGTGAAAAAAGATGGCAATATGGAAATATTGGATGGAAACAGGGACATTGATTTAGCATAGGAATTTAGGATTTATCATAGTCAATTGAGCATATGAAAAAAGATTGAATCTGTTTTTATTAGATATTACATTTCATAGCTTTATAACTGGTATTCTAATATCCTGTAACTCCAAATTCAAAAAATTGAACTCTCCTTTGTTAATTGATGAATGTTTTTTCTGTAAAGCTTATTCTTGGGATCAAAGAACCCCATTAAAATATTATGAACAAGAGTACATTTTCGGGGTGGAGGGATCCAGATATTTGAACAAGAATTGTTCTCAGAATACAAATTAATCAGTGGGATTAATTTTCATTTTGAGAGCATTCATCTTTTCTCAAAGGGTGAGATTGGACAATAATGAGCACATTAAGTGTCATCTTTACCTGATTCTGGTTCAATTGCAATATTACTTGATGAAATATTGATAATATTTCTCTGATAACATTTATCTATCATACAATTGACTAAGTTTTGGCACCAAAAGATTTATAGGTGCTTTATACCATTCTATAGGGAATACATAAAATCCGGATATTTTACCAGATGACAGAATTCATGTTAACATGTTTTCAACAGAGATGATTGGGAGGAAAAGACCTGGTAAGATTTTGGCTAATTGTTTAAAGAAAAATAAAGATAGGGCAATGATTTGAATTAAAAGAGATGAAAGAGATAAAATTTCACAAGATCTAAATTTTCAATTTTTAAAATTTTATTCAGCACTATGTAGCAAACTAGAGCTTACACTGGATGAAGATATCAAGAGCTATCACTCCTAGACTGTATACAAAAACCAACTTTTTTTGCCCAGAGTGAGGTGGGAGTTTAAACCAATAATTTTAAAAATTTACTACTTTGTCTAGTGTGTCAGCTCCTTAAGAGCTTACCAGATTGCCCTTCTGATAATTACCAATCTTCCCTAGTATTAGATCTGCCTATGGAACTGATTTCTTGATTTAAACCATAATCTATGACTATAGTTGTTGGTGTTTTACAATACTGTACTGTACAACAAATAAGGAGGTTGCAAGCATCTAGGTGTAAGGGATCTCTTTATCACTGACTCTGCCCCACCCAACCAGGAATGCCAGGATCGATATACAGGTATAGTCTTCAGATAATATTTGCAGCCACCACCATCTTTTTCTCCCTTTACCCTAGGTTTTAGGGTAAGAGGAGTCCAAGAGGAATAATTTACCTGCTGGGTAACTAAGAAACACAAGGGCACCTTAAGTCTAGCATCTGGTAGTCAATTTGGAAACCACCAAGCCTTCTGAAGCAGGTTATCAGATTGATACAAGGTTCAAATTGACACCCAAACGATCCATTTAAAAGTAGCATTTAATGTATAAATGTATAGTATTTGCAATTAAAAGAACTGTAGTTACTGCAATTCTCACCAGTGGTGCTAGGGCCCATAATAGGGAACAAATTGTTACTGGCATTTAAGCAAATCTTCTCTTTATTACAGCTTAGGATATGTTACCCATGTCTCTGAATATTGATCTTGTGTGTGTGAAAACTATTCCATATGTCTTCTGTTTGGTGGGAAACAGGCAACAGTATGTTGGCTAGCAAAATAATCTCTAGATCAGAGATCTTAGTTTGCATAAAGTCTCTAATCTCTAATTAGCACACGTGGGCTTAAATTGAGCTTTGTTTGAAGAAGATTGGTGCATGGTATTGGTGTAAGCTGCTATCTTTGCTTTTTCTTTTTGCTTTTTCATGCCTTCAATCTTCCTTTTCTGGATTCTACATAAAGTTCTAGATCTTGAAAAGAAATCATGTGATGGTGTACATGTATGTACTTTGTACATCTTTTTAGTATTCTTCTAAGCAAATTACTAACAATAATTTCTTTTTAAAAATTAAAATTACATTAAACTAAATTAGATGGGCTGTTGACCTGCTCCAGCAGAATGCTTTTTGTGTGATTAAATTATTATTAAATAAGGGTATAAATTTTATGAAATGCTGTCTGAAATATTTATGACATGTTTATTTATTTTAAAATGTTGGATGTCAAAGCTTAGTTTTCCAGGGGAGCTTTTATAATAAAATGATTGTTTAGAGAAAACACTTAAACTAAATCAGTAGTTATAAACATATAAATAATAAATGCATCGTCACCAAATTCATTTTATAGTAAAAAAAAACCATGAGAGAGTATACATTATATATTTTAAGTCCTAGTAACAAGGAATGGATTAACAGAAAATAGGCTAAGCAAAAATATTTTCTTTGTATAAAAGTATGTATTTTCATAAAAAAGGATTAAAGGATGCCAAAAATTATCTACATGAAATTGATATGTATAATTTTATCTAGTGTTATAAATCTGAGAATATGATTGGGTGGGCTTATGGTTTAGAAAGAAATCCAAAATTTGGTTTAGAATTGGGAAAGTGTGTGTTCTAATCCTGCTTTAGGCATGAAAGTCAGCTGGGTGGTTTTGATCTGGTCATTCTTTCTCAGCTTGAAGAATTGGCAAGTTTTATTTTTTTATTTATTTATTTTGATTTGTCAATTGCTTACAAGATAATAGGTATAAGTATATACATAGTTATGAATACATGGATACATATAAGAAAAATAAAAGAAACAATAGGACAGGGATGGTAGGCACATTGGTGTGCTTATGCACGCCCCCTACAGACCTCTTAGGAAAGGGGTGAGGTCAACAGTAGACAGTCTAAGGTTAAAGTTTTTGGGGTTTGGGAAAAAAACCACAGAGTCAGGTAGAGTATTCCAGACATTGACCACTCTGTTGCTGAAAGTCGTATTTCCTGCAATGAAGTTTGGTGTACTTACTGTACATCTTACTGTATATCTGAAAAAAACTGCCAAGGGTACTCTGTGCTCCTGGAGGCCAGGGTTTCACAAAATTGGCACATTTGAATTCCTTAGCCAATCATGGTAAAATTACCCAAGAAATCTGAAGAATTCTTATTTCTCTTCTTTTTGGATAGTATTTTGAATCCCACCACTGATAGGGATGCCTAAAATTGAAGTATAGGCTTGAAGGCAGATGATCAATTATTGGCTTAAGAAGCACAGGTTTGTTTTCTTTATCTCTAAAAAAATGATTACTTATCAAGCTGGAAAATTATCTGTTGAACAAAAGGTAATATATCAACTTTCTGTAGAATGCATTGACTGTGTAGAGTGTAAATAGGTAAAACAGGGTTTTTTCCTTTGATGACTAAATTAGTATACAGGCAGTACTCAACTTATAACTGGTTACTTAGTGATGTTTGAAGTTATGGTGGACACCAGTAAAGCGACTTACAACCCAGATTCAAAGTTCTGATGTATGTCCTCTCAGAATGGCTGTCCTCTCTTCTGTGTTCACATGACTGCATTTTTTGGTGCTCAGCAACCAGGCTGCAATTACGGCCATTTGTAATGTCCCATGCTCACTTGACTGTGATTTACATTTTTGCTGTAAACTTATGTTTACTTTTGGTTTCTGGAAAAAAACGCCCCATCCAAAACAATGAATTTGCACAACACTCATGGTGTTCGCATTATGACTACTGCCTTTGCATAATGTCCTTTGCAAGATGGTTGTAAAATCAGTCATAATTGTGTGGTGACCTGCTTAACAACCACACTACTTACAGTGGAAACTGTTAGCTTAATTATGGTCCTAAGTTGAGGACCGTATTCGAAACATTAGAAAAAAATACATAAGTCTGAAAAAAAGGGAAAGTAGGGGCTGCAAAATTCCATTACAAATCTGCAGTTTTAAGAAATACTTTATTTTCCAGTTTTGAGAGAAAAATAATGTAAGCATAATGCTTTCTAGGCCGCACTTCTGTAGATTTGATATTCTAACCCCTTTAGCTGAGCCGATTTGACCATGAGTATCTGGAAATTGAAACGATGCAATATTTCCTATAATGCTTTACATCAGGAGCATTGTAAGAGTTATAGTTTGCTCCTCTTATGCTAATATCTTTACAGAATGGGCGGGTTGAAAATTACTCAAGTCTCAGCATGGTAGCAAAACAGAGCATAGCTGCAGTGAAAACATTACCAAGTATTACTTTATTGATGTTCCTGGGTTTATCTGGGTTTTGAGGAGGGTCATTTTTGATAATCGTTAACTGTAAAAAAAAGACATTCAGTTTGTATATATTTGTGTGTATTTGTATGTGGGGCGGGCGTGTTAAAAAGTTAAAATTAAAAAGTCTGGTATAGTTGGACCATACACTTTTATTAATGCCAAACATCAAGTCCATAATGAACAGTGACTCAAATTTTCTGTATGCATTGTAAAATTAAAAGGAATGTTTATATACATTATTTGAAACAGCAGGAAAGCATAGGTCCAATCAATTCCAAATAATTCAAACTCTCTCAAGGATGAAAGAAATTATTGTCTCCCAGCAAGGCACTACTTTGATGAGGTTATGGGTTATGTGTTCTGAAGAAGATGAGAGCTATGCCAGAGGTTCAACCATATCAGACAGTTTTTATCAGAGTGTCTCTCCCATAAACAATATGGTGAGATATAATTTACAAAAAAATATACCAAATCGGTTAGTTCCTGGGTCAACAAGGGCAATGCTAAATGTTAGATGTCTACCAAATGGGTATCTGGTGACAACTGCACTAACTAAGCATTTAGAACAGCACAAAATTACAGAATAAGGTTCTTTGAAACTTGTTACAAAGAAACATCTTGTACAAATTTTAAAAGATGCCAATACTGTAATATTAAATATAAGCTCGCTGCAAGAAACAACCCAACTAATGTATAGCAATGGCTGCAGTTTTAGTTAGGTAACTTAGATGCAAAATCAGGAAACAAGAAAATAAACCAAACAGTGCACCACCAAAATGGAAGATCAGATTGGACAATAAATCAGCATGCCAAGATCAGTTGCAAGCAAGCTAGGATAGATGAAATAAAAGAAGCTGAAGAGCAAGAAGTCCAAAGACTATCTGATCAAGAAATATCACCTATGAACAAGGAAGTACTAGAAATAATAAAGTAGCAAAAACAGCTAAAGTCAAGAAGATCAACAGATACAAACTTAAATTACACAAGAGGAATAATCTCAAACTTCAGTTGAAACAGAAACATATTTACCAATCAATAGAGAGACAGCATTGAATCAGTCAGTATCTGACAAAGAAGAAACAGTGAAGTCCTTGGAAATACAAAGAAATACAATAATGTGGCTTGAATAAAGGAGCTAGATAAAAATAAAAAGGAAGCTGAAATAAAGAACTTATAATATAAAAAATGGTTGAGCAAAGGGCTAGGACGATCAAGAATTGGTCAGCACTAGATGTAAATAAATTGCATGGTTTTTGGTTGAAACATGTGTTTGGTTAATACCCACTTGTTGCCAAGCAATTTAGTAACAGAATGCAAGTGGGTGTAATTGAAGATTGGTTCACATCACATGGCAAAACCTAAATGATAATGAAAGATCCAACAAAAAGCAGATTACATGCTTACCAACCACTTTCACATTACTAAATGGCGTTTTAGATGATGCAGTCCAAGAGCAGCTAGTTGAAAACAAGCTCTTTCCATCTGAGCAGAAATGAAACTGTCCAAATAGAAGAGGAACAAAAAATCAGCTCCTAACTGACAAAATTATTTTGGAAAATTGCAAGAGGAAGACAAAACTGAATGTAGCTTGGATTGATTACTTGAAAGCATTTGATTCTCTGCCACATGATTAGATAATAAAGTGCCTAAAAATAAAAAAAGTAGGAACGTCACAAGCTGTGTGCAAAGATAAATAGCATTATGTTACAATACATTTCCACAATCTTACAGTCCTCTTTTCATCTCCACCTAGTTTAATATGTGTATTAGTAATGGCACCTTAAAGTCAAGCAATCATAGTTTCCTCTCTGTTCAAGGAGACCAGACAGATTATCTCCATCCTTAGTAATGCCATAGACCATGGGTGTCAAACTCTATCACCTCATGTGACGTTATGTATCATGACTGTTTTTTTTTTGCCTTTGTGGAGCCGGGGTGGGCGTGGACTGCATGTGATACATCCAGCCTTCAGGCCACCAGTTTGACGCCTCTGCCGTAAACATTGCCCTTTGGATGAGGAGGATGACAGCTGAACTTTTCCTTTTCCTTGCTGGCCTTTGCCTCACTTGTCAAGAAATCTGCTCAGTTATCCAAATTAGAAAACAATCATTTGTTTCTAGCTCCAGTAGTAATTAAGCAGGAGCAACATGTTGTAGGAAGTACTGAAGCCAGTCCCAGTCAATTACATGATCATCTTGACCAGAATTGCTTGACATTTTTTATTTAAATGTGCTTGTTTTAATGAAAACTAAAAGTGGTTCCAATTGTTTGGGAACTGAAATAAAGTAGTTTTCTATAAAATTACCTTTCTTCATTGTTACCTATCCTTTGGAAATGTGATCATTATTTGGCATCTTCAGAAAAGAAACTGGTCATAATACATAATTTCTCACAGGTAAGTGCATAGAGGCTCTTTGCATATGACCTGACCACGTGCTATGCATTACAGAGAATATCTTTGCATGTGCTTTAGCATTTTCCC
Organism: Pseudonaja textilis; assembly: GCF_049901715.1. Lineage (NCBI taxonomy): Eukaryota > Metazoa > Chordata > Lepidosauria > Squamata > Elapidae > Pseudonaja > Pseudonaja textilis. Next base: position 111,251,600 of record NC_141992.1, read on the forward strand.
CTCATAGAATAAGACTCTCCTATTCCTGTATATGAGGTGTAATGATATCCAGTGATTCTGGATTAGCCTGCAGAGGGATGCTTGAGTGACTTGAAGGTTCCCTTGCGCTTGTGCAAAGCTCTACCCAAAGGAATGGGACATGTGGAATTGATATTCCACCGAAATGGATTCAGGAATCATGGTGCAGGGGAAAGCTTTGTCTGTGCATCAGAATTTATTTGCATGGAACTAATAGGCCAGAGCATGCGAGTTGATATTAATTCAGCATTTAGTATAATCAGCATTTGATTTGTAATGCTTGTACTGAATCTGTCTAGGCATGGGCAAAAACGCGACTGGAAATTGAATAGCAACATTGTTTATTTATATGGAAATCAGTTAAAATCACAATAAAATTGTAAAAGCTACAAGAAGCACATAGAAAAATATAAGCATATAAAAGGTATGTACATATAGAACAAATACAAATGAATAAGAGAACCATTTACTCATCACAAAAGTATAATTGATGACTTCAAGTACTTTCAAATGTGTGACAATCAGCATAAAAATGTGCAGTATTTTTGCCAGATAGATAGAAAGAAAGATAGATAGGTATATGATATATGATATGATATGGATAGTTTTGGTACTGTGTTTTGTGTATTATGTAATCCCTTTATAGAGAATGCTATTTGACATACTGTAATTAGGTGCAATCTGCATAGTGCCTTCCCTTGGTGTTAATACAGTGCATACTATAATAAAACACTGATGATCCACAAGTGTTGGATCCATCTGGGAAGGAAGAAGCAAGGATGGTAAAAGCAAAGTGGTGTTTCTTCTAAGGGTAATTCTTCTAATTGCTCAGACAGTCAGCATAAACAATTTAGGATTGATTATCAATTGGGAACAAAGAAACCAGTTTGATATTTTGGAGCTGATAGGTGGACAGAGTCTGTGTCACCTTGCCTATCAGCGATTGGTTCAAGATTATACCAAAAGTGATAATGCAGATTTATACCACCAGTTCTTAGAACATGGCCTGAAATAAGGAAAGAATTAAAACATGTTTGAAAATATACAGAGTTGTTTTTACACACATGCAGATACTCACCCACCCATTTTCCCGTAGAGAAATGGGCATGTAGGTGCATATCTGATTGGGTTAATAATTCCTGGTTTTATAGCAGGAAGAGTTGTTCTGTGCAGGGAGCTGAAATGTGTAATAAGAGTTCTCTCAACAACTTCCCTCAACAGCTTACTATTAAGGGAGGTTGTTGAGAGAAGTCTATTACTCATTTCAGCTTCCTGCACTGGACTATAGAGTATAGTGTTCATATTCTTCCTGTAAGAAAACCAGGCATTATTAACCCAATCAAATATGCACCCCTCTGCCCTTGTTTGGGGTTAGAAATGGAGTAGGTTTGGACCTTTTCCTATATTTAGGGCATTCCTCAGCTGTAGACTAAACTGGGAAGATAAAGAAACATCCCAGAGGGATGCAATGGAAAACAACTTCTATACTGCTATCAAAGATTCAATATTTTTTTCTGTCTGCCTTTGGTCATAATAATTTTTTAATCATATTATTATCAAGAAAACAAAGTAGACATACCAATGAGTTGAGCTCAGTTAAATAGTGTCTTTCCTCTTTAGTATTAAAAAAATAGATAAATGTGCTTTTAGCTCTTTTAATAGAATGAAATGAGAAAATATCATGATCAAAATTCCCTCGTCTCAATGGAATACTTTTTGTTTATTTAGGCTGTCTACATGTTCTACGCTTTGGCTATTATCTGTGATGATTTCTTTGTTCCTTCATTGGAAAAAATTTGTGAAGTAAGTATCTGCTAAAATAGTTTTCCGTGTTTATTGAAATGCATACATCATCATGTTTTGCATTTAATCATATTTCATTTCTTATTTTACATTTTTCATATTTATAGTAAAGGTTTCCTGAACATCTGTATGCTTATACCATTTCCTACTTTGTACTTCTTTTATCAGTAAGAAACATAAGGAGAATAGCCTTGACTGCTTTATGATCTCTGAATATGGGGGTTAAGGCTAATACACATGGGAAAAAAATTCTCCATTCTGAGTATGTCTAGTTCCTTGTAAATGTCCCCTATCATATTAAACTTAAAGGCTGTACAAGCTTCTGCAAGTTGTTTTGAAGCATCTAAAGAATGAATGCAGCCCCACCCAGTAATTCATTAATACACCCATATCTGTTGCCAAAAGCACATGGCTGATATGGAAAACGACACAGCTGATTTAGTAAGTGACCAACAGATGTTACCTTGGCATTATGGCATGTTACAAGAGAACTTTCCAGCATAATTGATTCTGAAGCATTGCAGAATTCCAGTGAACATGTAGAAGAGTAACCCATAAGCGCAATGAAGTGTACATTTCCCTATTCTAAGTTTTTAAATAAAAAACACACATTTTTCCTAATTTCCATGTTGTTTTATTTGTCCCCTTTTAGGTATTTTTTTTTTCAAATTGACATGTGTTTTTTAAATGGAAAATTACTGAAGTGGTAGAGTACACAGTATTCCAAACACAGTGATGCTATTATATGTGTGTAATACTCTGTACCAGCAGTTTCCTATCTGTTTTTCTCCATGCGCTTTTCAGTTATTTAAAAAGAACTGCAGCAGGGAATTAGCTTTTTAAACACTTAAATTGTACAAGGATTGTGATTGTCTAGAAGGTCTGACATTATAAAGTGTTTATAAAAATATGAGCTACAGTATATCCAACAGTGTAATTCTGGTGCAAACAGTTTTAACTGTGTGATATGTTTGTTTGCCCTGATCTGAATTGAATTGTTAAATTTAAAAAGTCCCATTGGAGAGATTTTCATTTCTCTTATACTTATACAAATATAACTGTATCTTTCTGTATCTTTTCTTGAGGTCCAACATTTACATAATTCCAATGTATTAAACTTATTCCAAAACTATATAACCCTTTTATTTTATTCCTAGTCTAATAGCATCCTCACCCTCATACCACTTTTTAAATTTGCCATTAGGTTTTGATGACACAGTCAAGGGCTCCAGGATTTTTTTAAAGAAGTGGTTTGCAGGACTGAATAGACTGTAGGTTGTTGATTACTGTTTAAAAGTACAGTCTCATCCGAATGCATATGCAGGATCATTTAAGGAATATTGCACATTTACAAAATAAATATAATACTGGGCATGTGTATAAACTTTCTGATTACAAAATTTTCTGTATTTGTTTCATTCCAAACAACAAAATGCTCAGGATAACTTTAAAACATGCAAATTGAAGTTGGTAGGAACTGCCATTCAGTAGGACAGAGCAAAAATAGAATATTTAGGAAACAGATAAGTGATAACCAAACCAAACTTCCCGCTCCTCAATTGGTACCAGTACAGCTAGCCTAAAGAAAAATGCATACTCAGTCATCAGTCTAGATCTGTGAAGTTGATGTTACTGGAAAAGTGCATGAATGAAGAAAATGGCTCAACCAATTCTGGAGTTCCACCCTTGACAAGCCATGTAATCCATCCTTAGGCAGGTATTAGATGTCCTTTGCTTCTCATCTAATATTTGATTGATATGATAGCTACTTAGATGTTTTAACTACAATTTAAATGTGTTGTTATCTCCTTTATTATGCCTTGAGAAACATTAAAAGAGGTTTTAAAGTCATATCAGTTAATCAATGATTTTTCCCTTCCCTCCACAGCGCTTGCACCTCAGTGAAGATGTGGCAGGGGCAACATTCATGGCAGCTGGCAGTTCTGCTCCAGAGCTGTTTACATCTGTGATAGGTAAAAAAACCACTAACTTCTAACCACTAACATTTATGAAAATAAGAATTACTATTTTTGGCTATGTTCCTGCTTTGCTAAAATATGTGTGTCCCTCAAACTAGCTAATGCTGATGGAAGAGAAAATGTTTGTGGCAGAAAAAGTGACAGAATAATTGTCCTATACAAGGAAATGGAATCTTGCTTGAAGTCAACAACATTCAGACTCTGAAAAATCTATGCATGGTTATTAGCAGAAGTCTGTTAACTAGGAAAAGTCTATATTTGGAACAACCGCCAAAATGCCAAAACAGAGGAGCCTTAATTAATACATAATCCTATGCTTTCAACTGCTAACTTTGCTGTTAGGTTACATTAAAAGGGATGGGAAGAACAGTTCATTAGTCAACTGGTCATTACTTTGATATGTGGCGTTTGAAATGGGGTGAGAAGCCAGCTCATGAAAGTGGTAGTAACTAACAGAGCACATGCCTTGCATTCATTAAGTACCTCTGCCTGAAATGCAAGAGAGGTGGACGGAGCTGGTTTAGAATGCTTCTTTATTTTATTTTATTGGAGGTAAATGAACTGTATTGAAATGGCAGCTGAATGAAAACAGCCTAAGCATTTTTAATAGGAGTCATCTGAATATGTAACAGATGGGAAGGCCAGATTGGTTGCAAGAATACAGAGAAAATATTGTACTATCCATCACCAGAAGTCTACTGAAAGAGGGAACCCTTACATTCCAGCATCTGATTTCGGGAAGGATGGATCAGGTGAAGGGAACTCAGCTCTTCCAGTCTTTCTCATGGTAGATTTCACTGGAGCATCTTCTGTGTGGTCACAAAGAGAGAGAAGCCAGAGCAGCAGGCAGGGCTGTTAAACGCCTTTATTATGGAATGTTTGCACAGGACTCCTTGCCAGAACTCCTGCCATGCAGGGAGCAGCTCACTTTGGTGGGGGTCGTTGCTGTAGTGAAGTATGCAGTTGGAACAACCTGTCCAGCATTCTTAGGTCTATACTAAAGCTTCCCGCTCACGTCTATCAAAAGTGCAGTTTAAAAACCGTGAGACTTTACACTTCCAATGTTGTACCATGCTTTATATGGAGAAAACAGAATAATTTCATTTACACATTTCAGCAGCTTTTCATGTATGCAGCTTTTCCTAAATATATTTTCAGTCCCACCCAAATCTGAGAAGCCCTATACATATTATTACATTCAAGAGGAAAATGCTGTACAAATAGTCCTTTCATTTCATGAGAGTTCGAAGTTAGAGCAGCCTGGGGAAAAAGTGACATATGATCTATCCTCAAAGTTACGACCATCATACCAACCCCCCATGGTCCCGTAATCCCAATTTGGATGCTCACATTTATGAACAGTTGCAGCTTCCTATAGACATGAAATAGCAATTTGTGACCTTCCCAGCCAGTTTCCAACAAGCAATGTCAATTGGTGAAGTGGATTGGTTTAACAGTTGCCTGATTCACTTAACAAAACTGCTGAAAAAATGGTTGTAAAATCAGGTCCAATCATGTGACGTCTCACTTTACAATTGTAACAACTTAATGACAGTCTCAATTGTAGTCATAAATTGAGGACTACTTGTAGACTGGATATAAGGAAAGTCACATTTTAAGAGTTTATTTGCAAGAATGGCTGGGAGCAGGACTCATTCCCCCTATGCCTCATCTTTGCCCCACAACTTGGCCTCATTTATCTGGTTAAAAAATGCACATGGTAGCTTATTCCACCATCTTACTTCAAGACATATGTTGGTTAGGGCTCAATGGGTTTTGAATAATATTGAGAAATCCTTGCATAAATGTTGTTGTAATTCACTTTATTTTATCAGGCAAAAACCACATCTGGCTGCATGTGTAATTCTGCATATGTTCTCTGCTTTAATCAAAGTTTAAAGATTATACTTTTTTTTTTGCAGTTCAACTCTGCATAGTTCTAATTCATGATCAGAAATTTTGTCTGCCTTTTGATAACACTTTGAAATTATCCCCCATCACCAGGTGTGTTTATCACAAAAGGAGATGTAGGTGTTGGAACCATTGTTGGCTCTGCAGTATTCAACATCCTGTGCATAATTGGGGTTTGTGGCCTATTTGCAGGACAGGTAAGGCAATTCATGGAATTCAAAAACATTTCTAAAACTCCTTTTAACCTGTACAGAATGAGAATGATGTGTCCAAAAATCACTTGTCCCTGATCTCTCTGTTACCAAAACCACTATCTAAACCTCACAAAATGGTTGTGAGGTGCAAAATGGTTCATATACAGTATAGGTCCATGATGGCGAACCTATGGCACACATGCCGGAAGTGGCACGCAGGCGAGAGGTTGCCTGGAAGAGCCCCACTGCACATGCGTGCATGCTTCTGCCCAACAGCTGATTGTCGGGTATCTGGCGCACATGCATGGGGTGCGTGGGTGCATGGGAGATGCACGTGCATGCACAGAGATGCGTGGTGCACAGAGGGATCACGTGCTCATGCGCAGAGATACATGGTGCGCATGGGGGTCCCACGTGCATGCGTAGGAGGTGTGGGGGGGGCAGCACGCATTGCCTTCTGGGTAAAGCAAACCACTTCCACACTGCTGCCATGGAAACTATGTGAATATATCCACATTGTTATCAGAAGGAAGATATCTGTAAGAGGATGGGTAAACTTTTGTTCATCCATAAATTTGCTTATCTTTGGACAATATATGCTAATGGTAAACAACTTTTTTTCCTTATCCATTGCTGAAATAATTAGTTGAGAGAATATGAAGAGAATTTCCATAAAATTGACTTTGGGATAATGAAAATGCTACAAGATTTAGCCTAAAACAAAAACCTTACTGAATTCCATTCAGTGTTTTTTCAAGCAGCAAGGAATACAGGAATTCTTATAGGAATGCAGTAGCAAGGTTTTTTTTAAGTACAATAAGAGATCACTAGAATTTTTTTTGTAACGAATCAGTGTAATACAAACTTTTAAAGCATCACCTAAAGAAATGCCAGACCCCTGGACTCTTTTGCAAGATGACTCTTTTTTGAAGTCAGCTACCGAAAGAGTCATGCAGGAAGAAATCTGAATGGCTCCAACTTCTGTAAGATGCTAAAGACCTTGATTTTCCCTCAGGCATTTGGGCAGGATGTTAAGTAATCTCTTGCTTTTTTGACTATGGATTTGCCAGATGAAAGAATCTCTTTGAATTTCTGGTACATGGTATAGAGACCCTTGTTTTAATTCTTTTTTTACTTACTGAGATTGTTACTGTTTGGGAATTTTAATGCACTGACAGCCACTCAGAGTGGCAGTAGCAAGATGAGTGGCCATATAAATAGCTTAATAACTAAATATATATAAATATTTAGGTCTCTATCTTATAGTCCAAAATAATTGTTGCTCTTCACCATAGTGAAAGGTGCTTCTTTAAGTATTTGAATACCAAACTAATTAGCACATTAGGGATAATTTCCAGTTTCTTGAATTCTATCTGATTCCAGAAGGTAAAATTCTGACAATCATATTTTCAACTACTTTTGAAATTAGACCCATATATAATGCATTATAGTAATTTGGTCAGGAGATTAGTGAAGCATGAAGCATTATGCCATATTTAGTGGCTATTACAGTACTATCTGTCTAGTTGATGATTCATACAGGGAAGAGAATTAAATTCAAGAGAAAAAATATTAATACTCAAATTTTCTATTGGTATAGCTGTTCCATTTATCCTAACAAAATGTGGCACCTGAATATTTGTTCAGACTAGATGAGAAACCTCTCAAAATCAACAAGGATTTCTTTTTTTAAAAAAGGCTTTTCTTTCCTTCAGGAAAGCAAAAGGAAGAAAGAAATTTAAGAATTTATCCTAGATGCATTTGGTAGATGTCTGGTTATAATATACCTTCTTTAGAATCGAACTTCTATTTTTCAAAAAGAAAAAGAAAGAAATAAAGAAAAAAAAAAGCTAGTCCAGCAAATGTGTAGCAAAAGTTGATGGATTAATTATCCTGATAGCACCAACTCCAGTAAAAAAATGTAAGTATTATGGAAAAACATATGCAGTATTTTAAAAGATAAAAAGGATTTGCAGCCTAAACGAAACATGCGGATGGGTAGAGGTGCAGTTTTTTCAGTTAAATTCTGAAACAGGGGAGAAACTGAGGTCTACTATAAGGGAAATTCTCAGTGGAATTTTCTTGACATTTTATATCTCTTTTCACACATGCCATGCCTTGTTGGAGAGATAGTTGCTTGTTTGTGTGTTCCTGCAGAGTAGCAGAATCATATAACCAGGATAATAAAGGAAACTATTATAAATGGCATTAGATGGAAATGTAAATGGCATTTGAAACTAAAATGATCCCAATCAGACCATCCAAGAAAGATAATTTAAGAAACGAACTGCCTTTTGCATCATCACAGAAATTACACAAGATTGACTTCCGGTTGATGTCACAACGAACCCTGTAGCAGAGAAGGGAGAGCTCCGTTCCTGCACTGGTCTTCAGCTGTTTGTGGGCTCCAAAAGGAGCCAAAAATTGCCTTGGAGGGGCGGTGAAGCTGTGGAGGGGTGCTCTGTGAGGCCCCAGAGGAGAATGCAACTCCTCTGTATAACCCCGGAGCTTGTAACCCGCAGTGAGAAGAGGCTGGTCAAAATGGCCACCACAGAGTCGCAACAGCCGTGAACACCGAAGCATTGTGCAGGAGAGGAGAAAGTGGGTGATATATGGAGTTGGGTGAGAAGAGCTATTTAAAATTTACCCCCAAAAGTTTTTGCCAGGAAAAAAGGATCTCATTGTTACATTAAAAGCGGCGGTATAAGCACCAAGAGAAAAATTCTAAAAACAGAAAGAGAAAAAAGGAGAGGAGAAGACCATTTTTGGAACATAGTAAATACAGAAAATTGGAATTTCAATTTTAGGGATAAATATTGTTTTACAGAAGCATATTAAAATATTGGAACCAGATATTTTGAAAATTGGATTTTTTACTATTTTGGATTGATACTTTAAAATTGAAAACTGTCTAAAATAACAGGATTTAACTGTGTCACCAGCAAACAAAATATTCCCAAGAAGCAGAAATTAATACTGAAGTGACTTTGAAAGTTTTAACAAAAGGACTGAAAATAAGATATAAGAACTTTAAACTTTGTGAGAACTGATTTTGGCATGGATATCTGACTTGTCTTTGGATATTTGGATTATTGACTTAAAAAAAATTAAAAGAAATTAAATGAGATGTCTTACCAGCAAGAACAAAATGGGAACTGGGCAGAAGTGGCATTGATATTTAAGGATATTAAGGACAGCTGGGAAAGAGTTCTTAATAAGATGCAGAGCATAGAGAAAAAGCTGGAAAGGAGCAAGCAAGACGCACAAGAAGAAGAGGAATTAATTAGAGGATCAGAAGAGAACACAGAAAAAAATCAACAGACTATGATGATGAGAATGAAGAGACAATAAATATAATAATAATGGATGCAATAAGCAGAAAGGAGAGTATGGAGTGGAAAGAGGAAATAAAATTGCAAAATGATTCCCCTGAGAGAGAGATAAAAAAAAGAACAGACATTTTGAAAGTTAGACAATGGAACGGGGTAGAGAAGGGAAAAAAGTTTAAAATGACAGGTATGGAGGCAGAAAGGGACAAAGATTTGAGAGAGGAATATGGGAAGAGAGCTATGAAGAGAATGTTTAACACATTAAAACAAATAAAGACAATGGCTAAAGAAAAACTTTATCCTTTTTAAATTTCTTTTTCCTTTTTCTTCTCTCTCCAATATAATAAAGATATAATTAAATTTAGAATAAGGTTGGAAATTAGTGAGAGGGGGAATAATGGATATATGAAATGGAATTTGAATGATAGTTAAAGTAGTGATTAGCATAAAAATAATGTATTGAAATATTGATTAATTAAATAATGGAAGTTTGGAATTTAATATGAATAGGATTATTATTAACAGAATTATAAGGATTTGTTAGATGTATTAAATAGGATAATAAAATTGTAAAATGACTCCCCAGAGAGAGCAATAAAAGCAAGAGCAGATATTTTGAAAATTAGACAATGAAACAGGATGGAGAAGGGAGAAAGGTTTAAAATGACAGGTTACAATGTAGAAGTAGACAGGGATAAAGATTTGAGAGAGGATTATAGGAGGCGAGCTAAAAAGAGTATGCTTATTACCTTAAAACAAAAACAAAAAAAGAGATAATGGTATCATTCTGTTTGGCTCTTTTTAAATTTACTTTTATCTTTTCTTCTTCCTCCAATATAACAAAGATATAATTAAAACCAGAATAGGGTTGGAAATAAGAGAGAGGGGGAACAATGGAATATATGAAATGGAATTTGAATGATTGTTAAAGTGGTGATTTAATATGAATAGGACTATTATTAGTAGAGTTATAAGAACTTGTCAAATGTACTAAATATGATTACTGATGTTTTATTTGTGGTAAAAGGAAGGACATATTTGATGAATGAAAAGTTATATTAAAAAAATATTAGGGAATATTCTTGGGAACTGTAGTGGCATAACTGAAAGTTAGAACTGGGATGGAATTGGAGAGGGGGGAAATAATGGTATACATTTCCTTAATAATAAGATGATGTAAGAAAAAGAATGGAAACTAGAATTCGAATGAGGGTGATATTAAGTATATTTGAATAATATGAGGGTTAGCATAAAAGAACCAATATAATGAAATATTGAATATATAAATGAATAGGAGACTATAATGGAATATAAGGAGGATGCTAGAATGAAATAAAATTATGGGGGGGAATAGTTAACATGATTATTAATATGTTATTGCATATAAAATGTAAAACACCCAGGTGTCAATACTGTTCACACATTAATATGTATGTAAAGTAAAAATAAAAAACTTTGGAAACAAAAAAAAGCAATTACACAAGAATAATTTTGCAATAATCATGTACCGATTTCATACCTGACTAAAGCACTTTTTAAACAATGCCTATCTTTTAGAATCTTCTGTTTGGCTCTGGAAGTAATGGCAGTCACTTGAGTCGTATAAACAAATACTTTGGAACGAATAATCCATCTGAAGCTTTCCATATGTTTATTTTAGCAACTGGAAACCTCATTTCATCTCAGTATTTTCATATCCCAAAAGCCTTTGTATCACATGAGCACAGTCACCATTTTTACTTTCAGGCACTCCTGAACCTTTGGAGTATATGGGCAACCTATATCTTTTTAAAGGTGAAACAGAAGGTAGTTAAGATCTGTTCATGCCCAGCTGACAGATAACCAGCATAGAGGAGGTACAAGGCTAAAGGAGGAAAGGGCTCTGCAGTGCTGCTGCTGTCAGCTGGGCTATTTCTGAACAAAGATTGAATGCACTATACCTTTGTTCAAAAATACCCTATGGAGAGATAGAAGGTAAAGAAGGGCTTTTGGGATGAAATGGAAAGAGGTAATAGGTAGCAAGCAGACTCTGTTATTGGCTGCAAAGAAATGGCAGGGTTAAAGTGACAGAATAAAAAGGGCCAGTAGAGTTTGGATAGATACCATCCCCCTGAACAGATTAGCAATCCTATTATCAGGAAAGCATGCCATATCATACTCATGGCAAAAATACTGTGTTGAAACCAAAGTAGTTGAAGACCATGTGAGTTGCCTCAGTTACGAGCTAAGCATGAGAGGATGACATCAGGGCATGCTGTGGCTAGGATCAAGGAAGAGCCCTCACATTATTCCCAATAGCAATTTTATCTGTTATATCCATAAAGTATTGTTAGCACCAAAGAGCACTAACTCTTGCAAAGCAGTAAGTCATTCCAGGGCAAGGAAGTACTAATTTTATGTCAAAGAAATGTAATATTTAGCAACATAGAAATAGACAGTGAAAGATCCACAACTACAGCAGGTTTGGCCAACAGAATCTCCTCCCTGGTTTTAATTTGCAGATTATGGGTCATATGAACTTTATTAAACTAAACTACCATTTAAGAAAGAAATCTGATAGATGGCTAGATGCATAGTTGGGGGGCCTGAGTGATGGCATGGGGGTTCTGCCCAATGTATTTGTGCCAAATATTCTTTGAGCAGCGATAATTCAAATGCTGTTTCTGTTCTCCTGTTCTGCATTTTACCAACTCCAAGTAATTCAAATGGATTCAGTCTTTGATCTCTTTTATCATGATTGTTTACATGAACTTGCTATACCCTTTAAAATGATTTTGGGTGTGATTGTTTTGGTAGAAAATACTCTCTGAAAAAGTTTGCAGCATATGATGTACTAAATGCACTAAATGTTGTAAATAATGCAGGGTTATTTTAAATAATAAATAAAATAGTCTTGATTCATGCCACTAAATAAACTTTAAAAAATACATTCTTGTATGGAATCAGAATTCTACAGCTAGTGTGAAATATATTACCACTAAACTGACTTGAAACATCCTAGTACTACAGCCCACAGTGTGATTTGGAATTTGATGACAATAACTCAAAGCCTCGCCTTAATGCAGTGGCAAAATGAAACAGCAATGGGGCAATAAGAAACCTGTGTTGATATAATGAATCAAATCCTTGCAAATCAGAGGTATTCATATTTTGGAAAGCTTCATTTTATGAAGAATTGAAACATTTATTAGCATTACAAGGAATGAATTGGAGGCACATGATTTCTTTATATATTGTGTTTTTTAGCTTGTGTGAATCTATATCAATCAGCATTCAAAAATTGAATTTTTTCCAGATGTCATCTGATTTGTCATCTCAATGCTTAAACATATATAGTTTAGTTTCTTAGAGGAAAAGTGTTCCTCGTTTCTAGCATTAAAGAAGGAAAAGCAAAGGAGTCTACAGGGGTCAATTATCAGTTTTCACTAAAACAAAGATGCCAGCAGCAATAATAAATCTGTTACTAATGATCATAAATCTCTTTCGGATTGCTGGCATAATCATTCCCTCCCTACCCCCCATAAATGTTCATACATGTTCATAAGTGATCTCTTGGTCCACATCCAAGGTCAGATTCAGAAATAGTTTGACACATACTTGCTATGGGATAGTCTGCCCTGACTTGTTCCTACTTCTGGAACATGGTTTCAGGGAAAAAAAGAATTCTCTTCTTGCTGTGAGGATTCTCAGAAAAAAAACCCATCCCTTTCAGAGGCGTGTGTTTCCTTTCTAAAAGCTGAACCATTGTTCAGCCCCCAAACCAGAGAAGCCAGTCCCCAATGAATAACTGTGATGGGTCTACTCCAAGTCTGAAGAAAGGTAGGAAGGGGGGGGGGTAACATTTCTCTACCAGTGCCTCATCTTCTTGTTCTCCTGCCCCCTCTTTTACACAACAGTCATTCTAGTATCTCCGAAGCCAAACTGACAAACTAGCCTCAGTCAGCAAGATCTGTCATGGACATCTCATTATGCAGGTTTGCGAGCATTCCCAGATACAATGTACAGAGATCTGCTTCTCCCCAGTCCCTCTAACTCAGGGGAACTCCAACCTTGGCAACTTTAAGACTTGTGGACTTCAACTCCCAGAATTCCTCAGCCAGTTTTGGAGGTTGGAGACCCTTGCTCTAGCTCAGCAGTTATCAACTGGTGGGCCACGCCCTACTGGTGGGCCGTGAGAAAATTTTGGTGGGCCGCAGAGAAATCTCACCCCCAAAGCAATTAATCCAGGCTGCGCAGAAACACAAGGCTGCGCAGCCCACATGGCCCGTGGGAACCCTCCCTGCCCACTCACTCCTTACCCGGCAAACTTGTCTGCCAAGTTGCTATTTTTCCTTTTTCCGACCATCATCTGTTCTGCTGTGCCAGGAGATTTAGATTAGCTAGGAAGCAGGAAATTGTTGGATTTCTTGCTTTCTAGCTAGTCTTTAGAGCTTTGGCTCTGCTTTTAAGCACAGCCGAACCTCCCTTAGGACTGAAGGTTCTATTATTCAGTGCAGACTCAGGGCAAGCAAATTTTATGTGACAGACTGAGCTAGCCGATGGCAGATAGATCACTGAACGATTCTGTGAGCAACTCAATCTGCCTGCCTGCTTTGCCTGATTTTGGGTAAAAGTTGCTCTTTTTATTATAAAAAAATCAATATTTACATACATGGTGTGTTGTGAGTTAATTTTGTGAGTTTGCTTGCAGGCAAATTTTATGTGACAGACTGAGCTAGCCAATGGCAATAGATAGATCTCTGAATGAATCTGTGATTCTGTGAGCAACTCAATCTGCCTGCCTGCTTTGCCTGATTTTGAGTAAAAGTTGCTCTTTTTTTATAAAAGATTCAATATTTATATAAATATTTATAATATTTACATACAAACCATGCCCAGCCAGTCACATGACCACCAAGCCACACCCACAAATTAGGCCATGCCCACATAACCAGTTAGTGAGCCCTGGGATTTAAAATTATGAGTTTGGTGGTCCCTGAGGTCCAAAAGGTTGGTGACCCCTGCTCTAGCTGACTGCTGGGCTGCCTTGTCAGTTCCCCATTTGCCTATTAGCTTGCTACCCATCCCAAAGCTCACTCATTGTCTAATTAAATTTCAGAGCGGGCTATCATTTAGGAAACCAGTATCCTTTCCATCAATATTTTATACAACCAACATCAATCCCTGCCATGTTTGTATGTGTATGTAAGAGAGAGAGAGAGAGTATGTTGCACAGCCATCATTTGCAGTGGAGCAGTGCTCTGGAATTGAAAATTGGGGTGCACAGCGTTGGAGGAGGCTTTGAATTAAGACAGAGCCGGACAGAACTTGCTTCAGAAAAGTAAAAATCTGGCCTAAAATGCCCTGATTCCCTTTGAACTCAAAGCTAAATCACAAATCAGAACAGAGACCTAATCTCTTGTTGTGTAGAGCTAGGTATTTTTCTTTGAAGTAAACTTGGATTTCAAAATGGCAACCTTTTCAGATCTCTCATAGTGAATAATTGTATAAGGGAAACAGCACCCAAACTTCCAAATTATTCTAAAACCCCTTTCTTGCTATTTGTTTTTGATGCAAAGTTTATTCTCACCAATTCATTTGCTTTTTGCTTTTTTTCTCAGATAGTTGCACTGTCTTCTTGGAGCCTCTTGAGAGATTCAGTGTATTATACCTGCTCGGTTGCTGCACTTATTTTGGTAAGTGGTTATTCTCCTAATTAAAGATTTTTGGTTGTGTATGTACACATGTCATACTGACCTAACCAATAAAATTTTGGTTTGCATTTGTGTATATGCCCAGTTTGCATAGCTAATTTACGATTAGATGTATTATACAAATCCACAATTGAATAAGCCATGGTTAATTTGGATAAGAATGTGATATGAACTCAGTCTCTGACTGCCCTTAACAAACAAAAGTGTGTTGATTTTCCTATTTTGTAAGGTTTTTGTAATGATAGATGTTTTTACCAGTATATATTGATAGTTTTGCTCTTCTGGACATTCCATTTAATTGAATGCAAGTCACACTCCTTAACAATTTCGACTTTATCCTTTGGTGATTTAGATTAAAACTGTTTAGATTTTGTCCATTGTGATCTGAAAATGCTTGTTTCAAAACTTTAGAATGTGAGTCTTCAGTTTTAGATAGCCACAGCTGTATTGAACATACCAAATGTTAGTATGTAAAGCAAATAGTATACATTCTGAAATCTTAAAACCTACGTTGTCGTTCAGAAAATATGTCTTAATAATTGAACATTGACATAAAATTTGTTTTGTGAACTGCCAATACATTATTTTGTGCTATTTACAGAAGAGATAGCTGTTATCCCTTCCTTTCCATCTTTAGATGTTTATTTCCTGTTGTATTTTATTTACCCTATTCATGCCAGCTGCAATTGTCAGTCTTTCAGCAATTTACAGTAATTACAAGAAAAACGAGCATTTAAATAAAATGTCTACAATAGGAACTAAAATTATAAATGTCATGAAAATAAATACATTGGGTGACACCAACAGACCCTTTGGATTAACTCAGTTTTATGGAGGTCTGAAAGGCGAAGGAAGACCTGAGATATCTTTTCAGATATACTGTATGTCTCAGGGTATCAGCTTGAATTTATGAAGACAGAAATCATACTTGTGCATGACCTTAGTCATTAGTATGTTCTACAACAATGGCTCTAAAATGGTAGCCTAAGAACATTATTGTACTTTTGTACTATCAAGTAGGGCTACAATTCTGGGCTGCCAAAATCTGGATTAATGCTAGGTGTCTATTTATCTCTTTGTTGCTATTTAGTGGCAGTCATGATTTTTGCAAGCCATATCTACATGAGTCTTTTATGTAAATAAATTCAACATATTGTTACTATAGTGAGTAGCACTACCTGGTACAGCTAGCATATTCTCATGATTTCAGCTGGGTTAAGAACCTACAGGCAACTGCCTGAAAGTCATATTCTTTCACAGAATATTGTAAAAGTAAAAGAGATTATTTTATATTGCATGATTCTGTATCGTTTATTATCTGACCTGGGATGTTCTTAATAATATCTTGAGATTCCAAGAAACCTAGTGCAAAAGTTTGTGGGGCAGGTGAAAAAGTTAATCTGGCACATAATGTAATTGAATAATGGTTGTGTATTAAATATAGGGATCATTACTTACCCTTATTCAGAAATTGGAATTCTGAAAGTAAAATGATTCTCCTCTAACAAGATACCAATCCCCATCTACCAGTGGGTAGCATTTTTGCAAGGAAAAGGGGATAGTACAATCTGCCAGACATTACATATTATATAGTACCTATCTCTTCCAGGAGTTTCTGTAGGAATATTATAGTTTTATTCTGCTTTGTTAACCAGTTTAAAGTATTACATTATATAGACCAAAAGGCTTTATGTCTCTCTTTTAAAAATTGTAATGTATTAGTTTTAGATTTAAATAATAACGTTCCATTTTGAGAAGTATGTTTGTATTGTTGTTTGTAGTATATTTGGTATGGGGTGGCAATTTATTCAAGAAATCATTTCCTTTCTGATATTGGACAGGTAGTCCTTGACCTCTGACCATTCCTTCAGCAATCCTTCAAAGTTATAACAGTGCTGAATGAAGGGACTTACAACTGGTCCCTGAAGTTATAGAAAGTGCAGTCCGCCTGTGGACATGTGACCTGAGCACTTGGCAGCTCATCTGCACTTACAACCGGTTGCCAAATGCCCTGTGATCATGTGAATGCCATTTGTAATCTTCCCTGCTGGCTTCTCTAGAAAATCAATGGGGAAGCCAGAAGGGAAGGTGAGATATGTTGCCTCCAAGCATGATTTTGGCACGGGGTATTTTCAGCCAGAGCCCAGAGTTGAGAGGCCTCCCATTCATCTCTGAGGACTGGATGACAAAGCTTCATCTTGAAATCCAATTAGGATTTTGGCATGGGATGTTTTCAGCCAGCTCCCAGGGTCTAAAGACTGATTGAAGATGCCCTGTGCCAAAATCCAAGCAGAATTTTTAAATTTTCACTCCCAGGGTAGAGAATTTTCAGAAGCTTCTTGATTCTGGGACTGAAAATCCAAGAGGTTCTGACACCCTCACAAATCTCCTCCCATGCCTCCCCAAGCATCCCCTTGGTCCCTCCCTATCCTGTAGGGCTTGGAGCTTAGAATTTCCTTGATTGTGGGAAGCCGGCAGAAAGCTGCCATGCCTAACAACTGGGACATTAACTCAATGATGACAACTGGGACTGCATGGATTTCCAGCACAAAGCAGTTACACTTTATTGACTGCATTGCTTAGTGACTGAAATTCCCATCCAATTGACATGGAAGATCAATATGCAGGTTCAATACTACTTACATTGAATATTTATATAGCTGTTATTTGTATAGTGAGAAAGTGATTGGTTGCATTTTGAAGGTGCTAATACTCTGCATGATGCTGATAGTTAAGAATAAATTATATGAATCATGACTGTAATATTTCAAGTACAGGAGGTGGTGTCTCTAACCACTCAGTGGGATTACTTTATTCTCCTTCCTTAAGTTGTTTGCTGCTGTGTCCTCAATACTTTCTCTGCTTTGTTTTCTTTATTCCATATCTCATATGGAAATTTTGATAGGGAGAGCTGTGCACAAGTAATGTGGAAGAAGTGCTTGGAAGCCTCAAATAAGCATAATGCTGCGCTACTGTTCATTAAAACAGTCCCTTTCCCCCTTTTTTCTCCAGCCTCTTGCCAAGCCTGGAAAAAAACAAGGGAGTCTGCTTTAACAGACACATTCACTTTAAGCCCTTGACACCTTAAGGAGTTGTGCCTTCTTTGGGCTCATGCAAAATAATTCCGTAGCAGAATTAGGCTTTGCTCAAGCAAAGCCAAAGCAGGATCAGGAAAGCATGCATGGCCCAGGGAGTGGAAGTGGCAAAAGAAACCATTGCAGCCACCTAGTACAATGGAGATCTGGACATTAGTTCATTTTCTAGTTAGGAGCACCACACTCTGGTTAGGGACTGTACAGAAGCATTTTCTTTTTTTCCATTGTCATATAATATTCTAGGAATCTTTAGCCAAATTCAGGTGGCAAAAAAAGGAAGGTTGTGAAATCAGAAATCAATTTTTGCTGTCTACCTCTGCTATGATATTTTATTATTGCATGAATATGTTTCCCCTCCTGTATGTTACTTCATAATGAGGCCTGTAGTTACAGGTGATAAGTAAAGAACAAACAGATAATGTATATTTTTAACCAGCTAACTATAAATGAAGTAGAAAGCTAGAAATGTAAACATGCAAATAGTACTCCCAAATATTCATTTCCAGGCACTTTTTAATTTGCTAGCATCATTATAGGCACATCTGAAAAGAAAAAGAACAGAAGTGAAGTAGAAGCACAGAATGTGAGTGCCCCCTGGTGGTCATGTAGAGGAAAGCTCCTTTCTGGTCTACTTCCCACAAGAGGAATAGAGCTAAGTGTTGATTGCTGAAGGAACTGCTAGAATCAGGGACTGTGATTTTAATATGGAGACGGAAGGTTTCAATCTTAGGAAGTTTTCCCACATTCAGAATGGTTTTGTGTGTCTATAAAGTGACATCAAGAGAAAGGTGGGTATATGACATACTATTCCAATTTTACGTATTTACAAAATATGAAAATAATGGCACTATTCCGAAAGATGCCCTATGACTAGCTATTTGTCCAGCTGAGTTCTTCACATGAAGATCACAGTGCAAAGTGGAGAGTCACATGTGTTGCATGTACAACTACTTAACAAAATTTTATATCACGCTTATTTGCTTCTCTATATGATCTAATATATACATTTTATTTAAAATTAAATAAATTGCTTTTGGATAGTTAAATTGGAAACTTGAACTCTGAAATGGTATTTATAAATATAATGGATTTATCTAAACTCTGTCTTTCTGCTCTAATTCACATGTTAATTTAAAACAAAAAAATCATGTAATGTATGTTCTACATTACAAATGCTTAAATAGTCTGAAAGAATGAAATGTGTAGAAGAATTCGGGTTACAGAGCCAGCATAAAATGCTGAAATATGATATTCTTTTTTTAAAAAAGCAGTAGATATTTAATTAGCAGTTCTACACAGTAATACTTATTTTTCCATTTTTTTCCTCAGTTTATTTATGATGAAAAAGTTGCTTGGTAAGTAGCACGGTTGTCATTTGCCAATTAAGAAAAGTAAGGAAAGCCAGTGTTCTGCTAAGCAGCTCAGGGACCAATTTCCATCCCGTAGAAAAACTAAACAATACAATGATTTGTCTAAATCTTTTTTAAAATTAAAAGTGAAAAAGTCTTTCCCAGGACTTTTGGATCAGCCATCAGGATCAAATAAATTCTCTCAACCAACCTTAAATGTAATGGCAAGTTCACATTTATAAAGAGAAGTTTGGTAATAAGGAATTGTACTCCAGTTTTTAGTGAATGGTTATGATGAGCTATGCTTCATTTTTGATACCCCAGATTTCTCCTTGTACCATCAGGTGGCATCTCACTCTCCATAAGCAATATTATTATTAGAAGGTATCTTGCCCTCTATGCTCAACACTTGTCATCAATCACCCTTCCTTGTGTCGTTGGCCTGAATTTCAGAAGAGAAGGCAATCGTAGTCATGGAATCGTGCTGCTTATTGTTTTTCTCTTTTTTCCTCCTTGGCTGATCACAGGTGGGAGTCTTTAATCCTAGTGCTGATGTACTTCATCTACATTCTTATCATGAAGTAAGTATAATAGGTCCCAACCTATTTATTATTCCATGTTATTTTATCTTAGAAAAATTTGGGTTACATACAGCTTCTACAATGTCCTTTTGCATCTGCTTGAAAGCTTCTCCTCAATATAGTGCAGTTTTTGTATATTTTGGCAGTTATATCTTCCCATTTTAATTAGCAGAGACACCTTGGAGGGTTTTTTTTTTCCTGGCTTCTCCACTTTCTGTCATTGCTCATCCTACTGTCGTATTAGTAAAATATGAGAAAAAACTGGTCACCTGCAAGGCAGCAAAAAAGATTTAGCATTTTCTGTGTCTTATTTGTTTCAACCTTGTGGTCATCTGACCTTCTGCAATCCAGATATGGCAAATCTATCCATATTGCAGCCTGTCTCATTATTAGCCCACAGCTAGGGGGGAAAAGTTGTTACATAGAATGTTTTGTAGAATAGACAAACAGAAGATTATTGAAGGAAACAAAAGAGCTCGATATGTAAATATAGTATAGAAATATGGGAAATAAGTAAGTAAATAGATAGGGCTCTATTTTCCATCCGTGTACATCAAATAAAGCAAAGGCCAAGATTTCTGCAAGCTGAATTCTGCTCTTGATGACTACTTAGACGTGTCCGTGAAGTTATCTTGGCAACTGTATAGAAGCCATTTGCTTTTGTCTCCTTTACAGCCAAGTCTAATTTATAGCCCTGCATTTATTGGTAGCTCCTGTCCAAGTATTAAGCAGGTCTGACTTGGCTTAACTGTTCTGAGATCAGTGAATGTTAATTAATATAAGTCATAGAAAATTGTTCCTACGGGTTTTATCATATGTATTATTTTTACTTTACAAAAAATATTTTTGCTCATTTTCAACATAAACTGTAAATTTATAAGCAGGATTTACCTATCTGTGAGTAGAACTCTGACTCCCAAGATAATCACAAACCATGCCAAAACTAGGAGAGAATAGTGTCAAGGTTCTGCATAATCAGACCCTTAATATCAAAAGGAAATAAAAATGTGAACAAAGCAGTAACTTCTGAACTAGGTTAAAATTTGATTCAATTGGCAGGACAAGTGAAATTATGGGGAACTTCACCATGAGACATCCTCATATCACAAAACAAACTACTTAAAATGATGGACAAGTTAAAGGGCCAGCTGGAGCCAAACTGATTCCTTTCAGCATGAAATTGGGCAAAACATCAAATACTGGGCCTCATGAAGGTACCCCAATAGGAAGGTTGCAGGATTCCAAATGAAAGTTGTCTGGGCCATCCCAAGGAATAATTCAAAAGTAGCTGCACTGCTGTTTCCCCCACCACATTCAGTCAGGAATCTGAAATGAGACCAGGGGTCATATAGCATCTTGACAGTGCCTAAAATAATTCTTAATTCTTTCCTCTTTGTGTAGATTTAATGCCAATCTTCAGCATATGTTTGAACGGAGGACAAAGAATGTAACAAATATGGTGAACGGATTAGCAAATAATACAGAGATGGATGACAACAGCAATTGTGATGCTACAGTGGTATTACTAAAGAAAGGTAACTGTTCCAGTAAGTCAACCTACTTACTTGTAGAACTCTAATATTTAATAAGCTAGAAACTTGGGGCCATCTAGGCATTATTTTTGATCCAATTGAATCTCATCTGTGGGATTTCCCATTTTATTTCCCAATCAATAGCAATAATATGGACCCTCATTTACAAGTCCCAACTCCAAAGCTATTATTTGCTGCACATAGCAACCATTGGGCACAAGTGATTGAGATAAAGTTAGACTCTTTTCTACCCACTCCACTGAACATAATTGTGATATAAATCAATTTCAATGAGAATTCTAAGCAGAGGATGGATGGATGGATGGATGGATGGATGGATGAAAGGAAGGAAGGAAGGAAGGAAGGAAGGAAGGAAGGAAGGAAGGAAGGAAGGAAGGAAGGAAGGAAGGAAGGAAGGTTTTATGAGTGCAGTAGAGTCATTTTTTCTCAGCAGATTTTAAAATATTTTACTAGCCTCATGTGGTATATTTTTTTTTCTATTAACTGTATAAAGATCTAGTGCTAGTTGAACAAACTGAATTTCCTTTTATAAACTATTTTAGATTATTCATATTCTGGCACTGATTTGTATCACTATCTCACTGTAAATTAAGTCACATTGAATACAATTTGGAAATAGTTCATTTCTATTCTATCCTGTATTCATTTTTAGATGTTCAGCTTTTATATATTTAATTTTTATACAATAAGTAAACTGTTTTTCTGTTGTCATTAAGCATTCCTTTAATCATTACTTTAGATGTTCTTTCAGGTTTAGCTGAAGAATGAGATAGGAAGGTCTTAAATAAATAAAGCGAAGAGGCAAAATTAGTCCATTCTCACTGGTAAAAATCTGTAATTTATAAAAATTAAGTATCCATATACTTCTGGTATATATCCATAAATTATCATTTTAAAGTTATCTACAATTTATTTTTCTGTTATAAATTATATATAAATATCTAGATCAGACATCGCCATTCTTGGCAACTTTGAGACTTGTGGACTTCAGCTGGTTGAGGAATTCTGGGAGTTGAAGTCCACAAGTCTTAAAGTTGCCAAGTTTGGAGACCTCTGATCTAAATGTTGTAGTGCTTATCAAAAATATATTTGGCCAATATGAGCAGATAGAAAAATATGATAATAGAGGCAAAAGAAAGTGGTGAATGGATTTAATATATCTAGATTTTTCAGAATTAATTATTGTATGTTTCTAAAAATTAGGGAGATGCTACTAAAATGTTAAATGGAATTGTCAAAAAATACCATAAATTATAGAAATTTCAGATAAGAAAAATTGATGCTGCAAAAGACATTTTCCTTCCGATTTTGTTAATTATTTTTTTAGGAAATTTCCACCGCAAAGCCTCTGTGATCATGGTGGATGAGTTGCTCTCTGCATATCCACACCAGCTATCCTTTTCAGAGGCTGGACTCCGGATTATGATCACAAGTCACTTTCCTCCCAGGACCCGGCTCTCCATGGCCAGTCGCATGTTGATCAATGAGGTATTTACTAGGTTTTATTCAAATGTTATAACTCACCTTTTCTCTTACTCCAACTATTAACTGTATGTTGCTTTTGCTTCCTTTCATCTTGCTCAGAAAGTATTATCTTAGCAGGAAGAAAGCAGTAAAAGAATGTTATCTGCTGCTCAATCCTAAATTTCTCTTGCTTGTGGAGATGTCTATTTAACCCAGAAGTCTTCATTTGTAACTTGGTAACGTTATACTAACCGGAATTTGTTGTTCATAAAACAAGTAAAAGCACTATATTTTGAGTCTGCTTGCTGCACTCAGTTATAACAGGACACAAAAAGGAGTGTTTGGATCAGCAGGCTGTAAATTCCTGGCAAACTAGAATTTGATATGGCATGTAATAATCTGACTTCTCCCATACTCTTCCGGAATCTTTGTCATTGGGATGGCATCATTAGACTTTGGAGCTCTGATAAAAGTTCAGGTTCCTCAAAAGTCAGTCTGCACTGAATATCTGGTTATTTGCAAACATATTTAAAGCTAAAAGATTAATAAGTATTTAAAAATAAAACATTCTCTGTCTATTCAAGTGCTATTGAATTCAGCATTTTATATGCATCTCAAGGAATGAGTATACAAGGCTTAAGGCATCAATAAAAGTTACATATGCTTTAAAAGCACAATGTCCTGATTCAACATTACTGGCATCAGCCAAATATTTCTGAACAAATAATTTGGTCATTTGGTTTTGCACATCTCTTTTTCTTTTCATTTGTTTTATTTATGTTTTAAAAATTCCTGCAGATTTCACTTTAGTTTTGTTTTCTTCCAGAGACAAAGATTAATCAATAGCCGGGTGTATACCAATGGAGAATCAGAGATAGCCATCAAGGTCCCTTTCAAACATACCATGGAGAATGGATCAGGGCTCAGCAACTCTGCTAAAGGAAGCACAAATGGAACCAGAAGAGATGAAGAGGCTGCGGAGGGTGGCAATGAAACAGAGAATGAAAATGATGACAATGAAAACAATGAGAATGATGATGATGAGGAGGAGGAGGAGGAAGATGATGACCATGGCCCTTATACTCCTTTTGATCCACCATGTAAGAAATTCCTGTATTTCTACCTACTGTATCTTTCCTTAACATTTCAAATCCTTTCTTTCATCATTCCTTAAAGCTGAAATATCTAATTTGGAGATATTTACTTTATTGTGTTTTATGGTATTAGAACAACAGAGTATAACAAGTAATGTACCTTCATAAACTTTCTCTTCAATTCTTTTCCCATGCAGATAAAATTAATTCAAATTAATTTACTGGCCTTAAATAATTGTATTCTTTTGATGCCTTGTAGGAAAAGGGGAATAATAAATGCCAGATATTCTTTTCTATATTCAGGGCTTTGTAGGATTTGACAGCTTAATTTACTTTTTTCCCTTTTGGGTTAAGATAGGCAGCCTGGTGTTCCCCCAGATGTTTTAGACTTCATTTTCCACCAACCCCAGCAAGAATGGGATTGTGGACCTCGTGGTTCTAAAAATTTTGTCTAGCACCAAATTGCCTTCTCATCTTTTAGGGGAAAATCTTATAAAATCCTCTAACATTGTTCTATATTAGATGTATGTGTTCCCCTTCCAATGAATAATGTCACAGGTCTATGGACTCTAGAAGAAATTTCAAAAATGTTGAAATATATGAAAGTTTGCTGACCTAAATTACTCAGATTTCTATATTTTGACTAACCATATTCTCCACTGCTGTTTTTAGCATAGCTTTGATTATTTATAAAAAGTGTGGCATAAGAAGTGCAAGTAAATTTCTTTGGATCCTATAAAATGCATTGATTTATTTTTATAGCTGGCATAATAGAAATTATCAAGTGGCTCTTCACCTGGCCTCTATCTTTGCTCTTATACTTCACGGTGCCCAACTGTAGCAAACCCTACTGGGAGAAGTGGTTCTTGGTCACTTTTGCTTCATCTACACTCTGGATTGCAGCCTTTTCCTATATAATGGTCTGGATGGTATGTATTAGGCTTGAGCAGTGGTGGGATTCAATTTTTTTTTACTACTAGTTCTGTGGGCATGGCTTGGTGGGTGTGGCAGGGGAAGGATACTGTAAAATCTCCATTCCCATTCCGCTCCAGGGGAAAGATACTGCAAAATCCCATTCCCTCCCCACCCCACTAACCTGATTTCCAGCTCTGTTCTCCTGTGCAGGGCAACCAAAGAAGACCCAGCCAATCAGTTGGGACTCAGGAGGCAGTGAATAGATGCGGGAGGGGCCAGTCAGAGGTGGTATTTGCTGGTTCTCCAAATTACTCAAAATTTCCGCTACCGGTTCTCCAGAACTGGTCAGAACCTGCTGAATACCACCTCTGGGTTTGAGTGAGATAGCTTTAGATTTGGTAAATGCACTGTCTTCTCACAGTAAAATCTAGCCTTCGTTTTCAGCACTAATCAACCAGAAGCTCATGAGGGAAATATTATTGTCCTCCCAACAGTTGCCAAGCAATCAGTGGAATTATATCAGGAGTCACAAATCTCATGCCCCAGGTGTACTTGTGGCCCCTTCTTGGTTAACAGTCCTTCATCGTAATTGCAAAAAAACATTTCCTGCCATTTTGAGATGGAAAACTATGATGTGTATCTTAAAATAGGCTTGTGGGCATTCCCTTCTCCACAAATCTCAGGAAAAAACAAATTTCTGAACTAGTCCATTTGTTCCACCTTCCCAAATAATTATGCCTATTCTTACAAGACAGGAAAATTTATACAATCGGTCTGTCTTATGTGCATTTGCCAAATCTTTTTGTAATAACCCACATCCTCTAGCCAATCCTAACAAATTGCCCAACTCTGAGTACTTCAAGGCCATCTGAAGACGTCTCCTCTAAACAAGGAGGCATCTTGTGCTCTGGAAAGCATTTATCTCGCTAAATAAGACATCTTTACTCCCAAAAGAAGTTGAGCAAGGATCCATGGGACTAATTATATAGCGTATCCTCTAAGGAGACAGTGATTCAAGCATCACAGCTGAAACTGATTAAATTAACTATTGTTAGCTATTAAACCCCCGATTGCTGAATATCTATGAAACATGGCATCCAGATAATCCGAATGTATCATATTTTGTCAGCAAAAAAAATCATTAAAAGTAGTACAGACCTTGATATTCTCTAAAACAATTATAGGAAGAAGGAATGGGAGTGCAAGTCATCTACTTACAACCTGAAACAACTTAGCAGGTCAGAAGGTTGTGGGTGCCATATGCAGAGGGGGAAAAAAAAACCCTCCGGTACTTATTTGCACTACATCATATAATATTAGTCTTGGTTATGAAGATTCTTCTCCTTTCACAAGCCATGAAGTGGTTTTTAAAGCTGTGGTTCTTAAATTCTGTTTTTCCTCCATCTGGCCTCTAATATAGTGGC
The DNA here is from genome assembly GCF_049901715.1 of Pseudonaja textilis. Classification (NCBI taxonomy): domain Eukaryota; kingdom Metazoa; phylum Chordata; class Lepidosauria; order Squamata; family Elapidae; genus Pseudonaja; species Pseudonaja textilis. The sequence goes on from NC_141992.1 coordinate 111,278,002, forward strand.
CCCCAACCTTTTGGGCACCAAAAGGTTTCATGGAGACAGGTTTTTCCATGGATCAGAAGGGACATGGCTTTGCATGCTGCCTGCATCCCGCTAATGGGACTTCATTTGCATGGCCTGGTTGCTGGCATGCTGCAGACCAGTGCTAGTCCATGGACTAGAGGTTGGGGGCCCCTACTCTAGCAGTCTGCCTTACCATGTTAGTACCTACAGGTCCTTTTGTACACTGCAGCAGACCAGAGTGTTCATTCAGTAACAATTGCTGAGAGTGCTTGCAAGCTCCCTGTTCTAGGTTTCATCCATAATATCACCCAAACCAATTGCAGCATAGGCTTCTTGGAATCCAGTTGGATATAATAACTGTTTCAGCCCATGTTCTAATAAGGACTACTGCCCCGACAGAAATTAGTTGTAGCCATATGGTGATCAGTAGGAAAATCTAAAGCGTCTCCATCCACAGAACACCTCATTGAAAACCAAATGATATAGATAATTGTTTAAGCAACCTGACAATTCATTTTATTTTTCTAGGTCACAGTCATTGGTTTCACTTTGGGTATTCCAGATGTGATAATGGGGATCACATTTCTGGCAGCTGGAACCAGTGTACCAGATTGCATGGCAAGCCTTATTGTGGCAAGACAAGGTATATTTATAATTTGTTACATATGAATATCATAGTTCTTGAAGATATTTAAAAGGCATTCTTTAATTCTGCTTCAGGGTAAAGAAATAACAATTGCTACAATAGAGAATATATATTCATAATATGGAAAAGAGTAGTCTTTGTTCAGATAGGTAGTCAAAAAATAATGATGAAGAAGGATAAGAAATTTCTCTAAAATTGCATGACCTTTTCTTTCTCTTTCCCATCTCTCTTTGATTTTTCACCGTAAGTATGTTATAATGGATTACGCGGATGACAATTTGAAATATAGGGCCACACCTCTTCCTTTTCTTCTTCCTTTAAAATTCCACCCTCATTTTTATTTTTATTTTATTTCTCTTTTTGTAACCCTCAGAACACATTCTGATTCTGATCATAGCTGCTGAAAATCACAGCCTTATCCACTTTATATTTTGGCTCACCTATCCCAATATTACATGTATTGGCCTAACTTCTAAATTGGAGGGCCCTAGATTTTTTTCATCTCTACAACACCACATGTATTATGCTAAAGACATAATATTCCTGTGATGCAACATATGGCAGAGATATTGGTAGACCACATGATTGCCGAAAACAAATATGTCAGCAGCAACCATGCCAAGATTAGTATCTTTCCATGCAGGATCTAATTCTAGGCATACAGGGTGTAGTTCTATACTTTAAAAACAGAAAATGAGTAGAAAATTGCAACCAAGCATGTTGGAGTTGGAACTATATGACTATCAGACTCCTTAGTGTTACAATTTTTTAAGGATTGGGATTTGCCATTGGGGTTAAAATTAAGGTAAATTTTAATCCCAGTGCTGGTTTTGACCTTTAGAGCCTTTCATAGCACAGGCCAGTTATTTGAGAGACTGCCTCTACATGTCATGAGACCCACTACATTTCATCCCATATGGTCCGGCTGAAGAGGTATGTTCTAGGTCCTATCTGCCAAAGAGTTACATCTAGCAGGAGCCAGGAGATGGGTATTTTCTGCTGTGGTATACACTCTGTGGAACATCATCCTCCCAAAGTAAGATTGGCTCCATCTCTGCCCACCTTCAAAACCTGATTGCATCAACAGGTGGTTACAAATGAATTGTGATCTGATGTGGTAGCTCCAATGCACATAATTATAATCTGATGCTCTTTTCTAGCATTTTATGATTTTATGAAAATATGATACTATTTGTTGATTTTTTTCAGCTGATTTTATGGTTTGAGTGTAGTGGCTCGGGGTCACATCTTGTGAGATGGGCAGCCAAAAGGAATATGATAAATAAAAATGTTTTGGTTTTAGTGTTAAGGTTAAACTTCAGTTTAATATCAGTCAGGGGAAAAGGTAGGTTTGAAATGGGGTAAATGTTTTATATTAAGGTTAAATTTAAATTAGCATATTGTCTTGAGTATGGTTAAATTAGGGATCAGGGTTATCATTAAAGTTAGTTTTAATGATATTTATGTTATTTTCATATTGGTATTGGGATATATTGTTGGGGTTAGATTTGTAAATATATGGTGTCATATTGTGGTTAAATCAAAATTATAGTTAGTGTTCAGTCAGGATTATAGTAAAATTTAGCAGAGTCATTTAAGGGCTGTAATTAAGAGGGGAAAGATTCAAGAAGTCTGAATTTTGAAAATGTTAGCATGGGGAAGATAATTTCTTATTACCTTCTCTTCTAACATGCTTATTTTCTTTTCATTTTCACATATGGTTGTGTTCCCCACAGAATGCATCTATCTCAAGGAATGTGCTACTGCACGATAGGCAATGATAATAATTTATGGAGAACAGGTTTTTAATCCTGATTGCTGACTATTACCTTTGTGTTAAGAAGAGATATAACTTTTCAATATTAGTTTCATCTCAGCAAATGCTGTAGAAGAGTTGCTGTTTTGGAGGGAAATGATAGACTAGATCAGGACTGTCAAACTCATGTCATCACAGCGGCATCATGTGACATATCGGGACTTTTCCTCCCTTTGCTAAACCGTGGCCAGCATGTGACTCATGCAGCCCACGGGCCAGGAGTTTGACATCCCTGGATTAGATTAATCTTTTCTCTAATCCTTCTCCAATCCTTTAGACTCAACAGCTTTTTTCAAATCAAAAGCCACATTGAGAAGTGGGAAGGGGGCAATAATGGATGGCAACTGGGTGGAGCCAGGGAGGGCATTGTTATTAGCTTTAATATAGCCTCCTACTTCATTGGACACTGGGTATCTTATAAAAACATAATGCTAAATCAAAACAAACATAAAATAAAACAAGACTAAACAACTATTAAAACAAGTAAGACAATTTATCTCTTACATACATTAATCCCAGGTCTGGGATGAAAGCCAGGTTTAAAGGTTTTTCAGAGCCCTAGGAGGGAATTTCTGGGCCTCAGCCTCTGTGGAGGGATGTTATTCCAGAGGGTGTGGGCTGCATTAGAGAAGGCACACTTTATAGGTCCTGTAAGATGACAACTTTTAAAAGAGGAGACCTGGAGCATATCTACTCTGCCTGAATGTACCAGATAGGCAGAACAATGGGAGAAGGGCAGCCCTTTAAGTAACCAGGTGCTATGCCATGGAGGGCTTTACATGTAAATTATCTTTGATACAGTTATCATTGTACTCAGAATACAATAATGATCGCATTTATTGTTAGTATTCAATACCAATGTAATTCTAGTGAAAGTAACTAAACATTATATCATTATTATTTCCATTTTATCATTACCATGTGTTATTAAACACTTTGATATATCTATTAATATTAAAATATATTATAGTAGTTTGGCACATTGTTTTATTAAGCTCATTTCATCTTTAAATCTGTTCTCTCTCTGCTGAATTTGTATCTTGTTGTCAACTACTCAAAAAGAAAAAAAAAACATTATATAGAAAACTGAGAACAACCAAATAGATAATATCTCTCTCACAGAGAAGAAAGGAGAAGAAAGAAAAGAGCAGTAGAGTTATAGTCATTATGTACTATAAACTTTGGAGTTTCATGTGAAACTTCACTTTAAACTCTTTATTGAAAGCAATATGTTGCAACCACTTTTGCTGTATACTAAGTTATGCTAATGAAAACAGTGACAAAAACAGGATGAACAGGAAGCCTCAAGCACCGCCCCCCCCATCCATTCACCCTAAAAGACAAATGGTAGGGAGGCTTTTTAAATATCTCCATAATAACATTGGAGCAGTAATTTCTCCATTTCTTAACTTCTGCTTATACTTCATTCTGAAGAAAGCTTACAGATGCTTTTACAACATCTTAGCTGTATAATAAAAGCAATGCCCAGCTATAGATTTAGAGACCTGCTTCAGTAGCTCTGTTTTGCAGTAATTCTGATTTATCTACTTTCTTGTGTTGCAGGAATGGGTGACATGGCCGTTTCTAACTCCATCGGAAGCAATGTCTTTGATATTCTAGTTGGCCTTGGCCTTCCATGGTCTCTACAGACTCTAGCAGTAAACTATGGCTCTGTTGTAAGTTTTACATTTGCCTAAATGAATGCAAATGCATAAGATGGAAGATAACTTTCTAGACATAACCAGAACTCAGAAGAAATTAAGAATTAAGGTGGATAACAATTTAGACTGGTACTACCTTATTGTTAGCAAGGAATTCTACCTGTGGCATGGATACAAGTAAAACTGATAGCTTCTCTATATAGCTTCTCTATGTAACTAAAAAGGTTACCTGTTGGTTTCATTAGTTATATCCCAATCCAAAAACCTTTTCAACAGATTAGATTTCCTGCTTTCAATAAGAAAATTAAAAGGGGAGGTGGAAGGAAAATTGTATGAGAAGCATAAAATGGTATCATCATTCTAGAACAAGCGTGTCCAACCCACAGATGTGGGCCATTGGCCAACTAATAATGTGACCTCACAAGACCCCCCAAAATAAATGAATGTTATTTATATGTGTCCCAAGACAATTCCTCCAGACTCAGTGCAAACTACTGTAGGCAAGCCAAAAGATTCGACATGTCTGATCTAGAAAGATGTGGATGTGCATTGAAATCGAAATATATAGGTTGATAATAGTTACATGTTATGCTCCAAAGTATTAGGATAATTTAAAAAATAATCAATGAGAAACTTTTCTGTCACCTTAAATCAGGGGTTCTCCCCTGGGGGTGCGAGACGATATTCCAGGGGGTGCGAGAAAAGTCCAGGTAAATAATAGGATATTGGCTATATGTTGGCATTTTTATTTATTATGCAATGGATTAACTTTGTTTTCATTTTAGAGTTAAGTATTGTTATTTAGTGGCCGTCACATACATAGCTGTAAAGATTCAATCCTACCATATATTTAACACATTCAGTAGTTCCTAAAGTCTAAATTTCAGGGGGTGCGAGGTTCGAGTGAAATTTCTTTAGGGGTGCGGGGCGAAAAAAAGGTTGGGAACCACTGCCTTAAATGAACCAGAGTGACTGTACTTATAGCATGTGAAGTAATAGTATTTTTAGCATAATAATGCAGAAATTACCATATTCCCTTCAAATACCTCATAAAGCTAATCAGTTTTAAGTCTTCAATTGCTAATCAAAACTGGAAAGTACCAATATAAAAATAATATTGACAACGCAGAAATATTAAGATAATAACAAGTTACAGAAAAGGGTTTGCAAACTATTATGAGTCATTAATGCCCAATCTCCATACCCTGCTAGACCTCTTAGAAATCTGCCTCAAAGTTCCAAGACCCTTTTTTCAATAGACTTACAGTATATATTCACACAAGCATAATTTCACATCCAATGCTATTCTACAATACCTGTATTTATAATTGATTGTAGAAGATTTACAAGGAAGAAAATAAGAGCATGCCAAGAAGTCAAAACAAAACAATTCTGTTTACCAAGCTTATCCAAGCAGTCAAATAGAAAAGGAAGCAAATGGGAGCAAACTACTTTATAGGGTCAAAACATTGATTGTTTTGCTGCTATGGAACTGGCACTAGCCACCCAATGTAAAAGTAGCCCTTCCTGGCATAGCAGCTTTCTGAAAAGAAGGAAAAAAATCAGATAATCCCATTGCATTATGAATGGATTCAGACCCACTAATGCAGTCCCAAGAATGGTCCCTGACAAAACGTAAGGAAGAGCACTGTAAAGATGAGACAAACCTGAGAGTAATCCAGTGTAATTAGGTGATTTACAATTAGACCCGAGGGAGCTTGAAAAAACATCAGCTGAATATAGATGAAATAGTAGCTGCTGCAAGAACTTTTGGTTAAGAGTAGCTGCTATTCACTGACACAACTTAGTTGTGTTAATGTGTCAACACTGATTATCCAACAGTCAGTGCACCCTCCGTTTTCTGCTTGAATCTTAAATTTTTATCTCCAGACCTTTGTCTAAGTCTTGAACTGGTTTTGCTTTTGACTTCTGAGCCTATTTGCTAACTTGCCTTTGTTCCTCTGGCTACGAGTAATTCTTTTGTGCAATGAGATCTTGGTCACTATAATTACTTTGCTGTTCCAAATCCCTGATATAGTCCTATATAAATATAGTTAAGTAATAAATAAATACAGCAAATGTAAAACGTAATGAAAAAATGTGCCTTTGAGAGCAGTATTGCTAGAAAAGAATAAACAGCATCAATTTGAACTGACCTATTTAGGGATAAGTATGATTTGTTAAATGAAAAATAAATGAACTCAAAAACTATGTCTAATGGACAGCTTAAATTGAACTATGAAAGGAACTGAAATTTATATATCTATAATGACTGTAACATGATTGAATTTTTCAATAATTTCCATTCTACATTTAACAAATAGGGCAACCAGACCCTGGGACATTGCAATTGTCTTAAATATGAGTAAGTTGCTAAGCATCCAAATTTTGATCATGTGACTATGGGATGCTACAACAGTCATAAGTGTGAAAAGTGGTCATAAGTCATTTTTTCAGTGCCTCTGTAATTTCAAATGGTCACTAAACCATTGTTATAAAGTTGAGGATTACCTGTACTTGAAAAAACAAGAGTGAAAATGAACTGAGGCCTGAAGTTGCATCTTGAGAGCAACCTGTCATATTTTTGAAGCAAGTTTGAAGAGTCCAAAGAATTGGAATACGGCATGCTAACCTTCAGATACTTCAGTTCATGACGGAGGAAGAAAAAGGTTAGATCAAAGAAAGGAAGTGCTTCAATGGAAACTGACAGGGAAAACCTTTTATCCATAACAACCCTTTAACAATGCAGCCAATTACTGAGAGATGGTATTAGCTTAAGTAACTTGACAATTCCTTTTATTTTTCTAGGTTATAGTCATTGGTTTCATCACTCTGAGTACTCTAAATGCAGTAATGGGGATCATATTACCAGATTTCAGGGCAAGACTTCTTGTAGCAGCATTGTAATACCTATTAATATTAATGTACATTACAGTAGTTTGGCAGACAATCTCATTAACTCCATTTCAACTTTAAATTTGTTTTGTCTCTCTGCTGTATTTGTGTTTTGCTTTCAATGACTCAAAGTACAGAGATATCCTCAGAGAAGCAAGCAGAACAGAATAGAGTAACAGTTGGAAGGGATTTTGGAGATCTTCTAGTCCAACCCTACTCAGGCAGGAAACCCTATATCATTTCAAGCAAACGGTTGTCCAATATCTTCTTTAAAACCTCCAGTGTTGGAGCATTCACAACTCCTGGAGGCAAGTTGTTCCACTGATTAATTGTTCTATCAGGAAATTTCTTTTTAGTTCTAGGTTGGCTTCTCTCCTTGATTAGTTTCCATCCATTGTTTTTTTGTCCTGCTTTGGAGAATAGCTTAACTCCCAGAATAGGGATGTAGCAACTGTGTATTCTAACCTTTGGAGTTTCGTGCAAACTTAACACTCCTTGATGAGGCTAATTTGGTACCAAACCACTACTGGTGCATACCAAGTTACAACAATGGCAAAAACAGGTTGAACAGGAAGCATCGTGCACTTTCTTCTTAATCCCCCCATTCCCACCAAGTTGCACCGAAGGAACAAACAGGTAGCCACACCCTTAAGACACCTCAGAGTATGCCAAAGGAAGAAAACTTGCCAGATCCAAGAAAGGAGGTGCTGCAATGGAAGCTGGCAGTGAGAAATTTTCACCTGCAACAATAGATTTAACACGGAGGCCAATTACTGACAGAGCTGACAGCCATCTCTTTAATGGATGAATTCAAGCATAATTGTGGCAGTTGTCTGGCAAGGATGTTTTAACTGTACTGAGGGCTGAAATGGCTCCTCCCAATTTTATAATTCTACTATTTTATGTAGGGCCTGCCAGAGGTTGGTTTTGACTTTGCCAGCAGGTCCTCATCTTCCCTGAGCCAGGTGCTGCAGCAGAAGTAGAAAGCAAAGAATGCTGCTCTTCCTATTTTCTTATTTTTACTCTCCATGCAAGGGAACTGGAGTCAGCTTTTCTTGAACAGTATATTATAAACTCATCCGTTTATTCAGTGAAATCATGAAGGGAATTTTTCCCCTTGCCATCCTGTGAGAAATGGAAACTCCACGGGGTAGTCCTGATCTAAAAGATTGCCTCACTAATACCTCCCAAACCCCCTTAAGATGTAAAGGAGGGTTTAGGAGCCCTGGGGGTGCAAATGCAGGCAATCTCTACCCACAGCCTGGGGTTTGATCCGGATGGGGCTCAAGTTGACTCAACCTTCCATCCTTCCAAGTTTGTCAAAACGAGGGCTCAGATTGTTGGGGGCACTATGCAAATAATGCTTATATTGTAAATCGTCCAGAGAGTGCTATAAAGTGCTATAAGTGTTTACTTACCATAATGTGGGAAGGGAGAAAGGGGAGCCCTTTCCTCTCTGCATGTAATGTTCTCAGTTGGTGTCATGAGCTATACCGATAGGCTTCCCTTCCCTATGAAATGTCTCTTTAATCCTGAGAGGTGATTTCCTGGTCAAACTTCAAGAGGACTTCCTCTGCAAATCAGCTTCCCAATGGCTGGTGCTTAAATAGTTGCTTTCTTGATACAGCTAGTGCTTTTGCATGCACCCCTTTGTCTGTTGTGAGAAGAGGAAGCAGTGATGTAGTGACATTGAAGTATGCTACAGCCAGAAGGGGGAGTTATTGGAGAACTGGTTCATTTCTATTTTTTCTTTAGTTATTCTTTTGTGCATTTCCTGGTTCCTCATAGCTTGCCCCCTCCCATTGGACTTTTCTCCGGGTGTGGCACCGCTGATGTATAGATTAGAAGTACATCTTGCCAACACTTTAGCCAGGGATAACTCTCTTTTGTTTGCCTGCTATTTTTTGTTTTTTGAGTCATATGCCAGGAGGCTTTCTTGCCCCAAGAAATCCAATCTTTGTTTCAGGAAACACCGCTGTAATGCCACTGTGGGCAGCTGAATCTCTAAACCAAGTACGTGGAAAAGCTGCAAAGTCTTCAGTTGCAACACTCCCAGGGAATTTTTACCCAGGGAAAATTCCCTAGGGAAATTTGCCTGCTTTATTCATTAAAGAGACTCTATAAAATTATATCCAGCATGAAGAAGAGTGATTTCTTGGCCCTTTCATGCAGTGATCCTGCATTGGATCAGGCTGCCCTCTAAGAATATAAAAATATCCTAGATGCATTTTCTTGTTATTGTGCCCAGTCTGGCTTTGGGAATTAAGGAGAAGAGACCAAAAAATGATGATAGGTATGGCAAAGCTAAATGAAAATCAAAGTCTTAATCCATATATTCTTTAATATATCTATGATATTCTGTATTTTAAATTAATTTTTACACTTCGTTTTGCCTCTGCATACTGTGAAGACAAAATAAGAAATGGCTGATACTGATGCAACACTACTGAGCATTACTTTGACGCAGAAACATTTTGTTTTAATTGCTCATTAGGCAGAAAACAACTTTACAAACTAGGAAGAAAGTCCTTCTGTTGAACGAACAAGAAATGCATTGTTAACAGGGCATGAACTTTAATCCTCAGTTATTTTGTGGTGACAGATGAATGCTTTTCTTCTTCTCTCTTTCTGTACATCTGTGAGCCCAGCTGAGCATCTAGAATCTGGAAGTCATCCCATCACCTTTAGAAGAAAAAGATTTGTCTGCTAGAGATGCCCTGAGCCCTCTGAAACAATGGCAGTTTGCCACTAAAAATATTTGGATAACCTAAAGAAAATAAAAGCAAGCCAACAAATACTAGTTAGAAATATGTCTGGAAAATAATTGTGTTTCTTGGACATTGTCCTGATATTTATATGGCTCCAGGAAAAAAAATTAACGGATTTGTTTAACTTTTTAGAGGCTTGAAAGTAGATTTTTTCACCTATCTTGATCATAAATATTGATCATGTAGCATGGACTTTAAAAAAAGCAGCATGTAAAATTGACACCATATAACCCTTTTTCTAGAAGGAAAATAGGAAATGCATTTACATACCCTAAGTAATACTGAAATTTTTTTTCTAGCCATCTTCAGTTTTAAACAGCTGTAGTTTAAATGTGCTGTCCCAGCAGACTTTATTTCTAACTATGCATTATGATCCCACTGAAGTTCCAGTTAGATCATGTGTATAATGGAATAGAGCCAAGTACAAAAATATACACATCTGTTACTACTAAGGTTGCTAACGGGAATCCATCTCTTTTACTGTTGGGAAATGTCTTGTTTCTGAAAACTTTTAAAGGTCTAGGGACATTTCATCCAGAATAGTTTACCAATAGTTTACTAATTATCACTCTGATGCCTTTATCTGTATAATACAAAATAATCTTATGTCTGTTTATTTATAACCTTTAATTGGACCAAATAGTGCTTCATAGGGAAACCATTTTTGAATTAATATACTTCAAATGGTCTCACTTAGAGAATTTGTTGAAAATCCAGGGCCCATTACTCCCATGGGTTAGCCAATGGAGAAGCCAGCAAAAAGTTGGAAGTCACTTCTGTTTTGCCTGTCTTATGGGGATTCTGTTCCTCTGTTTACATAAATGGAAATACTGCTGAAATGATGACCCAGCGTGTTGCAGGTTGTCTAGTGCTAAGAGTGCAACCCTATACATTATTATTATAATGTGTCTTAAGCAAGATTGCTTTTATATAAATAGGTATAGTATTGCACTCCTAGAAACTGATGTACTATTAAGAGTCAGATTATATGCATATATAGTATATCAGAGATAGGAAGAGTGAGCTGTGCCCATCTAAAGGCATTTTTTTGGGGTGGGAAGAAACATTTGTAAAAATAGTTTTCAGTGCCTAGGAGCCCTGGTGCTGCAGTGGTTAGCAGGCAAAACATCCTGATTGGCAGAAGCTATTGATCCCTCAATCCATATGAGAGGAATTGCAATCAGAGATGAAATGAAGACATCTTCTTCTATATATATAAAAGTGAAATACCACTCACGCATCATCACAAAATCCCCAGAACTGTAAAGCCTACAAACTTGAAATTTGGCACATATGTTCCTCTTGGCTTCTAGGTGCTCACCAAGAAAGGATTTTTCAAAATGACCACCAGAGCATTAGTATTTTGTATTTTATTATTAACACACTCTGATGCTAAGGAGTTCTACTCTTCCTCCCCACCTGAAAAGAAATCTGTTCCAGATGCAAAACACAAGCAGAGGGGAGGAGTTTCAGTAGTACAGAACAGTTGAGCGAAGCCACGCCCAGGCTCCTTGCTGTCTGCTTGCTCACACAGCAAATACTGTTTCAGTTTCCAAACAGCCCTCAACTCTCTCACACACTGATAGAATGCTAGCCATGTGAATACCAATGGATGCTGGTAGGCAGAGGCAGCATTTCCCCCACCCCCTTATTTTCCTCCCCCAAATCTAAGCCTTTCAGAAATATACAAACTGAGTCCTAGATGAAAGACAGGATTCAGAATTCATGTGTTGCTTTTAAGGACACTGTTTTATTAGTTCTTTTATGTTCAGAGGAATTGTAAAATGCTTCACTGACAGGTCTATAATTCCCAATTATTTGAGTATGTCAACGCTTTCTTTTGTGCCTTGGATTTGGACTCTACTTTTCTGGTAGAATGTAGTCTGGACTCTGGAGTGCAGTAGGCAGGAGCTCTTTCCCAGAGAGCAAAAAACAATTCACGGAGTCTATTTATAGTTATTGCAAATAATTGCTTTAGTCTGGTAAGATGTTTGTTTGTAAGTGTATAATAATAAAAGAACTATCCAAGATTAACTCCATATGTCGTTCTTGGTTCTTCGGGCTTACATTTTTTCATCCATTGTTCAGCCAGACAATCTTCATTAGAGAAAAGGATACTAATTTTATGATAATTACAGTGATAAACAATTCCACAATTTTCAGTCCAATTCTAGGAAAATAAAAAGGAAGGTAGGTTGGATTCTTCTACTCAAAACCTGGAAATGCAGTCTTGACTCAATCTTGAAAGGTAGCTATGCAACTGCAGCCTTTCACATTGGAATGTTTTAATGAAAAGTTCCCTTATTAAATCATTGAAGCCAAAGCTCTCTCTGTAAAATGGAATACACAGAGACAGAGACATAGAAAACAACATAACATTGGTTAGCACAAAGGCTAATAACACAAAATTCTAAATAATCAGTAAAACCAGTCTAGCAAAATTAGTCATTGCCTTTTTGAATAAATTTGTTGATAGACTATAGACAAGCCCTTCTTCCTCTTCTTTCTTCAACAATTTACAGTTTACAATTTACAATTTTACAGAATACAAAAATAACTAAAAGCCAGTCTCTTTAGTAGAAACTGACTATTGCTTTTCCCAACCAAGAAAAATGTTCCATCTCTGATAACCTAGTCTCACCATAGCTGGAGCTGGGAAGGTCGCCATGGAATTGGCTGGGTGCAGGAATTAATGCTATCCATGGCCTAGTGCACTGCTTGCTCATATGTGCAGGCCTTACTGTTTGAGTGCGCCCCTCACACCCACGTCCAGCCCACCAGAGTTCACCGCCCTGAGGGAGGAATGAGGAGAAGAATGTTGAGGCTTTGCACTGGCTGATTGGCCAGGCAGGGAGTAGGTCAGCCGGGGCTGGCTGGCTGGTAGATCATAACTGTTCAGCTGGCTCCTGCAGCTGCCAGCAACTTGGGTGAAGAAAAGATGCAGCAGACACCCCATTTGCATGCAGCTGTGCTCCATGGGGCAATGAGGTCTCATTCTTCCCCAGTGCAGCAAACTCGGGCAGGCTGGATATGGGTGTGAGGGGCCTTGCCCCACAGTGCCTCCTTGCTTGGTCGAAGGCTTCATTCAAACAGGCTGGTGCACACAAGCGAGCTGCTCACCTGGGCCACAGACACTGTTGGTTCCTGCACCCGACCAATTCTGCTTCCATGGCCAGCCTTACTGTCTGAGTGCAGGAATGAAGCCTTCAACTGAGCAAGGAGGCACTGTGGGGCCAAGACCCTCATACCTGCACCCAATGCACCAGAGTTCACCACACTGGGGGAAGAATGAGACCTCATTGCCCCATGGAGCACACCTGCATGCAAATGGGACATTTACTGCACCTTTGTTTTCTTCAGCTCAGATGCAGCTGGGCCACCCAAGCTGCTGACAGCAGCAGTGGTGGCAGGAGCCACCTGAACAGCCATGTTCCCCCCACTCCCCAGCCATCCAACTGTGCCTGATCTACTTCCTACCTGACTAACTGGCCAGCACAAAGTCTCTCCTCCTCCTCCACATCTTCCCCACTCAAGCGGATAGCCGGTTCGCCAAACTCAACAAAAATTAGGTACCAATTGTGCTGAACTTGTGTGAACCGACTGAATCCCACCATGGGCTAGATTCACTTAACAACCAGGTTACTAACTTATCAACTGCAGTGATTCACTTAACAACTGAGGCAAGAAATTATCATAAAATGGGGCAAAACTCACTTAACAAATGTCTCACTTAACAATAGAATGTTTATACCTTGTAAAAGAAATTAAACTAAGTGCTATTATAAATTAGATATTTTTAATCCCACTTTTGTTATTTTTATATGTAATTCAAGTCAGTAAACATATCTTATACTCCTTCCTCTTCCTATGAGTTGGTCTGAGAGAGAGTGCTTAGTCCAAAGTCACTGAACTGGCTTTCATGCCTAAGGCAGAACTAGAACTCAGAACCTCCTAGTTTCTAGACCAGCACTTTAACTGACTTTAATATGCCTCTATTTTAAGATTAGGCCTGTCTTATGATGTGCTTCTTGCAAAGGGGTTCCCACTCACCAAAACTAATATTTGCTTGCTGATACTGTCACTTTTTAATTGAATATGTAAACAGGCATGTTTGCATTCCTCAGGACATAAGAGCATTTGTGCAAATATCCATTTGAAGTAATGAACCAAGTTGTATTGTGCTAGTTAAGTAACAAAGTCGTTGATCAAGAAAGTGCAGACAAAATGAGCTTCAAGTCCTGGCCGAGTACAGATGTTTTCCCCATCCTTAGGATAAAGGACATTCCCCACAGACTCCACTCCTACTACCCACAGAATGTCTGCCAGTTTCTCAGAGCTGAAGGGAAAGGCTGGAATTTAGCACAGTCCCTCTGCTTTGCAAGAAGAAGATCCCAAGAGGGACTCGGTCTTAAATCCTGGGAAATTCCTGGTACCAAACTGGATCAGCTCATGGTTAGACTAGGCTGCCTCCCATTTTAAAATATGGGACACTTTCCTTAAAAAAGGCGTACTTGTAATCTTTCTGCAAAGTTGATGTTAACAAAGAAAATCCAATATAATCTTCAGATTTTTGTACTATATATCTGTTATAAAACATGACATTAAGTAATAAAGATATCCACCCCAAAATGGACAGATGTAGAATATACACATGCAAATTACACTCATTTCCTACAATGTAATTTTGTTCAATCTGTTAGCAATGCTTCTGATGCCAGATTTAAACTGAAATTTCTTTTACTTGTGGCCTATGATTAATTGCCCTTTTCTTTAGATGTTGCCAGATGATTGTGGAGTGCAATCTAAGAAACTTACAGTACATTGATTGATGGATTTTGTTTTATTTTAAAAAGTTATTTTTAAACTTTTTGTCCTGCCTGTATTGTACTTATACTATATTCTTCCAAAGGAAATGCTAATCTAACGCTAAACTAGTGTGAAATACTGAAAATTTAGCATAGTTTTCCGTATAATTACAGTTTCCAGCAGGAAATCTGGAATGCTTATGTAATGCATGCCAAATTGGCAATGGAGGAGATGCAATTTAGCCAAATGCAAGCTGAAGGCAACACTGTGCTTAATCTGTATCAAATGAATCTAAATTAGTCTGGGAAAAGGCAGCACCAATCTTAATGCAAACTGAATGAAGAAGCTAGACAAATATCAATTGGAAGCAAAACAAATTAATGTAGAAGTAAAGGATGAATTTGCATAGCTTAGCTAGGAGGAGTAGCACACAAGGTTATGCAGCCAAACAGAGTGAACTGGTAAACAGATGTATAGGCTTCTATTTTCAGGCAATGATTACCCTATGTTCATACACAGCATCTTATTATAAGAATAGAATGGAATGGAATGGAATGGAATGGAATGGAATGGAATGGAATAGAGGTGTCAGACTTGATCGTGTCACGTGACGTATTGACATATTGCAATGTTTTTTGACTTTGCGGAGCCAGGGTGGGCATGGCCTGTGCATAATGCATGCTGCTTGTGGACCACCAGTTTGACAGGCCTGGAATAGAGTAACAGAGTTGGAAAGGACCTTGGAGGTCTTCTAGTCCAGCCCCACACAGGCAGGAAACCCTATACTATTTCAGACAAATGGTTGTCCAATCTCTTCTTAAAAACTTCCAGTATTGGAGCATTCACAACTCCTGGAGGCAAGTTGTTCCACTGATTAATTGTTCTAACTGCTAGGAAATTTCTCCTTGGTTCTAGGTTGCTTCTCTCCTTGATTAGTTTCCATCCATTGCTTCTTGTCTTACCTTCTGGTGCTTTGGAGAATAGCTTGACTCCATTTTCTTTGTGGCAATCCCTGAGATATCGTAATACTGCTATCATGTCACCCCTAATCTTCTTTTCATTAAACTAGACATAACCAATTCCAGCAACCGTTCTTTATATGTTTTTCATACATGGTACCTTATTTCTGGTTTGTTTCCTCTTTTACCCATGAGTTGGTTGTGCTGTTTGTGAAATTCATTCATGTTTTTCTCACCCAACTTTTCCTCAAAAGCAGCATAGTGTTCCCATTTCCAATGTTTCTTCGGAACTACGAAAAGTAGGTTGGGTTGAGAAATGTAGATAGTCCTCAACTTACAACTGAGCCCAGAATTTCTGTTGCTAAGTGACACATTTGCTAAGTGAATTTTGCCCCATTTTACGACCTTTCTTGCCACAATTGTTAAGTGAACTAGTGCAGTTGTTAAGCAACACGATTGTTAAGTAAATCTGACATCTCCATTGACTTTGCTCGTTAGAAGGTCACAAAAGGGGATCAGATGACTCTGATAGCACTGCGACCGTCATAAATATGAGTTGCCAAGCATCCCAATTTTTTATTTCATGACCACTGGGATACTGCAATGGTTGTAAGTGTGAAAAACGGTCAAAGCTCACTTTTTTCAGTGAATGGTCACTAAATGAACTGTTGTAAGTCGAGAACTACCTGGAGTAACTGGCTAAAAGCCATGCAGTGAATTTCCATGGCTGGACTAAACTCTTCCCAGATCTAGTCCACTCCTCAAGCATACTTGTCAATATATCAGGTGAGGATCAGAAACAGAAACAGCAGCATGCCACATAGAGGGCACCACCAGAAACAATTGTTCATTTCTGCTTATTCATCTTCCCCATTGTTCATTCTTCCAAACCTTAAAGGGGGAGGTCAAAAAAAGTAACACACATGAAACTGAAGTAGACTTTTCTATTTCAGTCAATAGAAACAGAAAATTATACTTACAGTAAGTCCTTGACTTACAATCCCAACTGAGACTGGAAAGCTTGTCATTAAGTGGTACAGTTTTTAAGTGAGGCATCATATAACTGCATCCAATTTCACAACCTTTTTTAACACAGTTGTTAAGCAAACCACCCATATTGTTAAGCAAGCCCTCAAGTGACTGTGACTTGTAACCAAACTCCTGCCAGTTTCCTCATTGATTTTGCTTGTCGGAAGCTGCCTGGGAAGGTTGCAAATGGCACTCACGTGACTGCAGGACGCTGCAATTGTCATAAGTGTGAGCCAGTTGCCAAATACTCAGATTACAATCACATGATCACAGGGATGCTGGAATGATTCCAAGTGTTAGAACTGGACATATGTCACTTTTTCAGTGTCACTGTAACTTCAAATGGTCACTAAATGAATGGTCATTAGGCAAGGTACTGAGTAATGATAGCTAGCTATCTTTCAATGTCATTTGCTGCACAAGGAAAATTATTCTGTAGCAAGGAAAAAAAACCTGAAGTTGCAGGTTAACATCCATTTCTTTAAGTCATTGGCTTGGATTGGACACATTTGGCATGATGTTAAGCTTTTGGGACTTTCTTTTTCTGCCTTATTTTATATCATGAATCCCATCATGAGATAATGAGAAGCCAAAAGTCCACACATTTTAGATAAAGGTATTAGTTTTCTTTTCTAGCTGGTTTTATAATTCTCTCCTCAGGCAAATATGAGGAACTGAATGTCCTTTCAGAATGAGGTTTTTTTTTTTTAAAAAAAACAGATTTCTCTTTAGGCAAAATACAACAAAGAGAAAATGCCACTGCTCAGTGTAAGAACAGCCATTGCCTTCAGCACTTAAATCACAGAAGAAAAGACCTAAACTGAAGCAAGAGACTTCTTAAAAAATAAAACACTGTTCTGTATAAGAGCAACTCTTGCCTTTAGCAATTAAGCAGTCTTTGAATATGCCAAACTGTGTTTTAGAGAAAAGCCTTCAATTTCATTCTTTCTGCAAATACTACTAAATCCCAGAACACACTGCGCTTTCTGGTACTTCATGTCTAAGCAATTTCAAATATGTCTTTGTAAGTGCTAGCCAGAGCAATACACACATTAGTCACCCATACTTTATTCACACAATATGAGCTTTGCAAAATAGTTCAGACAGAAAGCAAAACCAACCTACTTAACTGTATGATTATAGAATTTTGCAAGTCTGAAAGTACTTCTATCCCCTTTTGTCTTTTCAGCCCAAGAAACTAGGTAGCTTCAAGCCCTTGGTGTCAGGTGCCAGATTAACTGTATAGTGAATCTCTCCAGTTATTCCTACATTGTAGAAGATTTATGGAAAACTTTTCTAGCTCTTTTGAATGGAGGAATGTAGGGAGACACATGTGAAAAATTGGCTCTTAGGTGGATTTTTCGGGAGCCATTAGCCACAATTAGCCATCCATGCCTTATGATCGTCAGACTACCAAACTACAGAGAAAGACCTTTGTTCTCTAACATTATGAACTTTTCATTGACCAGAGCCTTTTTGAAAGAAGGTACAGCAATAGATGACTTGGGCTGGTCCTTAATACAGTATTCAGTTTGATCCTAAAGATTTGGCATAACAGACTTGCTTAATACTGTATACAGTTCTGACAGTCAGTTTCATTTTGCATAGAAATTACAACGGCAATTAATTGGAAATAATGTGAATAATAGGATTCTTAACCTATCTTACTAATTTTTCAGATTCGATTGAATAGTCGTGGACTTATTTATTCTGTGGGCTTGTTGCTGGCCTCAGTTTTTGTCACAGTAAGTATATCATTCTTTATTTTTTTAAAAAAGCAGTTGTAGGCATATTGGCCGGGGGGGATCTAAACTCCACAGAGGCAATACCAGTGACTGATCTATATCAGTACCAGTTCACATGTTTAGGTGGAAAGCAAAGGAGCATTCAGAGCAGCAAATTGGATTTTATCAGATTGTACCAAGGTTGAACCTGAACAGTTTCTTAAGTCAGTATGATTGAGAAACATAATATGCAATACAATAAATTTGTTGGATTGTTCTCTTTGTCAAGAAACTTAGGCCACATTGTTGCTCTTGGAAGAGGAAATGCTGCTGATTTATAGGAGGGATTAATGGAGAGAAGATTATTCATAGACATGGAAGAGCCAGCTCTAGATTTATGTAGAATAATGGCCTTCTTTCTATTTCTAGGTGTTTGGAGTTCATTTGAACAAGTGGAAGTTAGATAAGAAGCTGGGGTTTGTGTGCCTTTCCCTCTATGGAATCTTCTTGTGTTTCTCCATCATGACAGAATTTAATGTCTTCACGTTTGTAAATTTGCCTATGTGCAGAGATCATTGATCCTATGGACGGTCTGTTGAGAGGCAACTTCCTTCTGTACCAGTGCAATATGAAAATGGTTGGCATTTCCAAGCAGTATGAGGCCCCCTATGAAGGCTGTGAAGTTCAGTGGGGCCTCTTCTTGTCTTGGCTTAGTCTCTTTCTAAGCCATCTTTTCACACATACAAACGCTCACCTGGAAACCACCTATACTGATGTGAAGATTTACAAATTCAGAGAGTCTGATGGGCAAACTAACTTTTAGCTGGCTCTGAGCCAGACAAACTGAACTATTACAGTTTTTTAAGTTATTTGATGGAAGACTAATTTATGAATTGAGACTATAGCTAAGATACAAAGAAGAGGGTACATTGCATTGACTGCTTTTGGAGAAAAATGAAAGGAATTTATTTTATTCTTCTTTCCTAAGAAAGTTTCCTTGCAGCTTATCTACTTTGCAGAATACTACATCTCATTGGATGATTCTGATGTCATAAACAGCACTGTGAGAGCTGAATTCCAGGTACTTATTAAAAAGAATGGACCTGTACTTTTCAATGACTTCCTTATGGGAAGTAATGTACCCCAGGAAGAGATTTGGGAGGAATCTTAACTGAATTCAGACTGTAGAGTTGAACCTTGCTGCCATTTTATTCTTAACAGCAGAATGTGATCACTAGGTTGTTTAGAATATTTCCAAGCAATAGTTTTAGGCCTATCGGCCCCAGCAGACTCATGAGATGGAGTCCTGGTTTTTAACTTGATTATTGCCAAGAAAACTACATGGATGTATCCATGAAGTCATCATGAGCCAAATGTGACTCAAAGGAGAATTAACACTTTTTTCCCCTTTTAATTTAAAATGCAATGCCTGGACTAATCTGTTATAGGTTCTCGGTGTTTATTGAGACTATTTCTTTAGCACTTTTAGGTTTATGACCCTCCCTTTCCTCTTTATCCTGGCAACTGTTTGTTAAGGTAAGCACTAATAATATTCCTGTGTCTTAAAAAATAGTGCAGTTGAAAAAGTCTGTATTCCTGCACATATCAACTTTCGGACCACATTAAGATTTGAACCAAAATTGTTTTGAAACAAAACGAAATTCAGATATTTGGATTATCAGACCATCTACTAATATATGGAGACTGGAGAAGAGGAAATGGATGTAAAGGGACATTATTGGTTGAGAAGGCAATATAAGCACATGGCACATGTTTTAAAATAATTAGTTGAAGACACTGGTTTGTAAAAAGCATATTTTGCACATATATTATTGCTGATGTTATCATTTGCCATTCTGCGAAGGATACACTGGACCTGGGTAGGCATGTTATTGTTTTTCCTTTTGTACCCTACTGGGTGGTTTGCTTGTGCAAATCCTATTTTAGGAATCTTTGTTGGTGGGTTCTTCCTGCTATTTACCACAAAATTGCATAGCACTTATTTTTACCAGTAGTTTTCTTGAACCTTGGTCAAAGGGGATTAGATTTTGACAAACTGAGAAAGCTATGATAAAGTCCCCATTCAGTGTTCCATTGACTGCTGTCTTTAATGTGATTTGCTCTATTCACTCTGGAAATCCTGAAGACACCTCAGCTTCCACGTAGACCTCATCAATCCCCATTACATTTTCTCTGATAAAAGCAGCATTCCTGACTGCCCCAGTGACATTTAGGCCTGGACTATCCTGATTTATTTTAATTGCTACGTATGTATATGCTTTGTTTTACTCTGTTTTTATAAGAAGGGATCTTTAGCTAGGCAAACCTATAAGAAAGATTTTATCTATATAACTCACAAAGGTCATTCTTAACAGAAAAACAGAAAGCTGATGCCTGGGTGTAAACACCCTTTTCAATCTACCCATCAATTTATACTTTAGTGCTTCTTTATTTCAAATGAGTTTCTTTTTGAGATCTTTAGTATGAAATAAAATGTCATGATCTGCAGTTTCCCTTCATCATAGCACCTTGCTTTTTCCTATGACTTCCATAGTTCAATTTTCCCTCATTTAATGCCATCCACATAAGTGGCTAATTTGTGGCCAGCCAGATAGAGTAAATGTATTAATATAAACTTAGTTTGCCCAAGAAAAGTTTGCTCTTTTTTGCACCTCTCCCTCGCACATACATGAGCATAATTTGCCAATTTCTCCCTTGTGCTCATTTTTAGTGTTTTCAATTCTGTCAGACAAATGCAATAAAATTGTCAGAACTCATGTTCTTATACTAATGTTCCAGTGTATTCTGAGGGACTACAACTGCATTCTGAGTTTTCTATCTCTTTTTTAATGAACTACTGAGCATCTAGCATGGCAAGAGCCATTTTGATGCACTGTTGAATGCATAGGACTAGAAGTCTATGGGTGGGTGATGGGTTCTGGTCATTTCTTAGGCACAAAAGCCAGCTGGTGACCTAGGCCTATTCGTTTTCTCTCAGCTGTAGGAGAGGATACTAAGAAACCACTTTAAAAATGTCAAGGGAAAAAACTTTGAAAAGGTGTTTTTGTAGAGAAATTATGAGTTTTAATTTAGGGCAATCAATTGTTTCACATAGGAATCTAACAGGTTATTAAGCTTTAATTTCACAATAAACTCTTACAAAGGAATGAAATGCAGAAATAAATAAATAGTGGCAATGACTGTCTTTTCAGAGATTTTTGTCCACTGTTACAATTTTTTTTCATTAAAGATTGCTTAATGTGCTCTTATGAAATCTTAGGGTTATTGTAATATATTATTTTTATCATCCACCATTCCTTCTTCATTCTGTTTTTAATTAAATAAATATGGTCACTCAGTATATTACTTTTGATCAAACCATTTTAGCATCTAGAAGTTTTTAAAAGATATTCATTATATCGCTTCCTCTTGGTTGTATAATAGACTGTATATAGAAATCCATCTGACATCATCCATATGATGAGGATGGGTTGCTCCCATTGTCAACACAACACAATTTATTGGTGAGGCTTATACTGCTTCAGTCTTGACCAGCTCTAAATGACCCCTTGGGATTTTCTATAACTCCCCACTCCCTCAAAACACAGAAAAACTGTTTGCAAAACAAAATGGAACAGAATAAATGGAGAGCCTGAAATGTCACATACATAACAATACTTCGGAGATAAAAATGCTTTGTGGTATTGAGCAGTGTGGCTGCTAAAAAAATCTGGCCAGTGCACATTGACATGTGCATGTTGCTAACATAAAATTCTTCATTTTGCATCACTGTCTTTATGGAATGTGAATAACCCCAGTCTAAATTTGTATCTTTGTATTAATGGAACACATGTTCATCTCTGCAACTATCCCTTCAGCTCAACAATAATTACAGACTACTGGGAGAACAGAATAACATTTGAAGACAAATATTAAATTGAGAGTTTACCCTGATTCTAACAACAAGTAAAAAGACTGGTGTGTATTGCCTATTCTCTCAACTGAGCTGTTCTCAGCCTGGAATATCAGACTAGCCTACCTTCTCTCCATCTTCTCAGTGCCTCTGTTTGCCTCCTACCCCTCAATTGCCATTGCCAATGCCCTTATACAACACACTGTGTCATCCCAACACTTTTCCTCTTTTGGTCATCAGTCAGGTCCCAACACTACAAAAGGCCCTGGCTTTCACCCTGATCGTTTCAGCACTTTCCCTTCACTCTCAGCCACATAACACACCCCAACTCCTTTATTTTAAAGTTAAACAGTGAAAGAATCTTCCCAAATAAGCCAGGAACAGTTTTATTTCATTTACCAATTCTGTTTTTGATTTAGTACAACTTCCCTAAGGAAAAAAAAAGTTTGGGTTAGTTCCCCTTTAAACCTTTCACTTAAAAGAAGTCAAAACAGCTGTTTTTTTCCTATGTAAATTTGTTAGCAACCTATAATAAAAACATATTAGCACTAGCACTTCTTTCCTTGGTTTCATTACTGATAATTAGGAACTTAATAAAAATATTAAGGCATTTTTCAGGCATTTTTGTCATGTTGGAGATTATGTCAATTTATTTTATGTGAAAATGTAATATTTTAAAAATATAAAGCAATAAAAAGATGGGACTAGAAAATACTGTTTAAAACGTAGATTTAATTAGTTCAGACTTTTCCATCATAAAAGGGAAAATGTTACAGTTTTGCAAATAGCAACTCTGTTCCAAGTTAAGTGACATGTTTATTTTTTACATAAAATAAGTAGAATCATAACATTTTCATTTTAAAATGTGTTTCTTTTTGCTGTAGGTTTAAAGTATATATTGTATGTTGCAAATTGATCTTATCTCATTTCAGGCATTGATGTTTTGCAAGAATAATGTAAACTGCTTTGTTTTGTATAACCGTGATAAAATAATTTCTCCAGAGCACACTGGATTCAATAAAATCTGCCTCCTGGCATCTAAGATGCTATCCCCCTTGATCTGTTTTCCAGTACCTACCCTCTTCTTCCTTTTGTTCAAGGATGTGATAGTTGATTGTATCAAAGGCTGCTGAGATGTGCAAGAGAACTGCTAGGATCACACCTCCAGTAGGGATCCCAATCTAGATCTTGCCCCAAAATAATCAATCTCTATCCCGTTTTCCAACTGTATTGCAATAGATCCAGATAAATGGAATTCTGGAGTTAACAATAAACTGAATAAGCGTTCTCTAAGTAAATTAAAATTAAACTGTTATGCCAATAAGAATTTAGGAGTGGGAAAGAAATAAAGAATGAGGCCCACAATTCATTGAATCCTATCTGCAGCAATAGCTTAACAGCAGCCCAGAAGTGTCACATCCTGAAGCCAGAGCCTAAGACAATCTTTGTCTTAACCCCAAGGTTCTTGATAACAAGCAGTTTTAAGTGGTTTCCCCCTCTTGGATCATAATTATATATAACTAAACACCATATTATAATGATTATGACAACTCATATGATGTTTCATATTAATTGATAGATAAAAAAATCCTATGACCCCCCCCCCTCCTACCCCCTAACATTAAATAAGGAGAAGGAAAAGATGTAAAGCTTCTCTGCTTGCATTTATATCATTTGTTTCAGTGATCTGTTTGCCCTTAAAAATTAGTAATATCAGGAATTTGGAATATCAGGTTGGGATTACACATTGTAGCCTCATTTCTACAAGATAAGAAATCATTACATCCATTGTACAGGAAGGATGATCTGGATTGGGAATGGAATGGAAAATTAGAGTAGAGCAGAGCAGAGCAGAGCAGAACAGAACAGAACAGAACAGAAGTTCTGTCTTGGGAAGACTGCTGAATTTGTGTATTATTTTAAAAACAATTTGATTTCTTTAAAAAATAGAGAAAAACCAAAGGGGAAAAAGAGACAATCCCATAATATTATTAGATTTTCCTCCTTGAAGTCTAGACTTAAAATAGTTAATCCAAAGAACAAGAATTTAACAGTTCTGAATAATAGTATTCTTAAAAAGAAGGTTAATGTTACAATATAAGTATCCCAGGCATATGGAATACGTAAGAACTGTAGGGCAACAAAAATATTGTTGGTTTCTTGCCACCTTTCTGATTAAAAAGATAGAATCTTGACTATAGATGGCACCTCTGTTTTGATTGCTGTCGTTCCTATCAGCATGGTGAAACCTGATCTGCTCAATTCATTCATATAGATATACCATATATCTTTCCCCCAGCCTATTATCAGAAGAGGACTGGGATATTTTATTAGGGGAAAGCTAGTCATGAAAGCATATCATTCTTTTTTCTAAATGCCCCTTATTCTGATTATATTTTAATGAGATAACTAGACAAGCAATAAATATGCTGGCCTGTCATTCTAGTTTGGCCTTAAGCAGAAAGCTTGAACTAGCCTAGATGTTTTCCCTACTTTGTACCACATCACTACTTACGGGAGTCTCTTTTTCAAAAATACTTTGCTACATAATGTAATAACATGGGTAGAAATGCTGTTCTAGGAATAAGTCACAAACCCTGTAGGTCATTGTTTCTCAATGTCAGCAATTATGTGTGAAATGCAACTCCCAGAATTCTCCAATGCTGCCTGTGGAATTCTGGGAGTTGCAGTACATGTATTTTAAAGTTGTTGAGGCTGGCAAATACTGATCTGAGTCATATATCTTTGCTATTTTGCCAGGCATAATTTCTGATAAAGACTACAATGAGCAAGCAGGTAATATTTTTCAAATTTGAGAAAGGGAGAAGCAGTAGGGATTCCCAATTATGTAAGTGTGAGATAGAAAAAAGAAACTGAAGATAAAAATAGCAGTCTTGCACATGTTCCTACAATATAATAACACAAGAAATAGGCATATATTTTTCATATAAAAGCTGTACACATAGTCTCAGGAATTAAAGCAGAATTAGAGACAATTCCCCAAGGAACTCTTTTTTTCAGTTCATCCTTGACACATGCTAAAAGGAAATATGAACTTTAATATATTCATAAGCTTCCATTTCAGGCAATTCTACAATCATATATCAAAATCATTAAAACTACTTTTCTTTGTCTTGAAACATTGTGGGTTACCAAATGTTTCAAATTACCAAATACCTATTTATCAAATAACAGTGTGATATTAAGCAATAATTGTATCTTGTACTTGGTCAGTCAAACTTCCTGTCACAATTACACAGTTCTAACATATAGATTATTTCATAGAAGTGTAGTTAAGGGGAACAACATATTTTTGATGCATAATACATGTAGCAGAAAAAGAAAATCAAATTTTGAGGTGGTGGCAAATTTGAAACCGTTTAAGCAGTTGTGTGTTTCAATTTTTTTTACCACCGGTTCAGTGGGCGTGGCTTGGTGGACATGCTTTGTGTGCACACACACACACTTTGTGCGTGTGCACACCAAATGCGCACTTTGCGCAGGTGCAGAGGCTTTCTGACTCACTTCCTGCAGTCCTGCACTCTCCCTGTCGCTTCAGCAGCTGACGCGCGGCAATCTGCTATGTCGCGCAAAGCAGCTACGACCCAAAAGCAGGGAATAAAGGTCAGTATGGGAACCTGGGTTGGCCCAACAGCAGAGTATTGGAGAGAACCAATTTGGTCTCTACTGCTCATCAGTGCTACCAGCTCAGCAGAACCGGGCCAAGCCAGTAGAATACTACCACTGCATTTAAGACTGAAGGTATGAGGTGCAATTTTTGAATGTCTTTCAAATTCCAAGTTCTCTCAAAGGAAGCAGAAAAGCCCTATTTCTTCTAGACCATTATATCCCTGTCTATTCTTTTTTGTGATCGTTTTCTTCCTTACTTCCCTGGAAACCTTGGCCCATTTTATCCCTTCACTCTTATTTCATGTCATAGTCCTTTTAGATAAGACCTATGCCTAACAGACTTAGATTTCCCTAATTTGTTTTCTAATATAGATGAATGCAGTCAATAGATATTGGCATCATTTACCAGAACTGTACAGCACTTCAGATTTCATTCTAAAGATATTCTTTGAAGCATATGAACACAGCACAAAGCTGCAACTATTATATTTTCCCCAAGATTATGTATCTGCTAGAAAAAAAGTAACTACTTTAAAGGGCATAAGCAGATATTGTGTTCTTGTCCTCATATTTCCATAGCATATCACAGTCCTATTATTTACCCATTGGGTTTAATGGTGGAGGACAGTTGAAGAACCATAGAAAAGCTGGCTGTGATCTCTCCCACAGAAAAATAGAGGTTTAAGGCACCCCGGTGAATAAAAGGTGATGCCTCTTTCTTTCCTCTCCTCTATTCCTGAATATTGTATTCCCTTATTTGTACATATTAAAACTATAGTAACTACGATGTCTTTCCATAGATGCTCTTAAGATTTTGGTACTTTGCTTGCATCCTGTTTTCTTCTATTGACCTTCCTTTGTATCTTCAAATGTATTGTCTCACACTGAAAGTGCATGTTTAGGGTGTAGCTTTAGATTGTACAAAAATATGTAGAACAAATGGAATTAATCTATTTCTGTTATTCTACTAAGAGATCATAGACTGGGTTGCTGATAGAAAAAAATAATTCTGTTCTGTATTTTCATAACACTAAGTTTCCAAAGAAGAAAATGATATTTCCAAAGTGGAGTTTGCACTCAGTATATATAAATTAATCTTGTCTATATAATTTACATCCAGTTTACCATACAAAATGAGGTATGCTATTCCTACCTGTTGAAATAAGTCATAGTACCCCAGCTACTGATAATCCATCTGGACGACTACAGTTTTTATGACTATTTTATGTTCTTGAAAACTGGAGATCCTGTACTGAACAATATTTAAAACAAACCAGTTGTGTGTACAAGTAGTTGGACACATTTTTGTCCTTATTTTTTTAAAATTGAGAAACATAGATTTATATTCAGGTTTGTACCTTCAACTTTGTATTCTCACCCCATGGTAGCTGGCTGCCATTTGAATTAAAAAAATAGTTTTGGCTGCTATTGAGATAATAATTGCTTGTCAGCAATTGAAAAGCCTAAAAATGGCAATGGCTAGTTTTTAATATTTTTATCAGGCAGTAAACTGGTAATCTATCAGCCCATTGTGTGTATAATGTATCAGATCTAATTGGGTATAGCTTACCTTTGTAATTTTTATAGTATTTTCTCATTAGTAGAATTACTGAATCTAAACTCTTTCTTTGAATACAGTATAAGAGTTAATTTTTTGTGCTGGTGCTTATACAATTATCCATATATTTATTGTATTTATTTTTCATTGAAAATACAAATTTTGTATCAGGGAAGCAATCTTTATTCCAGAAGGACGTAGAAGCTGAAAATGAAAAATGACTTTTGTGTTTATTCTGTAAGAACACCACTCCAAATGAGCCATCTGATTTTGTGCTTTTCGAACAAAACTTCAGTTGAATCAGTTTAAATACGAGCTTAAATCATCTGCTCAGAAGTTCTCCTGCGCAAACATCACTGATATAAATGAGCAGTGTGGCAAGAAATTAAAGCAATGACTTTTAGGTGTATGATCTATTATCAGTTCTGAGCTGGTCTAAATCTATTAAATTGCCATATTTACTTTCATACTTCCTATAACTGGCACATCTCTCCTTGGTGCGCACCAATTGTACTTTTGTTCTTTTTTTTATAAGCAGCACAAGGTAATAATGGCTCAGGTTTTGCTAGTACATTTGTGTGTGCATGCATATGTTTATACCAGGCACCAAATGGTCACCTGTCTTTAAACCTACAGCTTTTTCCTGTGATCCTTGGTGTTTCAATAAAGTTAGAAAAATACATTAAACTAACTCGTGTTTTGGGTCTAATGATTTTTCTATGAGTTTTTAATTTATCATTAAAATAAGAAGAAACTTTTACAAGCTGCTCTCAAGAACTGGATTTCAAACAATGGCAGAAATATTGGACGTGGAGGAAATGTGTTTTCTTTGGTACTGATGAATATCTTTTCCTTTTCTTTGTAGACTTTGTAGTAAGTTTCCAATTTACATTGCAGTTTCTAAAGTAGAAATAGAAATAAGCTCTGGGCCTAGGAAAACTCCTTATTCTCCAAACTTAACACTGAAAGCAGGCAATATTGGTAATGGGAGATTTCAGCTACTCTGACATCTAACATTCATTGCCAAGAGTTGGGAGGTCACAAATTCCTGCCCGCTCTAACTGATAATTTTACTTGCCAGGCTGTAAAATGCTTTTTGGATATCTCAGAAATATAAAGAAAGATAAAGTGATTGTGGAATTACTAATTAATATTTGTGAATTTTTGGAGAATTAACTAAGTTCCAAAATAGTAGGTGTGGCACACACTCTCTCCTGCCCCCCCTCCCTCACTCTCTTTCTCCCTCCCCTTCCTTTTTTACCACTTTGGGTGTCGAGGAAGGTATAAAGTTCTGTCTCTTGCTCTTCTGGCAGCCTCAACCATTGTTAACTGATGCTGTTGTAGTGTCTCCAACTTCTTCTGGATCTGCCTCATGTTCTTTGACATTCTCCTCTTTTTGTATACGCCTTGTACAGTATGGAATCCCACATCCTCCTCTCCGGGTGAGCAAACCAGTTTTTAGTTTAAGTTTGTTTCTATGCCAATTCTTTCTCTTGTGGTCTCGTTTCTTATTTTCTCTCTTCTCTCTGGTCAGTCCAACAGCTTTCTTCAAATGTGACTAACTTTTATTTATATTTTATTGTTAAGTATCCATGTCTGGCATTGGGAGCATAGGGTGGGAATGAATATACTTTGTATGAGATGCTTCTTTGTGCTGATTGGTACTGAATTATGTTGTAAGAATTGAGCAAGCTGTCCCAATACTTACAATAGTAGGTGTGACTACTTTCAAAAAAGGGAAAGAAATTACAAGAAGTTACGGATTGGGCATTCCAGTAGATCACAGGTTGAACATGAGCCAATGAAGTTGCTAGAAATGCTACTTTGGGATACATTGGCAGGAACATAAAGTCTACATTACAGGGAGTATTTGCCCCAGTTTGCACTTTCTTGTCAGGGCCTGCTTGAAACACTATGTTGACTTCAGGGCACCATAGGGTAGAAAGGGGATTGGCAAAGTGGAACAGGTCAAAAGAGAGCTACCATAATGATAAGGGGATTGGAAACCAAATCTAATAAGGAATAGCAAAATGTTTTGCATGTAGATAAGAGGACTGAGTAGTAGTATAATACCAATCTTGACATATTTACTACAATGTGAAGAGTTGGCATATACTATAGATGAGGAATTTGGATTTGTTCTCTGTTGCTGTGGTGGGCAGGACCAGAATCAACTGAGAAACAGATTAATGTTAAATTTCCTAATGGTTAGAGATGTCAAACCAATAGAAAGGTTGCCTCATAAGATGGTAGGTAACCAACTTTCTGAATTGCTTTAACAGATCCTGAACTGAGCATTTATTTACAGGTGGATTAGATAGTCTCTGGGGACCCTTCCAATTATGTGATAGTTTGTAGGCAACCAAATTGCTCTACAGTGAATTGAGAAGTTTGCATATGAATATATCTGCTGAAAAAGAACCTCTTTAATCTTGAATGTCAAAAAATTATGCCTAGAATTTATTGAAACTAATGCGAGATATGCCTGTACAATGCTGCATGTGGTTGCATACTTCTCATTCCTTTCAGGGGGATTTGCACATAAAAATCATTTAGTGGCCATATTGTCTGTACATATAATAAATGATTTTGCTTTGCTTTTGAGAGTGCATAACTTCAGCTTAGATATTACAATGAATGTGTAAGGATTGGTAAGTATTAATGCAGGGAAAACAGCACTGTGCACAGCCAAATGACAGTGTAGCCTTTGTTAGATTTAGTCTTCATATACTCATTGCCCTGTGATGATAACATACCGAATGTTCGATTAAATTTAAATGAGGCTTGTGTTTGTGTTTGAAAATCTAAATATACAAACAATATGAATTCATCAATAGAAACAAATACATTGTTCACTAACAATCTAGCCCAGTCTTTTCCAATCTGGTGTTCTCTAGATATCTTTGATTACAGTTGCCAAAATGCTGCTAATACGGTATGTTGAAGCTTGGGACAAAAAAAACAAGAATTCAGAAGCAGGGGCATTCTTTCATCTCAAAATAGTTTGTAAGTCAAATGTACCACTAACTTAGTTTTTTAAACAAATCTGACAATTCATTTCATGTTGTTTTCATAATAATAAAAATATAATGCACATCTACAATATAACTGCTAACTTGTACCTGTTGGGCCTGCCCAGCTAAACACAGTTCCTTAAATCTTTGTAAAAACAAATGTTTTATTCAGTATTTTCTTTCTTAAAAGAAACATTACAAATTTTACAGTCAAAATAATCCACTTTATTCCTTAAATATTTAAATAATTGAATTGCAGTTCTGTAAGTATTTCTGAATTATGGGCTTTCTTTTTTTAATGTAGTTCTGACATAAAACATTTTTCTAACACTGAATAGAATTTACTTGCAGAAAGGTGTGTGTGTGTACACACATACACACACACCACACACAAACAAAACAGTTTACAACAGAATACAAAATGCCAGAAGACATTTTCTGTGCTGATGCTGTTGTTTGACTGTGCTATGCAATTCAATATGGGCTATTTTCAAAGCAGATAGATCTCTGAATGTATCCCAATTTTTCTAGTGAAGGCATTACATTAGAAGTTCTGTCACTGTGAATGCATTGAAGAATCTGGTAAGAAACTATCACTGAAAGGGACGACCCAACGGGTCACAGAAATATCACATAGTATGAAGACATCTATAGAGTTCACATCAACCAACAATTTAATTTCATCAGTAACTATTCAAACATAAACTCCATTACATGCGTTACAACATAATCTTAGGAAAAGTACCAACTAAAAATATTACCAGCGACAACAGCTTCTATAAAATATTATGTTATTGCTGTCACTTACCAGAATCATATATGTATCGTATATAATCATATGTACTGTACAGTCTACTTTCCTTTAAGCTCAGAGAGAAATATATAGATACTAAATTATATTGTGCCCCTGTATATGTGATTTTACTGTACATGATTTACACACATGCATGCACACACAAACACATGACATATTGTCAAGCATTCCATTGTTAGGTAAGATAATTGCAAAAGTGTTGGTATCACAGCTCCAGATATACTGTACCTGGGTGAAACTGATTGGGCCAATTTTATTAGGGATTTT
This sequence comes from Pseudonaja textilis, assembly GCF_049901715.1. Lineage (NCBI taxonomy): Eukaryota > Metazoa > Chordata > Lepidosauria > Squamata > Elapidae > Pseudonaja > Pseudonaja textilis. Next base: position 111,309,502 of record NC_141992.1, read on the forward strand.
TTCCAAGTTATGGTACTGAGACTTTGACCAGCTTAGTAGATGCCCTTTTCTGGAAACTAGATAGAGCCAAGGAAACTAGCAGGGTGTTACTCCCTGCATTCCAGAGGACAACAAAATTTAGATAGTTTGCCTAGGAGGAAGAGGATCAAGATAGCTGCACCCTAGAAGTTCTCAGAGTATATCTTAATGCAACTAGTTGTTTTAGTTTGGCAAGATATCTGCCTGTTGGTGAAGAATAAAGGAAATTGCTGAGAAGTTACTCTGCTTGTCTTTTGGAACCTGACAGCAATCTTGCTAAATTAAAGCAATTTTGCATCATTAAAGATATACATTAAAGAGAACCTCTAGGGAGCAACTTAAACTTCACTGTCTTTTGGTACTCTGGAATGCAATCTTTCCCTCCTGGGAATCCAGACTTATTGGTTAACAGGCTTTAATGACACAGTTTTATGATAGTTTCATTCTTCGTGTTCCAATAGGGCCAGAAGATAGTGCTGTAGGGAGTACTGTTCAATTTTGGATCCCTGTCTATGGTACCTGCACTCTGTTTTCTACACACACACACACACACACACACACACATTGTTTTCTTAAGTTTTCGCGGGTACTTACATGTATGGCATTCAGCTTTGTTCGGGTATTTTCCCACGTCATTGTAGTTGTGCTTTTAAAGTTGTAGCAACGTTTGTAGTTGTAGCAACGTTCGGCAGAATCTCATCTGCCATCATCAGGCTTCTGCATAGTGTTCATACAGAAGCCTGATGATGGCAGATGAGATTCTGCCGAACGTTGTATACAACTACAAACGTTTACAACTTTAAAAGCACAACTACAATGACGTGGGAAAATACCCGAACAAAGCTGAATGCCATACATGGGCACCGCAAAACTTAAGTAAGTAAGTAGTGTGTGTGTGTGTGTGTGTGTGTGTGTGTGTGTGTGTGTATAGAATGAATGAACCTGCTAGGAGAAGATCAGGAGCTGTGATGTCATTACCATGTTGATGGAATCCACTTCCCTTATCTTTTTACTCCAAGGAAACAAGCCTTGAACATTGCCAACTTCAAATAATAGACAAGAGAACAAACTGAAATTAAATCAAGATAAAATGAAAGTGGTGTTGGTAAAAAGAAAGCTATATTCTGGAATTTAAGTGCTGTAGATGGGATTGCATCTCTCCCATTCCCCAAAAGACGAGATTGTCAGCCCTTTGAGATACACTAGCCTAGGAAATCAAAGTTATGAATGCTGACACTATTACATGGTTTTATTACATGGTTATTATACTAACAGAATTTTCCAAGTTAGAATGCATCTTTCCCTTCCCACCTTTTATCTTCAAGAGAATTAGGGAGTCAAGGCTTAGACACTTTCTCAAATTACATTTCTGTCTTGGACTGAAATATGTTTGATTGTTGCCTCCTTTTCCTCAAAGATATTCCTACAACCCATTGCAGAGATTCACATCCTTTAATCCAAGGTGTAATTGGATTTGCAGCATAATTGTACCAACTGTAAACCTTCCTGAGCCAATCAGGTTTTCTGCTAGTTCCCCATGCGTTGGTTACAACTTACAACCTTTCTCAATTATTGCAGTATTTTTCATTTGGGGATTCTCTAAAGAAAGAATCAGATAATTGCAGTGGACACAAACTGTGGTATTGATATGATAGCTGAAAGATCTGCACAATCTACACATTACCTGTTGAGCGTAATTCATATTGACCATTCAAGTCCTCAACAGCTTGGGAAACTGATTATCAATGAGACTGCCTCTATCCAGCCATGGACTTTCCCAGTCACTTATGCTAATGGGAAAGCTTCTTCTGAAGATGCTCCTGCTGCCAAACTCCCTTAAACAAAAAAAGGGCTCTTGTCTGGCTCCTAGGCTACAGAATGTACTCCCGAACGAGATGTGTTTAGCTTCAGTTTGCACAATATTTAGGAAGATGATCAAAACACATCTCTTTTATAAGCTTTTAACTGTTAATTATTTCAGTGACTTGTTTTATCTGTAGTCTCAGTTGTAATAATTTCTGTTTGTACTTGGTCTCTTTTTATTGTTGTAAGCCATTTTAAGTGTCAGGATAAGCAAAAAGGTGCAATCCAAATTCAATGAGTAAAACGAAATTCAATCTTCTTTGAAGGAGATTACAGTGCTATATAGTCCTTCCCTCTTTATTAAATTAACCTTTATAATATTAAATGAACCTGCTTGGGAGCTTTTTTTCCCCAGGGGGGAGGAAAGAGAAAGAGAGAAATTAAAACACCTTTCCTTGTTTTGAAATATGTACAAAATAGAGGGCAACATGTGGGAAAGTAACTTGATTTCTTCATTTTTTCATGTATTACTGGTACTATTTACTTTATTATCATTTGTGAAATTTTTCAGGGCTTCCTGGAGGAAAGAAAGGTAGAATACATTTGTACATGAAAGCATATAAATGCATTCTTAAAACCCTGTTAAGCAGGTTAGCCTGAGAATGAATGACTAGCCATGTTTCGGCTGAAAACGATTTGAAGAATATCATCCTGATTTGATTGAATTGAATAACCAGGTGCTTTCGCTGTTTGTGAATTAATACATTGCTTAAACTCAAGAATTATGGTTTATAAATTATGGATTATGACTCAATGTACTATATCAACTCAATCACTGTAACATTTATGTGTAAAAAGTTATGGTTAAAATAGAATGTTAACACGGTGAGTTAACTCATTAAGAAAGCTCTGCTCACAACCTTTTGTTGCAAAGATATACAAGCTCTCCTGTTCGGATTGCTTACTAAAATTGATAATGTTTTTCAGAAGGGTGAATTCACTTTTAGCTGCTAAACCTGGAACAAAATTAGTATTCAGAGGAAAATTAAGCACTTCACTCTACAATGCAAAGCTGTCTCTGCTAGGCAACCAATTTATTAAAGAAAGGATTTTCCTCACAACAACCAGTCTATGAAGTGAGAGAGAGTGACTGGCCCAAGATCACTCAGCTGGTTTTCATGGCTAAGGACTTAAATTCACGGTATCTTGCTTTCTAGTCTGGTACCTTAACCATTAGACCAGGGGTAACTCAAGGCCCGCAGGCTGCATCCAGCCTGTGGGATGCTTAAATCCAGTCCATGGGGCCAGCCTGGAAATATCGAAGGATCGCCCCACGGTGCCTCTGGCTGCTAAAATGGGCTGCGTGCGTGGGGGCCCCCCGTGCCTCATTTTCAGCTTCCAAGACCTCCTGCAGCATTCTGCCAGCTTAGAGTGGGCCAAAAAATGGGAAGAAAACAGGCCAAAAAACAGCCCGAAAATGGCCCCAAAAACGGAATGCTGCAGGAGGCTATGGAGGGTGAAAATGAGGCATGGGGGGGGCCACACACTGACCCCCCCCTATGCCCCATTTTGGCCAGCAGGGTGCTGCAGGAGTCATCCATCTTGTCCCCTTGCCGCCGCTGCCCCGTCCCATGGAGAAGTACAATGCTGATCCAGCCCTCGAAGAAATCCAGTTTGACACCCCTACACTAGACCAAATTGGCGCTCTCTGGCTCAAGTTTTATGCTAAACATCTCCACAGCAAATTGACTGGATTAGTAAAATGAGCAAGCAGACTTTAGAACTGGACATTCTATCCCGGGACTTGCCCTAATACAGCAACATTGGGATGAAAAATATTTATCTAAGACAACCTCTGCACTATATGCCACATTAGGTCTGCATTTGATCTCATTTACAGAACAAGGCTGTGGATAAATTTAAATAATGGTGGAGGAGCTGTCTATTGTTGTTAATATATATCTTTTGTAAGAATTCTAGAATAAAGGTTAGTTGTCATTTGCAGGGACATTACAATAAAGAGACCCCCATCTGAAGAAGAGTGAGACATTTCACTTAATTATTTAATTCAATTTCTATAACCTCCTATCTCAATCAATGACTCTGGATGGCTTATAATTTGAAGATAATGGGATAGTTTGTCTACATTTTCAAGCACCTCGCAAGTATACATTTTAAAATATGAAATATCATTCGATCTACCATAATCACTCTTTGAAAGTAGTTTTTCCATATTAGGAGATTTTTCCTTTGGCAACAGATGTCTTCTCATGCAATTCTACTGGTCATAGCAATTTCATTATCCAAATTAGGTAACACATCTAGCTTAAGTAATGAGACACCTGCAAAAAAAACCCCCAAGCTCAGAGAGTTCCAATGATCCCTCATTTCAATCCTGAGCTACAAATAATATTCTTTATTTTACTTTAAATTTTACTTTAAGTAATTCTACTTTAATGTTTGTGGTCTTTACAGCTGTAAACAAAAGCTGGTCACATTCAGTTTAGCTGCTGGACAAGTTAATATTTTTCCAGTTGCTAATATTTCTAAAGTTTTGTTTGTAAAAAGTTGTTCCAATTTACTAATGTACATTATGCTCATGGTTCTATAAATCTGTATCATCTTTCTTGCTGTATGCAGGAAAGAAAATACTTTCTTAAAGAATCTAGTGCACAGTTATTTCAATGTTCCAGATTTTAGTAACAGAATTCAAAAACAATGAATTGAACAGGAACCTTTTTCCAGGAAGGAAAAACAAAATCATTATGTTTACAAGTCTCCTTTAGAGAGTCAATGACCCATCCTGTTACTGATTACTAAGGCTGCCAAATGAAAAAACTTTTTTGGTTTTAAATAATAATCTTTAATGATTAGGCACAAGGCCACATCAGAATGCAAATTACAGGACAATAAGACCATGTATAACAAAAGAGAGCAAATAGAATTAAAAGGAAATGCAAATAATTTCTTCTTATCCCAATCAGATCCTTATATGCAATACTCAGTGATACTATTTTATTCAGATAAAAAAAACACTTTTGCATATTTCAGTTCTGAACATACATGAAATATATTGTTTTAATGTATGGATCCCCATCAGGCCATTTGTCTAATGTGTAATCCAAGATATTGATCTTTCTCATGTAACTGGTATTCAACAATATATGTGCTGTGTCCTCCATCTCTGATGCTTCACAAATACATGACAAGGAATGTGGTTAACATATTTAACCATTTTGTCTAACTGCTTAAAATCTCACCTTTATAAAATAGCCCCTGGAATGTGGGAGCATTCCTGTATTTAGATATTTTGCAATCTGAAAGGTAAATTTATAGTGGCTTAATCCATTTGAATGTGTCGATCTTACTGCAAGTAGCTACATCTCTTAAAGCTTCTACAGCTAATCCTTGACTTATGACCATTTGTTCAACAACCATTTGAAGGTATGCTGGGGCTGAAAAAATGGATTTATGATCCATGCCCAAAGCTATGTGCCCCCATGGTCATGTGATCAAAATTATTTGTTTAGTGTATGGCAAAACACTAAACAAATGTGTTTTAAGCCAGGAGATCACAATGATTGTCTCACTGTCATTGAAGAAACAGTTGATTCTGAGTTGTTGCCCAAAGAGATGCTCTAGTTCAGGATTCCTATACTTTTCAGGGAGGCTTATTTCTTGTCTTCCACCACCTATATAATAACTATTAAAAAGCATTAAAATGTACAAAAGCAAAAGTAAACATGAAGAGAAAGGGGGAAGTTATTAATAATGGATCTAACTCACAAGTTCATCCACTGTCCAGTGCCCCCAGGGCTGCTGGCAGAACCAGGTTTTGAGGAACCTTTGAAAGCTCTGGAGTCATGAGGCCTACTTCATATTTGTGGGGGAGAAGATTTGAGTGCCACAGCGAAATGTAGCTCCCTGAACAACAGAAGAAGTAACATGCCCATTTGTTTGTTCTAGTTGGATGGGCAGATGAAGTAGGAAAGAGGCAATCCCTCAAATAAGTTAATGTCAAAGGTAATATGAGCTTCACTAAAATGTTTGGGATCTCTAAGTCATTTGACTTAAATGCTTAATTTTGAGTATATTATAGAACTAAAGTTGATTATCATTTTTAGAATCAAAAGCAATATTTAATGTTTACCAGTAACATGTAATCAAATGGCTCTGAAATTAGGAATGAGAAGTGTCTATCATTCCCAATAATATTAATTAAAGCATAATTTGAATACATAATCTGTTAAATTCAATAAAATATGATTTACTACATTTAAGTTTTCTGATCTTTCAGATTTGTTTTGGTTTTTTTTCAAGTTTTTTTTCCTTCAAAAAATATTTGAGGGGCTGCCACAGAGAGAAAGGGGTCAAGCTATTTTCTAAAGCACCTGTAGGCCAGACAAGGAATAATGGATGGAAACTGAACAAGGAGAGATTTAACCTGGAAATGAGAAACTTTCTAACAGTGAGAACCACCAACCAATGGAACAGCTTGCCTTCGGAAGTTGTGGGAGCACCATCGCTTGAGACTTTCAAGAAGAGATTGGACTGGCATTTGTCTGAAATGGTGTAGGGTCTCCCGCTTAGGCGGGGGGTACACTAGATGACCTAAAAGGTCCCTTCCAACTTTGATTATCTGTATCTGATTCCATTTTTTATTCCCATTATAATTTTATCAGTCTGCAGCTGCAGAAGTATAAATTGGTTTATTTGTTACAATAATTATAAATCCCATTTCAACCATTTTCATACAATTCTAATTATTTGTAAAAAAATGTTTTCTTCAGGCATGATTTTATCATTGCATAAATCCATTCTAGTTTTGTGGCTGGGAAATGGGGATTCCAGGCTTTTTTTCCCTACTAAAATAAGTAGTTTTGCCCAGAACAAGTAGCAGAATTTATGTCTTATTACACTTATGTGCAGCTGGTGAGTTTCATTGGTTTGGCTGAGCAGAGTGCGTTCCAGCAGGGCCTGGAAGGGATCACAGAAAGCGGTTTCCATGGGAGTTTTGAATCTTTTTGCATCAGACCCTTCCAAGTCTAAAAAAAATGCTGAATTTAGCCGACTAGGCTGACAAGAAGTGGACACTGTGGATAGGTTTACCTTGCCTGTGTGTTTTTGGGATGGTAAGGCATTAATGGATGCCACATCTGGTCTGTAGAACTCCAGACAATTCCAAAAATAGCAGCTTTCTACTCTCTACGGTAGTACTCATCAAGACTTTTACAACCTGCATCAGGTAGCCCAGGTTATTAGAAGTATCATATAGAAAGGACTATAATTTCTAATCTCTGTTCAAGCTATGTCAAACAGATCGTGCTGTACAGATAGTCCTTGATTTACAACTATTTGTTTAGTGACCATTTAAAGTTATAAAGGCACTGAAAGAAGTGACTTGCAATCAGTACTCACACTTACAAGCATCACAACATTCCCACAGTCTTGTAAACAAAATTTGGGTGCTTGGCAAAAGATACGTATTTACAATGGTTGCAGAATCCTGAGATTATGTGATTGCCACTTGTGACCTTCCCAACCACCTTCCGGGACAAGGTAAAATCAATGGGGGAAGCTGGATTTGCTTAACAACTATGCCAAAATGGTCCTCAAATCAGGAGCGACTCACTCAAAGAGCACCTTGCTTAAGGGAAATTCTGGACCCAACTGTAGTCGTAATTCGAGAACCTGTACTTACACCTATCCTTTAAAAGGGAACGGTTCTTACACAATCCCCGAATCTGGGCTTCAAAAGCGATCACCAGGGAACGCTCTACCTGACGAGGGGGAGGGGGGAAAGCGCCCAGCTACCCACAAAGGCTTTGTTTTGCTACGTTTCGCGACGGCCGACTCGCCCGTGTTTGCGGCTGAAAGTACGCCCAGCCCCGAAGCCGAAGCCCAGCCACCTGCCATTCCTCTCCTGCCTGCGGTTCTGCCCGAGCCCGCTCGGCATTCCTCCAGTGCCGACCTGGTCGCCGCCTGCCCTGCCGTCTCCCTGGCTGCTGACCGGCCTCCCGCCTTTCCGGACTTTCTCCCTCCCCTCCTCCCTGTTTGCTCCCAGTCCTCGGCCCAAACGCGACTTCCTCTTCCTTTCCGAAGCTCCCGCTGTCCGCCCTGGTTCGGGCCGGACTGTCCTCGGCAGATCGCGGGGTGGGTGGGTGGGAGCGCACTGCCGAGCCTGGCGCGGCCGGGAGATCGCTGGCGCGCGCTCCCCGTCTCTCCTCCGCTCCCCCCCTCCCCTTCCGTCTCTCTCT